>NC_134106.1:115171740-115471740 GCF_040939455.1 Microcebus murinus | reverse complement strand
GAGTGGACAAAGCCAGATCCGCACTGCGCCCTGCCTGCCCGTCTCCCGTGGGTGAGTGGACACAGCCAGATCCGCACTGCGCAATGCCTGCCCGTCTGCCGTGTGCGAGTGGACACAGCCTGATCCGCACTGCGCCCTGCCTGCCCCTCTGCCGGTGGCGAGTGGACACAGCAAGATCCGCACTGCGCCCTGCCTGACCGCTTGCGGTGGGTGAGTGGACACAGCCAGATACGCACTGCGCCCTGCCTGACCGCCTGCCGTGGGTGAGTGGACACAGCCAGATCCACACTGCGCTCTGCCTGCCAGTCTGCCGTGGGTTAGTGGACATAGCCAGATCCACACAGCACCGTCTCTGCCCATCTCCCGAAGGGTGAGTGGACACAGCCGGATCCGCACTGCGCCCTGCCTGACCGTCTGCCGTGGGTCAGTGGACACAGCCAGATCCGCACTGTGCCCTGCCTGACCGTCTGCCGTGGGTGAGTGGACACAGCCAGATCCGCACTGCGCGCTGCCTGCCCGTCTCACGTTGGTGAGTGGACACAGCCAGATCCGCACTGCGCCCTGCCTGCCCGTCTCCCGTGGGCGAGTGGACACAACCAGATCCGCACTGCGCCCTGCCTGCCGGTCTCCCGTGGGCGAGTGGACACAGCCAGATCCGCACTGCGCCCTGCCTGCCCGTCTGCCGTGGGCGAGTGGACAAAGCCAGATCCGCACTGCGCCCTGCCTGACCGTCTGCCGTGGGTGAGTGGACACAGCCAGATCCGCACTGCGCCCTGCCTGACCGCCTGTCGTGGGTGAGTGGTCACAGCCAGATTCGTACTGCGACCTGCCTGCCCGTCTGCCGTGGGTCAGTGGACATAGCCATATCCACACAGCACCGTCTCTGCCCATCTCCCGTGGGTGAGTGGACACAGCCGGATCCGCACTGCGCCCTGCCTGCCTGTCTCCCGTGGGTGAGTGGACACAGCCAGATCGGCAGTGCGCCCTGCCTGACTGTCTGCCGTGGGTGAGTGGACACAGCCAGATCCGCACTGCGCCCTGCCTGCCCGTCTCCCGTTTGTGAGTGGACACCGCCAGATCCGCACTGCGCCTTGCCTGCCGGTCTCCCGTCAGTGAGTGGACACAGTCAGATCCGCACTGTGCCCTGGTTGCCCGTCTCCCGTGGGTGAGTGGACAAAGCCAGATCCGCACTGCGCCCTGCCTGCCCGTCTCCCGTGGGCGAGTGGACACAGCCAGATCCGCACTGCGCCCTGCCTGCCAGTCTACCGTGGGCGAGTGGATACAGCCAGATCCGCACTGTACCCTGACTGACCGTCTGCAGTGGGTGAGTGGACACAGCCAGATCCACACTGCGCCCTGCCTGCCCGTCTGCCGTGGGCGAGTGGACACAGCCAGATCCCCACTGCGCCCTGCCTGCCTGTCTGCCGTGGGCGAGTGGACACAGCCAGATCCGCACTGCGCCCTGCCTGCCCGTCTCCCGTGGGCGAGTGGACACAGCCAGATCCGCACTGCGCCCTGCCTGACCGTCTGCCGTGGGTGAGTGGACACAGCCAGATCCGTACTGCGCCCTGCCTGCCCGTCTCCCGTGGGCGAGTGGACAAAGCCAGATCCGCACTGCGGCCTGGCTGCCCTTCTGCCGTGGGTGAGTGGACACAGCCAGATCCGCACTGCGCCCTGCCTGCCCGTCTCCAGTGGGTGAGTGGACACAGCCAGATCCGCACTGCGCCTTGCCTGCCGATCTCCCGTCAGTGAGTGGACACAGTCAGATCCGCACTGCGCCCTGCCTGCCCGTCTCCCGTGGGCGAGTGGACACAGCCAGATCTGCACTGCGCCCTGCCTAACCGCCTGCCATGGGTTAGTGGACACAGCCAGATCGGCACTGCGCCCTGCCTGCCTGTCTCCCGTGGGCGAGTGGGAACAGCCAGATCCGCACTGAGCCCTGCCTGCCCGTCTGCCGTGGGTGAGTGGACACAGGCAGATCCGCACTGCGCCCTGCCTGACCGTCTCCCGTGGGTGAGTGTATACAGCCAGATCCGCACTGCGCCCTGCCTGCCCGTCTCCCGTCAGTGAATGCACACAGCCAGATCCGCACTGCGCCCTGCCTGCCCGTCTCCCGTGGGTGAGTGGACACAGCCAGATCCGCACTGCGCGCTGCCTGCCCGTCTCCCGTGGGCGTGTGGACACAGCCAAATCCGCACTGCGCCCAGCCTGCCCGTCTGTCGTGGGCGAGTGGACACAGCGAGATCCGCACTGCGCCCTGCCTGACCGTCCGCCGTCGGTGAGTGGACACAGCCAGATCCACACTGCGCCCTGCATGCCCGTCTGCCGTGGGCGAGTGGACACAGCCAGATCCGCACTGTGCCCTGCCTGACCGTCTGCCGTGGGTGAGTGGACACAGCCATATCCGCACTGCGCCCTGCCTGACCGCTTGCGGTGGGTGAGTGTACACAGCCAGATCCGCACTGCGCCCTGCCTGACCGCCTGACGTGGGTGAGTGGACACAGCCAGATCCACACTGCGCTCTGCCTGCCAGTCTGCCGTGGGTTAGTGGACATAGCCAGATCCACACAGCACCGTCTCTGCCCATCTCCCGAAGGGTAAGTGGACACAGCCGGATCCGCACTGCGCCCTGCCTGACCGTCTGCCGTGGGTCAGTGGACACAGCCAGATCCGCACTGCGCCCTGCCTGACCGTCTGCCGTGGGTGAGTGGACACAGCCAGATCCGCACTGCGCCCTGCCTGACCGCCTGCCGTGGGTGAGTGGACACAGCCAGATCCGCACTGCGCCCTGCCTGCCCGTCTCCCGTCAGTGAATGCACACAGCCAGATCCGCACTGCGCCCTGCCTGCCCGTCTCCCGTGGGTGAGTGGACACAGCCAGATCCGCACTGCGCGCTGCCTGCCCGTCTCCCGTGGGCGTGTGGACACAGCCAGATCCGCACTGCGCCCTGCCTGCTCGTCTTCAGTGGGCGAGTGGACACAGCCAGATCCGCACTGCGCACTGCCTGCCCGTCTGCCGTGGGCGAGTGGACACAGCCAGATCCGCACTGCGCCCTGCCTGCCCTTCTGCCATGGGTGAGTGGACACAGCCAGATCCACACTGCGCCCTGCCTGCCCATCTGCCGTGGGTGAGTGGACACAGCCAGATCCGCACTGCGCCCTGCCTGACCGCCTGCTGTGGGTGCGTGGACACAGCCAGATCCGCACTGCGCCCTGCCTGACTGCCTGCCGTTGGTGAGTGGAAACAGCCAGATCCGTACTGCGCCCTGCCTGCCCGTCTGCCGTGGGTCAGTGGACATAGCCAGATCCACACAGCACCGTCTTTGCCTATCACCCGTGGGTGAGTGTACACAGCCGGATCCGCACTGCGCCCTGCCTGACCGTCTCCCGTGGGTGAGTGGACACAGCCGGATCCGCACTGCGCCCTGCCTGAGTGTCTCCCATGGGTGAGTGGACACAGCCAGATCCGCAATGCGCTTTGCCTGCCCGTCTTACGTGGGTGAGTGGACACAGCCAGATCCGCTCTGCGCCCTGCATGACCGTCCTTCGTGGGTGAGTGGACACAGCCAGATCCGCACTGCGCCCTGCCTGTCCGTCTCCCGTGGGTGAGTGGACACAGCCAGATCCGCACTGCGCCCTGCCTGCCCGTCTCCCGTCAGTGAGTGGACACAGCCAGATCCGCACTGCGCCCTGCCTGCCCGTCTCCCGTGGGTGAGTGGACACAGCCAGATCCGCACTGCACGCTGCCTGCCCGTCTCCCGTGGGCGAGTGGACACAGCCAGATCCGCACTGCGCCCTGCCTGCCCGTCTGTTGTGGGCGAGTGGACACAGCCAGATCCGCACTGCGCCCTGCCTGCCCGTCTGTTGTGGGCGAGTGGACACAGCGAGATCCGCACTGCGCACTGCCTGACCGTCTGCCGTGGGTGAGTGGACACAGCCAGATCCGCATTGCGCCCTGCCTGACCGCCTGCCGTGGGTGAGTGGACACAGCCAGATCTGCACTGCGCCCTGCCTGACCGTCTGCCGTGGGTGAGTGGACACAGCCAGATCCACACTGCGCCCTGGCTGCCCGTCTGCCGTGGGCGAGTGGACACAGCCAGATCCGCACTGCGCACTGCCTGACCGTCTGCCGTGGGTGAGTGGACACAGCCAGATCCGCACTGCGCCCTGCCTGCCCGTCTCCCGTGGGTGAGTGGACACAGCCAGATCCGCACTGCGCCCTGCCTGCCCGTCTCCCGTGGGCGAGTGGACACAGCCAGATCCGCACTGCGCCCTGCCTGCCCGTCTGCCGTGGGTGAGTGGACACAGCCAGATCCACACTACGCCCTGCCTGACCGTCTGCCGTGGGTGAGTGGACACAGCCAGATCCGCACTGCGCCCTGCCTGCCCGTCTCCCGTGGGTGAGTGGACACAGCCAGATCCGCACTGCGCCCTGCCTGCCCGTCTCCCGTGGGCGAGTGGACACAGCCAGATCCGCACTGCGCCCTGCCTGCCCGTCCGCCATGGGTGAGTGGACACAGCCAGATCCACACTGCGCCCTGCCTGCCCGTCTCCCGTCAGTGAGTGGACACAGCCAGATCTGCACTGCACCCTGCCTGACCGTCTGCCGTGGGTGAGTGGACACAGCCAGATCCGCACTGTGCCCTGCCTGACCGCTTGCGGTGGGTGAGTGGACACAGCCAGATCCGCACTGCGCCCTGCCTGACCGCCTGCCGTGGGTGAGTGGACACAGCCAGATCCACACTGCGCTCTGCCTGCCAGTCTGCCGTGGGTTAGTGGACATAGCCAGATCCACACAGCACCGTCTCTGCCCATCTCCCCAAGGGTGAGTGGACACAGCCGGATCCGCACTGCGCCCTGCCTGACCGTCTGCCGTGGGTCAGTGGACACAGCCAAATCCGCACTGCGCCCTGCCTGACCGTCTGCCGTGGGTGAGTGGACACAGCCAGATCCGCACTGCGCGCTGCCTGCCCGTCTACGTGGGTGAGTGGACACAGCCAGATCCGCACTGCGCCCTGCCTGCCCGTCTCCCGTGGGCGAGTGGACACAACCAGATCCGCACTGCGCCCTGCCTGCCGGTCTCCCGTGGGCGAGTGGACACAGCCAGATCGGCACTGCGCCCTGCCTGCCCGTCTGCCGTGGGCGAGTGGACACAGCCAGATCCGCACTGCGCCCTGCCTGACCGTCTGCCGTGGGTGAGTGGACACAGCCAGATCCGCACAACGCCCTGCCTGACCACCTGTCGTGGGTGAGTGTTCACAGCCAGATTCGTACTGCGACTTGCCTGCCCGTCTGCCGTGGGTCAGTGGACTTAGCCATATCCACACAGCACCGTCTCTGCCCATCTCCCGTGGGTGAGTGGACACAGCCGGATCCGCACTGCGCCCTGCCTGCCTGACTCCCGTGGGTGAGTGGACACAGCCAGATCGGCACTGCGCCCTGCCTGACTGTCTGCCGTGGGTGAGTGGACACAGCCAGATGAGCACTGCGCCCTGCCTGCCCGTCTCCCGTGGGTGAGTGGACACCGCCAGATCCGCACTGCGCCTTGCCTGCCGGTCTCCCGTCAGTGAGTGGACACAGTCAGATCCGCACTGCGCCCTGCCTGCCCGTCTCCCGTGGGTGAGTGGAAGAAGCCAGATCCGCACTGCGCCCTGCCTGCCCGTCTCCCGTGGGCGAGTGGACACAGCCAGATCCGCACTGCGCCCTGCCTGCCCGTCTACCGTGGGCGAGTGGACACAGCCAGATCCGCACTGCACCCTGACTGACCGTCTGCCGTGGGTGAGTGGACACAGCCAGATCCACACTGCGCCCTGCCTGCCCGTCTGCCGTGTGCGAGTGGACACAGCCAGATCCGCACTGCGCCCTGCCTGCCCGTCTGCTGTGGGTGAGTGGACACAGCCAGATCAGTACTGCGCCCTGCCTGACCGTCTCCCGTAGGTGAGTGGACACAGCCAGATCCGCACTGCGCCCTGCCTGCCCGTCTCCCGTGGGTGAGTTGACACAGCAAGATCCGCACTGCGCCTTGCCTGCCCGTCTCCCGTCAGTGAGTGGACACAGCCAGATCCGCACTGCGCCCTGCCTGCCCGTCTCCCGTGGGTGAGTGGACACAGCCGGATACGCACTGCGCGCTTCCTGCCCGTCTCCCGTGGGCGAGTGGACACAGCCAGATTCGCACTGCGCCCTGCCTGCCCGTCTGCCGTGGGCGACTGGACACAGCCAGATCCGCACTGCGTCCTGCCTGACCGTCTGCCGTGGGTGAGTGGACACAGCCAGATCCGCACTGCGCCCTGCCTGACCGCCTGTCGTGGGTGAGTGGACAAAGCCAGATCCGCACTGCGCCCTTCCAGCCCGTCTCCCGTGGGTGAGTGGACACAGCCAGATCCGCACTGCGCCCTGCCTGCCCGTCTGCCGTGGGCGAGTGGACACAGCCGGATCCGCACTGCGCGCTGCCTGCCCGTCTCCCGTGGGCGAGTGGACACAGCCAGATTCGCACTGCGCCCTGCCTGCCCGTCTGCCGTGGGCGACTGGACACAGCCAGATCCGCACTGCGCCCTGCCTGCCCGTCTGCCGTGGGCGAGTGGACACAGCCAGATCCGCACTGCTCCCTGCCTGCCCGTCTCCCGTGGGTGAGTGGACACAGCCAGATCCGAACTGCGCGCTGCCTGCCCGTCTCCCGTGGGTGAGTGGACTCAGCCAGATCCGCACTGCGCCCTGCCTGCCCGTCTGCCGTGGGCGAGTGGACACAGCCAGATCCGCACTGCGTCCTGCCTGACCGTCTGCCGTGGGTGAGTGGACACAGCCAGATCCGCACTGCGCCCTGCCTGACCGTCTGCCGTGGGTGAGTGGACACAGCCAGATCCGCACTGCACCCTGCCTGACCGCCTGCCGTGGGTGAGTGGACACAGCCAGATCCGCACTGCGCCCTGCCTGCCCGTCTCCCGTGGGTGAGTGGACACAGCCAGATCCGCACTGTGCCCTGCCTGCCCGTCTCCCGTGGGCGAGTGGACACAGCCAGATCCGCACTGCGCCCTGCCTGCCCGTCTGTCGTGGGTGAGTTGACACAGCAAGATCCGCACTGCGCCTTGCCTGCCCGTCTCCCGTCAGTGAGTGGACACAGCCAGATCCGCACTGCGCCCTGCCTGCCCGTCTCCCGTGGGTGAGTGGACACAGCCGGATCCGCACTGCGCGCTGCCTGCCCGTCTCCCGTGGGCGAGTGGACACAGCCAGGTCCACACTGCGCCCTGCCTGCCCGTCTGCCGTGGGCGAGTGGACACAGCCAGATCCGCACTGCGTCCTGCCTGACCGTCTGCCGTGGGTGAGTGGACACAGCCAGATCCGCACTGCGCCCTGCCTGACCGCCTGTTGTGGGTGAGTGGACAAAGCCAGATCCGCACTGCGCCCTGCCTGCCCGTCTCCCGTGGGTGAGTGGACACAGCCAGATCCGCACTGCGCAATGCCTGCCCGTCTGCCGTGGGCGAGTGGACACAGCCTGATCCGCACTGCGCCCTGCCTGCCCCTCTGCCGTGGGCGAGTGGACACAGCAAGATCCGCACTGCGCCCTGCCTGACCGCTTGCGGTGGGTGAGTGGACACAGCCAGATCCGCACTGCGCCCTGCCTGACCGCCTGCCGTGGGTGAGTGGACACAGCCAGATCCACACTGCGCTCTGCCTGCCAGTCTGCCGTGGGTTAGTGGACATAGCCAGATCCACACAGCACCGTCTCTGCCCATCTCCCGAAGGGTGAGTGGACACAGCCGGATCCGCACTGCGCCCTGCCTGACCGTCTGCCGTGGGTCAGTGGACACAGCCAGATCCGCACTGTGCCCTGCCTGACCGTGTGCCGTGGGTGAGTGGACACAGCCAGATCCGCACTGCGCGCTGCCTGCCCGTCTCACGTGGGTGAGTGGACACAGCCAGATCCGCACTGCGCCCTGCCTGCCCGTCTCCCGTGGGCGAGTGGACACAACCAGATCCGCACTGCGCCCTGCCTGCCGGTCTCCCGTGGGCGAGTGGACACAGCCAGATCCGCACTGCGCCCTGCCTGCCCGTCTGCCGTGGGCGAGTGGACAAAGCCAGATCCGCACTGCGCCCTGCCTGACCGTCTGCCGTGGGTGAGTGGACACAGCCAGATCCGCACTGCGCCCTGCCTGACCGCCTGTCGTGGGTGAGTGGTCACAGCCAGATTCGTACTGCGACCTGCCTGCCCGTCTGCCATGGGTCAGTGGACATAGCCATATCCACACAGCACCGTCTCTGCCCATCTCCCGTGGGTGAGTGGACACAGCCGGATCCGCACTGCGCCCTGCCTGCCTGTCTCCCGTGGGTGAGTGGACACAGCCAGATCGGCAGTGCGCCCTGCCTGACTGTCTGCCGTGGGTGAGTGGACACAGCCAGATCCGCACTGCGCCCTGCCTGCCCGTCTCCCGTTTGTGAGTGGACACCGCCAGATCCGCACTGCGCCTTGCCTGCCGGTCTCCCGTCAGTGAGTGGACACAGTCAGATCCGCACTGCGCCCTCGTTGCCCGTCTCCCGTGGGTGAGTGGACAAAGCCAGATCCGCACTGCGCCCTGCCTGCCCGTCTCCCGTGGGCGAGTGGACACAGCCAGATCCGCACTGCGCCCTGCCTGACAGTCTACCGTGGGCGAGTGGATACAGCCAGATCCGCACTGTACCCTGACTGACCGTCTGCCGTGGGTGAGTGGACACAGCCAGATCCGCACTGCGCCCTGCCTGCCCGTCTGCCGTGGGCGAGTGGACACAGCCAGATCCGCACTGCGCCCTGCCTGCCTGTCTGCCGTGGGCGAGCGGACACAGCCAGATCCGCACTGCGCCCTGCCTGCCCGTCTCCCGTGGGCGAGTGGACACAGCCAGATCCGCACTGCGCCCTGCCTGACCGTCTGCCGTGGGTGAGTGGACACAGCCAGATCCGTACTGCGCCCTGCCTGCCCGTCTCCCGTGGGCGAGTGGACAAAGCCAGAACCGCACTGCGCCCTGCCTGCCCTTCTGCCGTGGGTGAGTGGACACAGCCAGATCCGCACTGCGCCCTGCCTGCCCGTCTCCAGTGGGTGAGTGGACACAGCCAGATCCGCACTGCGCCTTGCCTGCCGATCTCCCGTCAGTGAGTGGACACAGTCAGATCCGCACTGCGCCCTGCCTGCCCGTCTCCCGTGGGCGAGTGGACACAGCCAGATCTGCACTGCGCCCTGCCTAACCGCCTGCCATGGGTGAGTGGACACAGCCAGATCGGCACTGCGCCCTGCCTGCCTGTCTCCCGTGGGCGAGTGGGAACAGCCAGATCCGCACTGAGCCCTGCCTGCCCGTCTGCCGTGGGTGAGTGGACACAGGCAGATCCGCACTGCGCCCTGCCTGACCGTCTCCCGTGGGTGAGTGTACACAGCCAGATCCGCACTGCGCCCTGCCTGCCCGTCTCCAGTCAGTGAATGCACACAGCCAGATCCGCACTGCGCCCTGCCTGCCCGTCTCCCGTGGGTGAGTGGACACAGCCAGATCCGCACTGCGCGCTGCATGCCCGTCTCCCGTGGGCGTGTGGACACAGCCAGATCCGCACTGCGCCCAGCCTGCCCGTCTGTCGTGGGCGAGTGGACACAGCGAGATCCGCACTGCGCCCTGCCTGACCGTCTGCCGTCGGTGAGTGGACACAGCCAGATCCACACTGCGCCCTGCATGCCTGTCTGCCGTGGGCGAGTGGACACAGCCAGATCCGCACTGTGCCCTGCCTGACCGTCTGCCGTGGGTGAGTGGATACAGCCAGATCCGCACTGCGCAATGCCTGACCGCTTGCGGTGGGTGAGTGTACACAGCCAGATCCGCACTGCGCCCTGCCTGACCGCCTGACGTGGGTGAGTGGACACAGCCAGATCCACACTGCGCTCTGCCTGCCAGTCTGCCGTGGGTTAGTGGACATAGCCAGATCCACACAGCACCGTCTCTGCCCATCTCCCGAAGGGTAAGTGGACACAGCCAGATCCGCACTGCGCCCTGCCTGACCGTCTGCCGTGGGTCAGTGGACACAGCCAGATCCGCACTGCGCCCTGCCTGCCCGTCTCCCGTCAGTGAATGCACACAGCCAGATCCGCACTGCGTTCTGCCTGACCGTCTGCCGTGGGTGAGTGGACACAGCCAGATCCGCACTGCGCCCTGCCTGACCGCCTGCCGTGGGTGAGTGGACACAGCCAGATCCGCACTGCGCCCTGCCTGCCCGTCTCCCGTCAGTGAATGCACACAGCCAGATCCGCACTGCGTTCTGCCTGCCCGTCTCCCGTGGGTGAGTGGACACAGCCAGATCCGCACTGCGCCCTGCCTGACCGTCCGCCGTGTTTGAGTGGACACAGCCAGATCCGCACTGCGCCCTGCCTGACCGCCTGCCGAGGGTGAGTGGACACAGCCAAATCCGCACTGCGCCCTGCCTGCCCGAATCCCGTGGGCGAGTGGACACAGCCAGATCCGCACTGCGCACTGCCTGCCCTTCTGCCGTGGGTGAGTGGACACAGCCAGATCCGCACTGCGCCCTGCCTGCCCGTCTCCCGTGGGCGAGTGGACACTGCCAAATCTGCACTGCACCCTGCCTGCCCTTCTGCCGTGGGTGAGTGGACACAGCCAGATCCGCACTGTGCCCTGCCTGACCGTCTGCCGTGGGTGAGTGGACACAGCCAGATCCGCACTGCGCCCTGCCTGACCGCTTGCGGTGGGTGAGTGGACACAGCCAGATCCGCACTGCGCCTTGCCTGACCGCCTGCCGTGGGTGAGTGGACACAGCCAGATCCACACTGCGCTCTGCCTGCCAGTCTGCCGTGGGTTAGAGGACATAGCCAGATCCACACAGCACCGTCTCTGCCCAACTCCCAAAGGGTGAGTGGACACAGCCGGATCCGCACTGCGCCCTGCCTGACCGTCTGCCGTGGGTCAGTGGACACAGCCAGATCCGCACTGCGCCCTGCCTGACCGTCTGCCGTGGGTGAGTGGACACAGCCAGATCCGCACTGCGCGCTGCCTGCCCGTCTCACGTGGGTGAGTGGACACAGCCAGATCCGCACTGCGCCCTGCGTGCCCGTCTCCCGTGGGCGAGTGGACACAACCAGATCCGCACTGCGCCCTGCCTGCCGGTCTCCCGTGGGCGAGTGGACACAGCCAGATCCGCACTGCGCCCTGCCTGCCCGTCTGCCGTGGGTGAGTGGACACAGCCAGATCCGCACTGCGCCCTGCCTGACCGCCTGTCGTTGGTGAGTGGTCACAGCCAGATTCGTACTGCGACCTGCCTGCCCGTCTGCCGTGGGTCAGTGGACATAGCCATATCCACACAGCACCGTCTCTGCCCATCTCCCGTGGGTGAGTGGACACAGCCGGATCCGCACTGCGCCCTGCCTGCCTGTCTCCCGTGGGTGAGTGGACACAGCCAGATCGGCAATGCGCCCTGCCTGACTGTCTGCCGTGGGTGAGTGGACACAGCCAGATCCGCACTGCGCCCTGCCTGCCCGTCTCCCGTTTGTGAGTGGACACCGCCAGATCCGCACTGCGCCTTGCCTGCCGGTCTCCCGTCAGTGAGTGGACACAGTCAGATCCGCACTGCGCCCTGGTTGCCCGTCTCCCGTGGGTGAGTGGACAAAGCCAGATCCGCACTGCGCCCTGCCTGCCCGTCTCCCGTGGGCGAGTGGACACAGCCAGATCCGCACTGCGCCCTGCCTGCCAGTCTACCGTGGGCGAGTGGACACAGCCAGATCCGCACTGTACCCTGACTGACCGTCTGCCGTGGGTCAGTGGACACAGCCAGATCCACACTGCGCCCTGCCTGCCCGTCTGCCGTGTGCGAGTGGACACAGCCAGATCCGCACTGCGCCCTGCCTGCCTGTCTGCCGTGGGCGAGTGGACACAGCCAGATCCGCACTGCGCCCTGCCTGCCCGTCTCCCGTGGGCGAGTGGACACAGCCAGATCCGCACTGCGCCCTGCCTGACCGTCTGCCGTGGGTGAGTGGACACAGCCAGATCCGCACTGCGCCCTGCCTGACCGCCTGCCGTGGGTGAGTGGACACAGCCAGATCCGCACTGCGCCCTGCCTGCCCGTCTCCCGTGGGTGAGTGGACAGAGCCAGATCCGCACTGCGCCCTGCCTGCCCGTCTCCCGTCAGTGAATGCACACAGCCAGATCCGCACTGTGCCCTGCCTGCCCGTCTCCCGTGGGTGAGTGGACACAGCCAGATCCGCACTGCGCGCTGCCTGCCCGTTTCCCGAGGGCGTGTGGATACAGCCAGATCCGCACTGGGCCCTGCCTGCCCGTCTGTCGTGGGCGAGTGGACACAGCCAGATCCGCACTGCGCCCTGCCTGACCGTCTGCCGTCGGTGAGTGGACACAGCCAGATCCACACTGCGCCCTGCATGCCCGTCTGCCGTGGGCGAGTGGACACAGCCAGATCCGCACTGCGCACTGCCTGACCGTCTGCCGTGGGTGAGTGGACACAGCCAGATCCGCATTGCGCCCTGCCTGACCGCCTGCCGTGGGTGAGTGGACACAGCCAGATCCGCACTGCGCCCTGCCTGACCGTCTGCCGTGGGTGAGTGGACACAGCCAGATCCACACTGCGCCCTGCCTGCCCGTCTGCCGTGGACGAGTGGACACAGCCAGATCCGCACTGCGCCCTGCCTGACCGTCCGCCGTGGGTGAGTGGACACAGCCAGATCCGCACTGCGCCCTGCCTGACCGCCTGCCGTGGGTGAGTGGACACAGCCAAATCCGCACTGCGCCCTGCCTGCCCGAATCCCGTGGGCGAGTGGACACAGCCAGATCCGCACTGCGCACTGCCTGCCCTTCTGCCGTGGGTGAGTGGACACAGCCAGATTCGCACTGCGCCCTGCCTGACCGTCTGCCGTGGGTGAGTGGACACAGCCAGATCCACACTGCGCATGCCTGCCCGTCTGCCGTGGGCGAGTGGACACAGCCAGATCCGCACTGCGCCCTGCCTGACCGTCTGCCGTGGGTGAGTGGACACAGCCACATCCGCACTGCGCCCTGCCTGACCGCCTGTAGTGGGTGAGTGGTCACAGCCAGATCCGTACTGCGCCCTGCCTGCCCGTCTGCCATGGGTCAGTGGACATAGCCATATCCACACAGCACCGTCTCTGCCCATCTCCCGTGGGTGAGTGGACACAGCCGGATCCGCACTGCGCCCTGCCTGCCAATCTCCCGTGGGTGAGTGGACACAGCCAGATCGGCACTGCGTCCTGCCTGACCGTCTGCCGTGGGTGAGTGGACACAGCCAGATCCGCACAGCGCCCTGCCTGCCCGTCTCCCGTGGGTGAGTGGACACAGCCAGATCCGCACTGCGCCTTGCCTGCCGGTCTCCCGTCAGTGAGTGGACACAGTCAGATCCGCACTGCGCCCTGCCTGCCCATCTCCCGTGGGCGAGTGGACACAGCCAGATCTGCACTGCGCCCTGCCTAACCGCCTGCCGTGTGTGAGTGGACACAGCCAGATCGGCACTGCGCCCTGCCTGCCTGTCTCCCGTGGGCGAGTGGGAACAGCCAGATCCGCACTGCGCCCTGCCTGCCCGTCTGCCGTGGGTGAGTGGACACAGCCAGATCCGCACTGCGCCCTGCCTGACCGTCTACCGTGGGTGAGTGGACACAGCCAGATCCACACTGCGCCTTGCCTGCCCGTCTGCCGTGGGTGAGTGGACACAGCCAGATCCGTACTGCGCCCTGCCTGACCGTCTCCCGAGGGGGGTGGACACAGCCAGATCCGCACTGCGCCCTGCCTGCCCGTCTCCTGTGGGTGAGTGGACACAGTAAGATCCGCACTGCGCCTTGCCTGCCCGTCTCCCGTCGGTGAGTGGACACAGCCAGATCCGCACTGCTCCCTGCCTGCCCGTCTCCCGTGGGTGAGTGGACACAGCCAGATCCGCACTGCGCGCTGCCTGCCCGTCTCCCGTGGGCAAATGGACACAGCCAGATCCGCACTGCGCCCTGCCTGCCCGTCTGCCGTGGGCGAAAGGACACAGCCAGATCCGCACTGCGTCCTGCCTGACCGTCTGCCGTGGGTGAGTGGACACAGCCAGATCCGCACTGCGCCCTGCCTGACCGCCTGTCGTGGGTGAGTGGACACAGCCAGATCCGCACTGCGCCCTGCCTGCCCGTCTCCCGTGGGTGAGTGGACACAGCCAGATCCGCACTGCGCACTGCCTGACCGTCTGCCGTGGGTGAGTGGACACAGCCAGATCCGCATTGCGCCCTGCCTGACCGCCTGCCATGGGTGAGTGGACACAGCCAGATCCGCACTGCGCCCTGCCTGCCCGAATCCCGTGGGCGAGTGGACACAGCCAGATCCGCACTGCGCACTGCCTGCCCTTCTTCTGTGGGTGAGTGGACACAGCCAGATTCGCACTGCGCCCTGCCTGACCGTCTGCCGTGCGTGAGTAGACACAGCCAGATCCACACTGCGCCCTGCCTGCCCGTCTGCCGTGGGCGAGTGGACACAGCCAGATCCGCACTGCGCCCTGCCTGCCCGTCTCCCGTGGGTGAGTGGACAGAGCCAGATCCGCACTGCGCCCTGCCTGCCCGTCTCCCGTCAGTGAATGCACACAGCCAGATCCGCACTGTGCCCTGCCTGCCCGTCTGCCGTGGGCGAGTGGACACAGCCAGATCCGCACTGTGCTCTGCCTGACCGCCTGCCGTGGGTGATTGGACACAGCCAAATCCGCACTGCGCCCTGCCTGCCCGAATCCCGTGGGCGAGTGGACACAGCCAGATCCGCACTGCGCCCTGCCTGACCGTCTGCCGTGGGTGAGTGGACACAGCCAGATCCGCACTGCGCCCTGCCTGACCGCCTGTCGTGGGTGAGTGGTCACAGCCAGATTCGTACTGCGACCTGCCTGCCCGTCTGCCGTGGGTCAGTGGACATAGCCATATCCACACAGCACCGTCTCTGCCCATCTCCCGTGGGTGAGTGGACACAGCCGGATCCGCACTGCGCCCTGCCTGCCTGTCTCCCGTGGGTGAGTGGACACAGCCAGATCGGCAATGCGCCCTGCCTGACTGTCTGCCGTGGGTGAGTGGACACAGCCAGATCCGCACTGCGCCCTGCCTGCCCGTCTCCCGTTTGTGAGTGGACACCGCCAGATCCGCACTGCGCCTTGCCTGCCGGTCTCCCGTCAGTGAGTGGACACAGTCAGATCCGCACTGCGCCCTGGTTGCCCGTCTCCCGTGGGTGAGTGGACAAAGCCAGATCCGCACTGCGCCCTGCCTGCCCGTCTCCCGTGGGCGAGTGGACACAGCCAGATCCGCACTGCGCCCTGCCTGCCAGTCTACCGTGGGCGAGTGGACACAGCCAGATCCGCACTGTACCCTGACTGACCGTCTGCCGTGGGTGAGTGGACACAGCCAGATCCACACTGCGCCCTGCCTGCCCGTCTGCCGTGTGCGAGTGGACACAGCCAGATCCGCACTGCGCCCTGCCTGCCTGTCTGCCGTGGGCGAGTGGACACAGCCAGATCCGCACTGCGCCCTGCCTGCCCGTCTCCCGTGGGCGAGTGGACACAGCCAGATCCGCACTGCGCCCTGCCTGACCGTCTGCCGTGGGTGAGTGGACACAGTCAGATCCGCACTGCGCCCTGCCTGACCGCCTGCCGTGGGTGAGTGGACACAGCCAGATCCGCACTGCGCCCTGCCTGCCCGTCTCCCGTGGGTGAGTGGACAGAGCCAGATCCGCACTGCGCCCTGCCTGCCCGTCTCCCGTCAGTGAATGCACACAGCCAGATCCGCACTGTGCCCTGCCTGCCCGTCTCCCGTGGGTGAGTGGACACAGCCAGATCCGCACTGCGCGCTGCCTGCCCGTTTCCCGTGGGCGTGTGGATACAGCCAGATCCGCACTGCGCCCTGCCTGCCCGTCTGTCGTGGGCGAGTGGACACAGCCAGATCCGCACTGCGCCCTGCCTGACCGTCTGCCGTCGGTGAGTGGACACAGCCAGATCCACACTGCGCCCTGCATGCCCGTCTGCCGTGGGCGAGTGGACACAGCCAGATCCGCACTGCGCACTGCCTGACCGTCTGCCGTGGGTGAGTGGACACAGCCAGATCCGCATTGCGCCCTGCCTGACCGCCTGCCGTGGGTGAGTGGACACAGCCAGATCCGCACTGCGCCCTGCCTGACCGTCTGCCGTGGGTGAGTGGACACAGCCAGATCCACACTGCGCCCTGCCTGCCCGTCTGCCGTGGACGAGTGGACACAGCCATATCCGCACTGCGCCCTGCCTGACCGTCCGCCGTGGGTGAGTGGACACAGCCAGATCCGCACTGCGCCCTGCCTGACCGCCTGCCGTGGGTGAGTGGACACAGCCAAATCCGCACTGCGCCCTGCCTGCCCGAATCCCGTGGGCGAGTGGACACAGCCAGATCCGCACTGCGCACTGCCTGCCCTTCTGCCGTGGGTGAGTGGACACAGCCAGATTCGCACTGCGCCCTGCCTGACCGTCTGCCGTGGGTGAGTGGACACAGCCAGATCCACACTGCGCATGCCTGCCCGTCTGCCGTGGGCGAGTGGACACAGCCAGATCCGCACTGCGCCCTGCCTGACCGTCTGCCGTGGGTGAGTGGACACAGCCACATCCGCACTGCGCCCTGCCTGACCGCCTGTAGTGGGTGAGTGGTCACAGCCAGATCCGTACTGCGCCCTGCCTGCCCGTCTGCCATGGGTCAGTGGACATAGCCATATCCACACAGCACCGTCTCTGCCCATCTCCCGTGGGTGAGTGGACACAGCCGGATCCGCACTGCGCCCTGCCTGCCAATCTCCCGTGGGTGAGTGGACACAGCCAGATCGGCACTGCGTCCTGCCTGACCGTCTGCCGTGGGTGAGTGGACACAGCCAGATCCGCACAGCGCCCTGCCTGCCCGTCTCCCGTGGGTGAGTGGACACAGCCAGATCCGCACTGCGCCTTGCCTGCCGGTCTCCCGTCAGTGAGTGGACACAGTCAGATCCGCACTGCGCCCTGCCTGCCCATCTCCCGTGGGCGAGTGGACACAGCCAGATCTGCACTGCGCCCTGCCTAACCGCCTGCCGTGTGTGAGTGGACACAGCCAGATCGGCACTGCGCCCTGCCTGCCTGTCTCCCGTGGGCGAGTGGGAACAGCCAGATCCGCACTGCGCCCTGCCTGCCCGTCTGCCGTGGGTGAGTGGACACAGCCAGATCCGCACTGCGCCCTGCCTGACCGTCTACCGTGGGTGAGTGGACACAGCCAGATCCACACTGCGCCTTGCCTGCCCGTCTGCCGTGGGTGAGTGGACACAGCCAGATCCGTACTGCGCCCTGCCTGACCGTCTCCCGAGGGGGGTGGACACAGCCAGATCCGCACTGCGCCCTGCCTGCCCGTCTCCTGTGGGTGAGTGGACACAGTAAGATCCGCACTGCGCCTTGCCTGCCCGTCTCCCGTCGGTGAGTGGACACAGCCAGATCCGCACTGCTCCCTGCCTGCCCGTCTCCCGTGGGTGAGTGGACACAGCCAGATCCGCACTGCGCGCTGCCTGCCCGTCTCCCGTGGGCAAATGGACACAGCCAGATCCGCACTGCGCCCTGCCTGCCCGTCTGCCGTGGGCGAAAGGACACAGCCAGATCCGCACTGCGTCCTGCCTGACCGTCTGCCGTGGGTGAGTGGACACAGCCAGATCCGCACTGCGCCCTGCCTGACCGCCTGTCGTGGGTAAGTGGACACAGCCAGATCCGCACTGCGCCCTGCCTGCCCGTCTCCCGTGGGTGAGTGGACACAGCCAGATCCGCACTGCGCACTGCCTGACCGTCTGCCGTGGGTGAGTGGACACAGCCAGATCCGCATTGCGCCCTGCCTGACCGCCTGCCATGGGTGAGTGGACACAGCCAGATCCGCACTGCGCCCTGCCTGCCCGAATCCCGTGGGCGAGTGGACACAGCCAGATCCGCACTGCGCACTGCCTGCCCTTCTTCTGTGGGTGAGTGGACACAGCCAGATTCGCACTGCGCCCTGCCTGACCGTCTGCCGTGCGTGAGTAGACACAGCCAGATCCACACTGCGCCCTGCCTGCCCGTCTGCCGTGGGCGAGTGGACACAGCCAGATCCGCACTGCGCCCTGCCTGACCGTATGCCGTGGGTGAGTGGACACAGCCTGATCCGCACTGCGCCCTGCCTGACCGCCTGTCGTGTGTGAGTGGTCACAGCCAGATCCGTACTGCGCCCTGCCTGCCCCTCTGCCGTGGGTCAGTGGACATAGCCATATCCACACAGCACCGTCTCTGCCCATCTCCCGTGGGTGAGTGGACACACCCAGATCCGCACTGCGCCCTGCCTGCCAGTCTCCCGTGGGTGAGTGGACACAGCCAGATCGGCACTGCGTCCTGCCTGACCGTCTGCCGTGGGTGAGTGGACACAGCCAGATCCGCACTGCGCCCTGCCTGCCCGTCTCCCGTGGGTGAGTGGTCACAGCCAGATCCGCACTGCGCCTTGCCTGCCGGTCTCCCGTCAGTGAGTGGACACAGTCAGATCCGCACTGCGCCCTGCCTGCCCGTCTCCCGTGGGCGAGTGGACACAGCCAGATCTGCACTGCGCCCTGCCTAACCGCCTGCCGTGGGTGAGTGGACACAGCCAGATCGGCACTGCGCCCTGCCTGCCTGTCTCCCGTGGGCGAGTGGGAACAGCCAGATCCGCACTGAGCCCTGCCTGCCCGTCTGCCGTGGGTGAGTGGACACAGCCAGATCCGCACTGCGCCCTGCCTGCCCGTCTGCCGTGGGTGAGTGGACACAGCCAGATCCGTACTGCGCCCTGCCTGACCGTCTCCCGTAGGTGAGTGGACACAGCCAGATCCGCACTGCGCGCTGCTTGCCCGTCTCCCGTGTTTGAGTGGACACAGCCAGATCCGCACTGCGCCCTGCCTGACCGTCTGCCGTGGGTGAGTGGACACAGCCAGATCCACACTGCGCCTTGCCTGCCCGTCTGCCGTGGGTGAGTGGACACAGCCAGATCCGTACTGCGCCCTGCCTGACCGTCTCCCGTAGGTGAGTGTACACAGCCAGATCCGCACTGCGCCCTGCCTGCCCGTCTCCCGTGGGTGAGTGGACACAGCAAGATCCGCACTGCCCCTTGCCTGCCCGTCTCCCGTCAGTGAGTGGACACAGCCAGATCCGCACTGCGCCCTGCCTGCCCGTCTCCCGTGGGTGAGTGGACACAGCCAGATCCGCACTGCGCGCTGCCTGCCCGTCTCCCGTGGGCGAGTGGACACAGCCAGATCTGCACTGCGCCCTGCCTGCCCGTCTGCCGTGGGCGAGTGGACACAGCCAGATCCGCAGTGCGTCCTGCCTGACCGTCTGCCGTGGGTGAGTGGACACAGCCAGATCCGCACTGCGCCCTGCCTGACCGCCTGTCGTGGGTGAGTGGACACAGCCAGATCCGCACTGCGCCCTGCCTGCCCGTCTCCCGTGGGTGAGTGGACACAGCCAGATCCGCAATGCGCCCTGCCTGCCCGTCTGCCGTGGGCGAGTGGACACAGCCAGATCCGCACTGCGCCCTGCCTGACCGTCTGCCGTGGGTGAGTGGACACAGCCAGATCCACACTGCGCCCTGCCTGCCCCTCTGCCGTGGGCTAGTGGACACAGCCAGATCCGCACTGCGCCCTGCCTGACCGTCTGCCGTGGGTGAGTGGACACAGCCAGATCCTCACTGCGCCCTGCCTGACCGCCTGCCGTGGGTGAGTGGACACAGCCAGATCCGCACTGCGCCCTGCCTGCCCGTCTCCCGTGGGTGAGTGAGCACAGCCAGATCCGCACTGCGCCCTGCCTGCCCGTCTCCCGTGGGCGAGTGGACACAGCCAGATCCGCACTGCGCCCTGCCTGCCCGTCTGCCGTGGGTGAGTGGACACAGCCAGATCCGCACTGCGCCCTGCCTGCCCGTCTCCCGTCAGTGAGTGGACACAGCCAGATCCGCACTGCGCCCTGCCTGACCGTCTGCCGTCGGTGAGTGGACACAGCCAGATCCACTCTGCGCCCTGCATGCCCGTCTGCCGTGGGCGAGTGGACACAGCCAGATCTGCACTGCGCACTGCCTGACCGTCTGCCGTGGGTGAGTGGACACAGCCAGATCCGCATTGCGCCCTGCCTGACCGCCTGCCGTGGGTGAGTGGACACAGCCAGATCCGCACTGCGCCCTGCCTGACCGTCTGCCGTGGGTGAGTGGACACAGCCAGATCCACACTGCGCCCTGCCTGCCCGTCTGCCGTGGGTGAGTGGACACAGCCAGATCCGCACTGCGCCCTGCCTGCCCGTCTCCTGTGGGTGAGTGTACACAGCCAGATCCGCACTGCGCCTTGCCTGCCGGTCTCCCGTCAGTGAGTGGACACAGTCATATCCGCACTGCGCCCTGCCTGCCCGTCTCCCGTGGGCGAGTGGACACAGCCAGATCTGCATTGCGCCCTGCCTAACCGCCTGCCGTGGCTGAGTGGACACAGCCAGATCGGCACTGCGCCCTGCATGCCTGTCTCCCGTGGGCGAGTGGGAACAGCGAGATCCGCACTGAGCCCTGCCTGCCCGTCTGCCGTGGGTGAGTGGACACAGCCAGATCTGCACTGCGCCCTGCCTGACCGTCTGCCGTGGGTGAGTGGACACAGCCAGATCCACACTGCGCCCTGCCTGCCCGTCTGCCGTGGGTGAGTGGACACAGCCAGATCCGTACTGCGCCCTGCCTGACCGTCTCCCGTAGGTGAGTGGACACAGCCAGATCCGCACTGCGCCCTGCCTGCCCGTCTCCCGTGGGTGAGTGGACACAGCCAGATCCGTACTGCGCCCTGCCTGACCGTCTCCCGTAGGTGAGTGGACACAGCCAGATCCGCACTGCGCCCTGCCTGCCCGTCTCCCGTGGGTGAGTGGACACAGCAAGATCCGCACTGCGCCTTGCCTGCCCGTCTCCCGTCAGTGAGTGGACACAGCCAGATCCGCACTGCGCCCTGCCTGCCCGTCTGCCGTGGGTGAGTGGACACAGCCAGTCCGTACTGCGCCCTGCCTGACCGTCTCCCGTAGGTGAGTGGACACAGCCAGATCCGCACTGCGCCCTGCCTGACCGTCTCCCGTGGGTGAGTGGACACAGCCAGATCCGCACTGCGCCCTGCCTGACCGTCTGCCGTGGGTGAGTGGACACAGCCAGATCCGCACTGCGCCCTGCCTGACCGCCTGCCGTGGGTGAGTGGACACAGTCAGATCCGCACGGCGCACTGCCTGCCCGTCTCCCGTGGGTGAGTGGACACAGCCAGATCCGCACTGCGCCCTGCCTGCCCGTCTCCCGTGGGCGAGTGGACACAGTCAGATCCGCACTGCGCCCTGCCTGCCCGTCTGCCGTGGGTGAGTGGACACAGCCAGATCCGCACTGCGCCCTGCCTGCCCGTCTCCAGTCAGTGAGTGGACACAGCCAGATCCGCACTGCGCCCTGCCTGACCGTCTGCCGTCGGTGAGTGGACACAGCCAGATCCACACTGCGCCCTGCATGCCCGTCTGCCGTGGGCGAGTGGACACAGCCAGATCCGCACTGCGCACTGCCTGACCGTCTGCCGTGGGTGAGAGGACACAGCCAGATCCGCATTGCGCCCTGCCTGACCGCCTGCCGTGGGTGAGTGGACACAGCCAGATCCGCACTGCACCCTGCCTGACCGTCTGCCATGGGTGAGTGGACACAGCCAGATCCACACTGCGGCCTGCCTGCCCATCTGCCGTGGGCGAGTGGACACAGCCAGATCCGCACTGCGCCCTGCCTGACCGCCTGCCGTGGGTGATTGGACACAGCCAGATCCGCACTGCGCCCTGCCTGCCCGAATCCCGTGGGCGAGTGGACACAGCCAGATCCGCACTGCGCACTGCCTGCCCTTCTGCCGTGGGTGAGTGGACACAGCCAGATTCGCACTGCGCCCTGCCTGACCGTCTGCCGTGTGTGAGGGGACACAGCCAGATCCACACTGCGCCCTGCCTGCCCGTCTGCCGTGGGCGAGTGGACACAGCCAGATCCGCACTGCGCCCTGCCTGACCGTCTGCCGTGGGTGAGTGGACACAGCCAGATCCGCACTGCGCCCTGCGTGACCGCCTGTCGTGTGTGAGTGGTCACAGCCAGATCCGTACTGCGCCCTGCCTGCCCGTCTGCCGTGGGTCAGTGGACATAGCCATATCCACACAGCACCGTCTCTGCCCATCTCCCGTGGGTGAGTGGACACAGCCGGATCCGCACTTCGCCCTGCCTGCCAGTCTCCCGTGGGTGAGTGGACACACCCAGATCGGCACTGCGTCCTGCCTGACCGTCTGCCGTTGGTGAGTGGACACAGCCAGATCCGCACTGCGCGCTGCCTGCCCGTCTCTCGTGGGTGAGTGGACACAGCCAGATCCGCACTGCGCCCTGCCTGCCCGTCTCCCGTGGGTGAGTGGACACAGCCAGATCCGCACTGCGCCCTGCCTGACCGTCTACCGTGTGTGAGTGGACACAGCCAGATCCGCACTGCGCCCTGCCTGCCCATCTCCCGTGGGTGAGTGGACACAGCCAGATCCGCACTGCGCCTTGCCTGCCCGTCTCCCGTCAGTGAGTGGACACAGCCAGATCCGCACTGCGCCCTGCCTGGCCGCCTGTCTTCGGTGAGTGGTCACAGCCAGATCCGTACTGCGCCCTGACTGCCCGTCTGCCGTGGGTCAGTGGACATAGCCATATCCACACAGCACCGTCTCTGCCCATCTCCCGTGGGTGAGTGGACACAGCCGGATCCGCACTGCGCCCTGCCTGCCCGTCTCCAGTGGGCGAGTGGACACAGCCAGATCCGCACTGCGCCCTGCCTGCCCGTCTGCCACGGGCGAGTGGACACAGCCAGATCCGCACTGCGCCCTGCCTGCCCGTCTGCCACGGGCGAGTGGACACAGCCATATCCGCACTGCGCCCTGCCTGACCGTCTGCCGTGGGCGAGAGGACACAGGTAGATCCGCACTGCGCCCTGCCTGACCGTCTGCCGTGGGTGAGTGGACACAGCCAGATCCGCACTGCGCCCTGCCT
This sequence comes from Microcebus murinus, assembly GCF_040939455.1. NCBI lineage: Eukaryota > Metazoa > Chordata > Mammalia > Primates > Cheirogaleidae > Microcebus > Microcebus murinus. The sequence goes on along the minus strand of NC_134106.1, from coordinate 115,448,702 downwards.
GACCGCCTGCCGTGGGTGAGTGGACACAGCCAGATCCGCACTGTGCCCTGCCTGCCCGTCTCCCGTGGGCGAGTGGACACTGCCAGATCCGCACTGCGCCCTGCCTGCCCTTTTGCCGTAGGTGAGTGGACACAGCCAGATCCGCACTGCGCCCTGCCTGACCGCTTGCCGTGGGTGAGTGGACACAGCAAGATCCGCAACGCGCCCTGCCTGACCGCCTGCCGTGGGTGAGTGGACACAGCCAGATCCACACTGCGCTCTGCCTGCCAGTCTGCCGTGGGTTAGTGGACATAGCCAGATCCACACAGCACCGTCTCTGCCCATCTCCCGTGGGTAAGTGGACACAGCCGGATCCGCACTGCGCCCTGCCTGACCGTCTGCCGTGGGTGAGTGGACACAACCAGATCCGCACTGCGCCCTGCCTGTCCGTCTGCCGTGGGTGAGTGGACACAGCCAGATCCGCACTGCGCCTTGCCTGCCCGTCTCACGTGGGTGAGTGGACACAGCCAGATCCGCACTGCGCCCTGCCTGCCCGTCTCCCGTGGGTGAGTGGACACAGCCAGATCCGCACTGCCCCCTGCCTGACCGTCTGCCGTGGGTGAGTGGACACAGCCAGATCCGCACTGCGCCCTGCCTGCCCGTCTCCCGTGGGTGAGTGGACACAGCCAGATCCGCACTGCGCCTTGCCTGCCCGTCTCCCGTCAGTGAGTGGACACAGCCAGATCCGCACTGCGCCCTGCCTGCCCGTCTCCCCTGGGTGAGTGGACACAGCCAGATCCGCACTGAGCCCTGCCTGCCGGTCTCCCGTGGGCGAGTGGACACAGTCAGATCCGCACTGCGCCCTGCCTGACCGTCTACCGTGGGTGAGTGGACACAGCCAGATCCACACTGCGCCCTGCCTGCCCCTCTGCCGCGGGCGAGTGGACACAGCCAGATCCGCACTGAGCCCTGCCTGACCGTCTGCCGTGGGTGAGTGGACACAGCCAGGTCCGCACTGCGCCCTGCCTGACCGCCTGCCGTGGGTGAGTGGACACAGCCAGATAGGCACTGCGCCCTGCCTGACCGTCTGCCGTGGGCGAGTGGACACAGCCAGATCCGCACTGCGCCCTGCCTGCCCGTCTCCCGTGGGAGAGTGGACACAGCCAGATCCGCACTGCGCCCTGCCCGCCCGTCTGCCGTGGGTGAGTGGACACAGCCAGATCCGCACTGCGCCTTGCTTGCCCGTCTGCCGTGAGCGAGTGGACACAGCCAGATCCGCAATGCGCCCTGCCTGCCCGTCTCCCGTGGGTGAGTGGACACAGCCAGATCCGCACTGCGCCCTGCCTACCCGTCTCCAGTGGGCGAGTGGACACAGCCAGATCCGCACTGCGCCCTGCCTGACCGTCTGCCGTGGGTGAGTGGACACAGCCAGATCCGCACTGCGCCCTGCCTGACCGCCAGCCGTCGGTGAGTGGACACAGCCAGATCCGCACTGCGCCCTGCCTGCCCGTCTCCCCTGGGCGAGTGGACACAGCCAGATCCACACTGCGCCCTGCCTGCCCGTCTCCCGTGCGTGAGTGGACACAGCCAGATCCGCACTGCGCCCTGCCAGCCCGTCTACAGTGGGCGAGTGGACACAGCCAGATCCACACTGCACCCTACCTGCCCGTCTCCCGTGGGCGAGTGGACACAGCCAGATCCGCACTGCGCCCTACCTGCCCGTCTCCCGTGGGCGAGTGGACACAGCCAGATCCGCACTGCGCCCTGCCTGCTCGTCTCCCGTGGGCGAGTGGACACAGCCAGATCCGCACTGCGCCCTACGTGCCCGTCTCCCGTGGGCGAGTGGACACAGCCAGATCCGCACTGCGCCCTGCCTGCCTGTCTCACGTGGGTGAGTGGACACAGCCAGATCGGCACTGCGCCTTGCCTGCCCGTCTCCCATCAGTGAGTGGACACAGCCAGATCCGCACTGCGCCCTGCCTGCCCGTCTCCCGTGGGCGAGTGGACACAGCCAGATCCGCACTGCGCCCTGCCTGACGGTCTCCCGTGGGTGAGTGGACACAGCCAGATCCGCACTGCGCCCTGCCTGCCCGTCTGCCGTGGGCGAGTGGACACAGCCAGATCCGCACTGCGCCCTGCCTGACCGCCTGCCGTGGGCGAGTGGACACAGCCAGATCCGCACTGCGCCCTGCCTGCCCGTCTCCCGTGGGCGAGTAGACACTGCCAGATCCGCACTGCGCCCTGCCTGCCCTTGTGCCGTGGGTGAGTGGACACAGCCAGATCCTCACTGCGCCCTGCCTGACCGTCTGCCGTGGGTGAGTGGACACAGCCAGATCCGCACTGCGCCCTTCCTGACCGCTTGCCGTGGGTGAGTGGACACAGCAAGATCCGCACTGCGCCCTGCCTGACCGCCTGCCGAGGGTGAGTGGACACAGCCAGATCCACACTGCGCTCTGCCTGCAAGTCTGCCGTGGGTTAGTGGACATAGCCAGATCCACACAGCACCGTCTCTGCCCATCTCCCGTGGGTAAGTGGACACAGCCGGATCCGCACTGCGCCCTGCCTGACCGTCTGCCGTGGGTGAGTGGACACAGCCAGATCCGCACTGCGCCCTTCCTGACCGTCTGCCGTGGGTGAGTAGACACAGCCAGATCCGCACTGCGCGCTGCCTGCCCGTCTCACGTGGGTGAGTGGACACAGCCAGATCTGCACTGCGCCCTGCCTGCCCGTCTCCCGTGTGTGAGTGGACACAGCCAGATCCGCACTGCGCCCTGCCTGGCCGCCTGTCGTGGGTGAGTGGTCACAGCCAGATCCGTACTGCGCCCTGCCTGCCCGTCTGCCGTGGGTCAGTGGACATAGCCATATCCACACAGCACCGTCTCTGCCCATCTCCCGTGGGTGAGTGGACACAGCCGGATCCGCACTGCGCCCTGCCGGACCGTCTGCCGTGGGTGAATGGACACAGCCAGATCCGTACTGCGCCCTGCCTGCCCGTCTCCCGTGGGCGAGTGGACAAAGCCAGATCCGCACTGCGCCCTGCCTGCCCTTCTGCCGTGGGTGAGTGGACACAGCCAGATCCGCACTGCGCCCTGCCTGCCCGTCTCCAGTGGGAGAGTGGACACAGCCAAATCCGCACTGCGCCTTGCCTGCCGATCTCCCGTCAGTGAGTGGACACAGTCAGATCCGCACTGCGCCCTGCCTGCCCGTCTCCCGTGGGCGAGTGGACACAGCCAGATCTGCACTGCGCCCTGCCTAACCGCCTGCCATGGGTGAGTGGACACTGCCAGATCGGCACTGCGCCCTGCCTGCCTGTCTCCCGTGGGCGAGTGGGAACAGCCAGATCCGCACTGAGCCCTGCCTGCCTGTCTGCCGTGGGTGAGTGGACACAGGCAGATCCGCACTGCGCCCTGCCTGACCGTCTGCCGTGGGTGAGTGGACACAGCCAGATCCACACTGCGCTCTGCCTGCCCGTCTGCCGTGGGTGAGTGGACACAGCCAGATCAGTACTGCGCCCTGCCTGACCGTCTCCCGTAGGTGAGTGGACACAGCCAGATCCGCACTGCGCCTTGCCTGCCCGTCTCCCGTCAGTGAGTGGACACAGCCAGATCCGCACTGCGCCCTGCCTGGCCGCCTGTCTTCGGTGAGTGGTCACAGCCAGATCCGTACTGCGCCCTGACTGCCCGTCTGCCGTGGGTCAGTGGACATAGCCATATCCACACAGCACCGTCTCTGCCCATCTCCCGTGGGTGAGTGGACACAGCCGGATCCGCACTGCGCCCTGCCTGCCCGTCTCCAGTGGGCGAGTGGACACAGCCAGATCCGCACTGCGCCCTGCCTGCCCGTCTGCCACGGGCGAGTGGACACAGCCAGATCCGCACTGCGCCCTGCCTGCCCGTCTGCCACGGGCGAGTGGACACAGCCATATCCGCACTGCGCCCTGCCTGACCGTCTGCCGTGGGCGAGAGGACACAGGTAGATCCGCACTGCGCCCTGCCTGACCGTCTGCCGTGGGTGAGTGGACACAGCCAGATCCGCACTGCGCCCTGCCTGACCGCCTGCCGTGGGTGAGTGGACACAGCCAGATCCGCACTGTGCCCTGCCTGCCCGTCTCCCGTGGGCGAGTGGACACTGCCAGATCCGCACTGCGCCCTGCCTGCCCTTTTGCCGTAGGTGAGTGGACACAGCCAGATCCGCACTGCGCCCTGCCTGACCGCTTGCCGTGGGTGAGTGGACACAGCAAGATCCGCAACGCGCCCTGCCTGACCGCCTGCCGTGGGTGAGTGGACACAGCCAGATCCACACTGCGCTCTGCCTGCCAGTCTGCCGTGGGTTAGTGGACATAGCCAGATCCACACAGCACCGTCTCTGCCCATCTCCCGTGGGTAAGTGGACACAGCCGGATCCGCACTGCGCCCTGCCTGACCGTCTGCCGTGGGTGAGTGGACACAACCAGATCCGCACTGCGCCCTGCCTGTCCGTCTGCCGTGGGTGAGTGGACACAGCCAGATCCGCACTGCGCCTTGCCTGCCCGTCTCACGTGGGTGAGTGGACACAGCCAGATCCGCACTGCGCCCTGCCTGCCCGTCTCCCGTGGGTGAGTGGACACAGCCAGATCCGCACTGCCCCCTGCCTGACCGTCTGCCGTGGGTGAGTGGACACAGCCAGATCCGCACTGCGCCCTGCCTGCCCGTCTCCCGTGGGTGAGTGGACACAGCCAGATCCGCACTGCGCCTTGCCTGCCCGTCTCCCGTCAGTGAGTGGACACAGCCAGATCCGCACTGCGCCCTGCCTGCCCGTCTCCCCTGGGTGAGTGGACACAGCCAGATCCGCACTGCGCCCTGCCTGCCGGTCTCCCGTGGGCGAGTGGACACAGTCAGATCCGCACTGCGCCCTGCCTGACCGTCTACCGTGGGTGAGTGGACACAGCCAGATCCACACTGCGCCCTGCCTGCCCCTCTGCCGCGGGCGAGTGGACACAGCCAGATCCGCACTGAGCCCTGCCTGACCGTCTGCCGTGGGTGAGTGGACACAGCCAGGTCCGCACTGCGCCCTGCCTGACCGCCTGCCGTGGGTGAGTGGACACAGCCAGATAGGCACTGCGCCCTGCCTGACCGTCTGCCGTGGGCGAGTGGACACAGCCAGATCCGCACTGCGCCCTGCCTGCCCGTCTCCCGTGGGAGAGTGGACACAGCCAGATCCGCACTGCGCCCTGCCTGCCCGTCTGCCGTGGGTGAGTGGACACAGCCAGATCCGCACTGCGCCTTGCTTGCCCGTCTGCCGTGAGCGAGTGGACACAGCCAGATCCGCAATGCGCCCTGCCTGCCCGTCTCCCGTGGGTGAGTGGACACAGCCAGATCCGCACTGCGCCCTGCCTACCCGTCTCCAGTGGGCGAGTGGACACAGCCAGATCCACACTGCGCCCTGCCTGCCCGTCTCCCGTGCGTGAGTGGACACAGCCAGATCCGCACTGCGCCCTGCCAGCCCGTCTACAGTGGGCGAGTGGACACAGCCAGATCCACACTGCACCCTACCTGCCCGTCTCCCGTGGGCGAGTGGACACAGCCAGATCCGCACTGCGCCCTACCTGCCCGTCTCCCGTGGGCGAGTGGACACAGCCAGATCCGCACTGCGCCCTGCCTGCTCGTCTCCCGTGGGCGAGTGGACACAGCCAGATCCGCACTGCGCCCTACGTGCCCGTCTCCCGTGGGCGAGTGGACACAGCCAGATCCGCACTGCGCCCTGCCTGCCTGTCTCACGTGGGTGAGTGGACACAGCCAGATCGGCACTGCGCCTTGCCTGCCCGTCTCCCATCAGTGAGTGGACACAGCCAGATCCGCACTGCGCCCTGCCTGCCCGTCTCCCGTGGGCGAGTGGACACAGCCAGATCCGCACTGCGCCCTGCCTGACGGTCTCCCGTGGGTGAGTGGACACAGCCAGATCCGCACTGCGCCCTGCCTGCCCGTCTGCCGTGGGCGAGTGGACACAGCCAGATCCGCACTGCGCCCTGCCTGACCGCCTGCCGTGGGCGAGTGGACACAGCCAGATCCGCACTGCGCCCTGCCTGCCCGTCTCCCGTGGGCGAGTAGACACTGCCAGATCCGCACTGCGCCCTGCCTGCCCTTGTGCCGTGGGTGAGTGGACACAGCCAGATCCTCACTGCGCCCTGCCTGACCGTCTGCCGTGGGTGAGTGGACACAGCCAGATCCGCACTGCGCCCTTCCTGACCGCTTGCCGTGGGTGAGTGGACACAGCAAGATCCGCACTGCGCCCTGCCTGACCGCCTGCCGAGGGTGAGTGGACACAGCCAGATCCACACTGCGCTCTGCCTGCAAGTCTGCCGTGGGTTAGTGGACATAGCCAGATCCACACAGCACCGTCTCTGCCCATCTCCCGTGGGTAAGTGGACACAGCCGGATCCGCACTGCGCCCTGCCTGACCGTCTGCCGTGGGTGAGTGGACACAGCCAGATCCGCACTGCGCCCTTCCTGACCGTCTGCCGTGGGTGAGTAGACACAGCCAGATCCGCACTGCGCGCTGCCTGCCCGTCTCACGTGGGTGAGTGGACACAGCCAGATCTGCACTGCGTCCTGCCTGCCCGTCTCCCGTGTGTGAGTGGACACAGCCAGATCCGCACTGCGCCCTGCCTGGCCGCCTGTCGTGGGTGAGTGGTCACAGCCAGATCCGTACTGCGCCCTGCCTGCCCGTCTGCCGTGGGTCAGTGGACATAGCCATATCCACACAGCACCGTCTCTGCCCATCTCCCGTGGGTGAGTGGACACAGCCGGATCCGCACTGCGCCCTGCCGGACCGTCTGCCGTGGGTGAATGGACACAGCCAGATCCGTACTGCGCCCTGCCTGCCCGTCTCCCGTGGGCGAGTGGACAAAGCCAGATCCGCACTGCGCCCTGCCTGCCCTTCTGCCGTGGGTGAGTGGACACAGCCAGATCCGCACTGCGCCCTGCCTGCCCGTCTCCAGTGGGAGAGTGGACACAGCCAAATCCGCACTGCGCCTTGCCTGCCGATCTCCCGTCAGTGAGTGGACACAGTCAGATCCGCACTGCGCCCTGCCTGCCCGTCTCCCGTGGGCGAGTGGACACAGCCAGATCTGCACTGCGCCCTGCCTAACCGCCTGCCATGGGTGAGTGGACACTGCCAGATCGGCACTGCGCCCTGCCTGCCTGTCTCCCGTGGGCGAGTGGGAACAGCCAGATCCGCACTGAGCCCTGCCTGCCTGTCTGCCGTGGGTGAGTGGACACAGGCAGATCCGCACTGCGCCCTGCCTGACCGTCTGCCGTGGGTGAGTGGACACAGCCAGATCCACACTGCGCTCTGCCTGCCCGTCTGCCGTGGGTGAGTGGACACAGCCAGATCAGTACTGCGCCCTGCCTGACCGTCTCCCGTAGGTGAGTGGACACAGCCAGATCCGCACTGCGCCTTGCCTGCCCGTCTCCCGTCAGTGAGTGGACACAGCCAGATCCGCACTGCGCCCTGCCTGGCCGCCTGTCTTCGGTGAGTGGTCACAGCCAGATCCGTACTGCGCCCTGACTGCCCGTCTGCCGTGGGTCAGTGGACATAGCCATATCCACACAGCACCGTCTCTGCCCATCTCCCGTGGGTGAGTGGACACAGCCGGATCCGCACTGCGCCCTGCCTGCCCGTCTCCAGTGGGCGAGTGGACACAGCCAGATCCGCACTGCGCCCTGCCTGCCCGTCTGCCACGGGCGAGTGGACACAGCCAGATCCGCACTGCGCCCTGCCTGCCCGTCTGCCACGGGCGAGTGGACACAGCCATATCCGCACTGCGCCCTGCCTGACCGTCTGCCGTGGGCGAGAGGACACAGGTAGATCCGCACTGCGCCCTGCCTGACCGTCTGCCGTGGGTGAGTGGACACAGCCAGATCCGCACTGCGCCCTGCCTGACCGCCTGCCGTGGGTGAGTGGACACAGCCAGATCCGCACTGTGCCCTGCCTGCCCGTCTCCCGTGGGTGAGTGGACACTGCCAGATCCGCACTGCGCCCTGCCTGCCCTTTTGCCGTAGGTGAGTGGACACAGCCAGATCCGCACTGCGCCCTGCCTGACCGCTTGCCGTGGGTGAGTGGACACAGCAAGATCCGCAACGCGCCCTGCCTGACCGCCTGCCGTGGGTGAGTGGACACAGCCAGATCCACACTGCGCTCTGCCTGCCAGTCTGCCGTGGGTTAGTGGACATAGCCAGATCCACACAGCACCGTCTCTGCCCATCTCCCGTGGGTAAGTGGACACAGCCGGATCCGCACTGCGCCCTGCCTGACCGTCTGCCGTGGGTGAGTGGACACAACCAGATCCGCACTGCGCCCTGCCTGTCCGTCTGCCGTGGGTGAGTGGACACAGCCAGATCCGCACTGCGCCTTGCCTGCCCGTCTCACGTGGGTGAGTGGACACAGCCAGATCCGCACTGCGCCCTGCCTGCCCGTCTCCCGTGGGTGAGTGGACACAGCCAGATCCGCACTGCCCCCTGCCTGACCGTCTGCCGTGGGTGAGTGGACACAGCCAGATCCGCACTGCGCCCTGCCTGCCCGTCTCCCGTGGGTGAGTGGACACAGCCAGATCCGCACTGCGCCTTGCCTGCCCGTCTCCCGTCAGTGAGTGGACACAGCCAGATCCGCACTGCGCCCTGCCTGCCCGTCTCCCCTGGGTGAGTGGACACAGCCAGATCCGCACTGCGCCCTGCCTGCCGGTCTCCCGTGGGCGAGTGGACACAGTCAGATCCGTACTGCGCCCTGCCTGACCGTCTACCGTGGGTGAGTGGACACAGCCAGATCCACACTGCGCCCTGCCTGCCCCTCTGCCGCGGGCGAGTGGACACAGCCAGATCCGCACTGAGCCCTGCCTGACCGTCTGCCGTGGGTGAGTGGACACAGCCAGGTCCGCACTGCGCCCTGCCTGACCGCCTGCCGTGGGTGAGTGGACACAGCCAGATAGGCACTGCGCCCTGCCTGACCGTCTGCCGTGGGCGAGTGGACACAGCCAGATCCGCACTGCGCCCTGCCTGCCCGTCTCCCGTGGGAGAGTGGACACAGCCAGATCCGCACTGCGCCCTGCCTGCCCGTCTGCCGTGGGTGAGTGGACACAGCCAGATCCGCACTGCGCCTTGCTTGCCCGTCTGCCGTGAGCGAGTGGACACAGCCAGATCCGCAATGCGCCCTGCCTGCCCGTCTCCCGTGGGTGAGTGGACACAGCCAGATCCGCACTGCGCCCTGCCTACCCGTCTCCAGTGGGCGAGTGGACACAGCCAGATCCACACTGCGCCCTGCCTGCCCGTCTCCCGTGCGTGAGTGGACACAGCCAGATCCGCACTGCGCCCTGCCAGCCCGTCTACAGTGGGCGAGTGGACACAGCCAGATCCACACTGCACCCTACCTGCCCGTCTCCCGTGGGCGAGTGGACACAGCCAGATCCGCACTGCGCCCTACCTGCCCGTCTCCCGTGGGCGAGTGGACACAGCCAGATCCGCACTGCGCCCTGCCTGCTCGTCTCCCGTGGGCGAGTGGACACAGCCAGATCCGCACTGCGCCCTACGTGCCCGTCTCCCGTGGGCGAGTGGACACAGCCAGATCCGCACTGCGCCCTGCCTGCCTGTCTCACGTGGGTGAGTGGACACAGCCAGATCGGCACTGCGCCTTGCCTGCCCGTCTCCCATCAGTGAGTGGACACAGCCAGATCCGCACTGCGCCCTGCCTGCCCGTCTCCCGTGGGCGAGTGGACACAGCCAGATCCGCACTGCGCCCTGCCTGACGGTCTCCCGTGGGTGAGTGGACACAGCCAGATCCGCACTGCGCCCTGCCTGCCCGTCTGCCGTGGGCGAGTGGACACAGCCAGATCCGCACTGCGCCCTGCCTGACCGCCTGCCGTGGGCGAGTGGACACAGCCAGATCCGCACTGCGCCCTGCCTGCCCGTCTCCCGTGGGCGAGTAGACACTGCCAGATCCGCACTGCGCCCTGCCTGCCCTTGTGCCGTGGGTGAGTGGACACAGCCAGATCCTCACTGCGCCCTGCCTGACCGTCTGCCGTGGGTGAGTGGACACAGCCAGATCCGCACTGCGCCCTTCCTGACCGCTTGCCGTGGGTGAGTGGACACAGCAAGATCCGCACTGCGCCCTGCCTGACCGCCTGCCGAGGGTGAGTGGACACAGCCAGATCCACACTGCGCTCTGCCTGCAAGTCTGCCGTGGGTTAGTGGACATAGCCAGATCCACACAGCACCGTCTCTGCCCATCTCCCGTGGGTAAGTGGACACAGCCGGATCCGCACTGCGCCCTGCCTGACCGTCTGCCGTGGGTGAGTGGACACAGCCAGATCCGCACTGCGCCCTTCCTGACCGTCTGCCGTGGGTGAGTAGACACAGCCAGATCCGCACTGCGCGCTGCCTGCCCGTCTCACGTGGGTGAGTGGACACAGCCAGATCTGCACTGCGCCCTGCCTGCCCGTCTCCCGTGTGTGAGTGGACACAGCCAGATCCGCACTGCGCCCTGCCTGGCCGCCTGTCGTGGGTGAGTGGTCACAGCCAGATCCGTACTGCGCCCTGCCTGCCCGTCTGCCGTGGGTCAGTGGACATAGCCATATCCACACAGCACCGTCTCTGCCCATCTCCCGTGGGTGAGTGGACACAGCCGGATCCGCACTGCGCCCTGCCGGACCGTCTGCCGTGGGTGAATGGACACAGCCAGATCCGTACTGCGCCCTGCCTGCCCGTCTCCCGTGGGCGAGTGGACAAAGCCAGATCCGCACTGCGCCCTGCCTGCCCTTCTGCCGTGGGTGAGTGGACACAGCCAGATCCGCACTGCGCCCTGCCTGCCCGTCTCCAGTGGGAGAGTGGACACAGCCAAATCCGCACTGCGCCTTGCCTGCCGATCTCCCGTCAGTGAGTGGACACAGTCAGATCCGCACTGCGCCCTGCCTGCCCGTCTCCCGTGGGCGAGTGGACACAGCCAGATCTGCACTGCGCCCTGCCTAACCGCCTGCCATGGGTGAGTGGACACTGCCAGATCGGCACTGCGCCCTGCCTGCCTGTCTCCCGTGGGCGAGTGGGAACAGCCAGATCCGCACTGAGCCCTGCCTGCCTGTCTGCCGTGGGTGAGTGGACACAGGCAGATCCGCACTGCGCCCTGCCTGACCGTCTGCCGTGGGTGAGTGGACACAGCCAGATCCACACTGCGCTCTGCCTGCCCGTCTGCCGTGGGTGAGTGGACACAGCCAGATCAGTACTGCGCCCTGCCTGACCGTCTCCCGTAGGTGAGTGGACACAGCCAGATCCGCACTGCGCCCTGCCTGCCCGTCTCCCGTGGGTGAGTTGACACAGCAAGATCCGCACTGCGCCTTGCCTGCCCGTCTCCCCTCAGTGAGTGGACACAGCCAGATCCGCACTGCGCCCTGCCTGCCTGTCTCCCGTGGGTGAGTGGACACAGCCGGATCCGCATTGCGCGCTGCCTGCCCATCTCCCGTGGGCGAGTGGACACAGCCAGATCCGCACTGCGCCCTGCCTGTCCGTCTGCCGTGGGCGAGTGGACACAGCCAGATCCGCACTGCGTCCTGCCTGACCGTCTGCCGTGGGTGAGTGGACACAGCCAGATCCGCACTGCGCCCTGCCTGACCGCCTGTCGTGGGTGAGTGGACACAGCCAGATCCGCACTGCGCCCTGCCTGCCCGTCTCCCGTGGGTGAGTGGACACAGCCAGATCCGCACTGCGCCCTGCCTGCCCGTCTGCCGTGGGCGAGTGGACACAGCCCGATCCGCACTGCGCCCTGCCTGACCGTCTGCCGTGGGTGAGTGGACACAGCCAGATCCACACTGCGCCCTGCCTGCCCCTCTGCCGTGGGCGAGTGGACACAGCCAGATCCGCACTGCGCCCTGCCTGACCGTCTGCCGTGGGTGAGTGGACACAGCCAGATCCGCACTGCGCCCTGCCTGACCGCCTGCCGTGGGTGAGTGGACACAGCCAGATCCGCACTGCGCCCTGCCTGCCCGTCTCCCGTGGGTGAGTGGACACAGCCAGATCCGCACTGCGCCCTGCCTGCCCGTCTCCTGTCAGTGAATGCACACAGCCAGATCCGCACTGCGCCCTGCCTGCCCGTCTCCCGTGGGCGTGTGGACACAGCCAGATCCGCACTGCGCCCTGCCTGCCTGTCTGTCGTGGGCGAGTGGACACAGCGAGATCTGCACTGCTCCCTGCCTGACCGTCTGCCGTCGGTGAGTGGACACAGCCAGATCCACACTGCGCCCTGCATGCCCGTCTGCCGTGGGCGAGTGGACACAGCCAGATCCGCACTGCGCACTGCCTGACCGTCTGCCGTGGGTGAGTGGACACAGCCAGATCCGCATTGCGCCCTGCCTGACCGCTTGCCGTGGGTGAGTGGACACAGCCAGATCCGCACTGCGCCCTGCCTGACCGCCTGCCGTGGGTGAGTGGACACAGCCAGATCCGCACTGCGCCCTGCCTGACCCTCTGCCGTGGGTGAGTGGACACAGCCAGATCGACACTGCGCCCTGCCTGCCCGTCTGCCGTGGGCGAGTGGACACAGCCAGATCCGCACTGCGCCCTGCCTGACCGTCCGCCGTGGGTGAGTGGACACAGCCAGATCCGCACTGCGCCCTGCCTGACCACCTGCCGTGGGTGAGTGGACACAGCCAAATCCGCACTGCGCCCTGCCTGCCCGAATCCCGTGGGCGAGTGGACACAGCCAGATCCGCACTGCGCACTGCCTGCCCTTCTGCCGTGGGTGAGTGGACACAGCCAGATCCGCACTGCGCCCTGCCTGCCCGTCTCCCGTGGGCGAGTGGACACTGCCAAATCCGCACTGCACCCTGCCTGCCCTTCTGCCGTGGGTGAGTGGACACAGCCAGATCCGCACTGTGCCCTGCCTGACCGTCTGCCGTGGGTGAGTGGACACAGCCAGATCCGCACTGCGCCCTGCCTGACCGCTTGCGGTGGGTGAGTGGACACAGCCAGATCCGCACTGCGCCCTGCTTGACCGCCTGCCGTGGGTGAGTGGACACAGCCAGATCCACACTGCGCTCTGCCTGCCAGTCTGCCGTGGGTTAGTGGACATAGCCAGATCCACACAGCGCCGTCTCTGCCCATCTCCCGAAGGGTGAGTGGACACAGCCGGATCCGCACTGCGCCCTGCCTGACCGTCTGCCGTGGGTCAGTGGACACAGCCAGATCCGCACTGCGCGCTGCCTGCCCGTCTCACGTGGGTGAGTGGACACAGCCAGATCCGCACTGCGCCCTGCCTGCCCGTCTCCCGTGGGCGAGTGGACACAACCAGATCCGCACTGCGCCCTGCCTGCCGGTCTCCCGTGGGCGAGTGGACACAGCCAGATCCGCACTGCGCCCTGCCTGCCCGTCTGCCGTGGGCGAGTGGACACAGCCAGATCCGCACTGCGCCCTGCTTGACCGTCTGCCGTGGGTGAGTGGACACAGCCAGATCCGCACTGCGCCCTGCCTGCCCGTCTCACGTGGGTGAGTGGACACAGCCAGATCCGCACTGCGCCCTGCCTGCCCGTCTCCCGTGGGCGAGTGGACACAACCAGATCCGCACTGCGCCCTGCCTGCCGGTCTCCCGTGGGCGAGTGGACACAGCCAGATCCGCACTGCGCCCTGCCTGCCCGTCTCCCGTGGGCGAGTGGACACAACCAGATCCGCACTGCGCCCTGCCTGCCGGTCTCCCGTGGGCGAGTGGACACAGCCAGATCCGCACTGCGCCCTGCCTGCCCGTCTGCCGTGGGCGAGTGGACACAGCCAGATCCGCACTGCGCCCTGCTTGACCGTCTGCCGTGGGTGAGTGGACACAGCCAGATCCGCACTGCGCCCTGCCTGACCGCCTGTCGTGGGTGATTGGTCACAGCCAGATTCGTACTGCGACCTGCCTGCCCGTCTGCCGTGGGTCAGTGGACATAGCCATATCCACACAGCACCGTCTCTGCCCATCTCCCGTGGGTGAGTGGACACAGCCGGATCCGCACTGCGCCCTGCCTGCCTGTCTCCCGTGGGTGAGTGGACACAGCCAGATCTGCAGTGCGCCCTGCCTGATTGTCTGCCGTGGGTGAGTGGACACAGCCAGATCCGCACTGCGCCCTGCCTGCCCGTCTCCCGTGGGTGAGTGGACACCGCCAGATCCGCACTGCGCCTTGCCTGCCGGTCTCCCGTCAGTGAGTGGACACAGTCAGATCCGCACTGCGCCCTGCCTGCCCGTCTCCCGTGGGTGAGTGGACAAAGCCAGATCCGCACTGCGCCCTGCCTGCCCGTCTCCCGTGGGCAAGTGGACACAGCCAGATCCGCACTGCGCCCTGCCTGCCAGTCTACCGTGGGCGAGTGGACACAGCCAGATCCGCACTGTACCCTGACTGACCGTCTGCCGTGGGTGAGTGGACACAGCCAGATCCACACTGCGCTCTGCCTGCCCGTCTGGCGTGTGCGAGTGGACACAGCCAGATCCGCACTGCGCCCTGCCTGCCTGTCTGCCGTGGGCGAGTGGACACAGCCAGATCCGCACTGCGCCCTGCCTGCCCGTCTCCCGTGGGCGAGTGGACACAGCCAGATCCGCACTGCGCCCTGCCTGACCGTGTGCCGTGGGTAGTGGACACAGCCAGATCCGTACTGCGCCCTGCCTGCCCGTCTCCCGTGGGCGAGTGGACAAAGCCAGATCCGCACTGCGCCCTGCCTGCCCTTCTGCCGTGGGTGAGTGGACACAGCCAGATCCGCACTGCGCCCTGCCTGCCCGTCTCCAGTGGGTGAGTGGACACAGCGAGATCCGCACTGCGCCTTGCCTGCCGATCTCCCGTCAGTGAGTGGACACAGTCAGATCCGCACTGCGCCCTGCCTGCCCGTCTCCCGTGGGCGAGTGGACACAGCCAGATCTGCACTGCGCCCTGCCTAACCGCCTGCCATGGGTGAGTGGACACAGCCAGATCGGCACTGCGCCCTGCCTGCCTGTCTCCCGTGGGCGAGTGGGAAAAGCCAGATCCGCACTGAGCCCTGCCTGCCCGTCTGCCGTGGGTGAGTGGACACAGGCAGATCCGCACTGCGCCCTGCCTGACCGTCTGCCGTGGGTGAGTGGACACAGCCAGATCCACACTGCGCCCTGCCTGCCCGTCTGCCGTGGGTGAGTGGACACAGCCAGATCAGTACTGCGCCCTGCCTCCCCATCTCCCGTAGGTGAGTGGACACAGCCAGATCCGCACTGCGCCCTGCCTGCCCGTCTCCCGTGGGTGAGTTGACACAGCAAGATCCGCACTGTGCCTTGCCTGCCCGTCTCCCGTCAGTGAGTGGACACAGCCAGATCCACACTGCGCCCTGCCTGCCCGTCTCCCGTGGGTGAGTGGACACAGCCAGATCCGCACTGCGCGCTGCCTGGCCGCCTGTCGTGGGTGAGTGGTCACAGCCAGATCCGCACTGCGCCCTGCCTGACCGTCTACCGTGTGTGAGTGGACACAGCCACATCCGCACTGCGCCCTGCCTGCCCGTCTCCCGTGGGTGAGTGGACACAGCCAGATCCGCACTGCGCCTTGCCTGCCCGTCTCCCGTCAGTGAGTGGACACAGCCAGATCCGCACTGCGCCCTGCCTGGCCGCCTGTCGTGGGTGAGTGGTCACAGCCAGATCCGTACTGCGCCCTGACTGCCCGTCTGTCGTGGGTCAGTGGACATAGCCATATCCACACAGCACCGTCTCTGCCCATCTCCCGTGGGTGAGTGGACACAGCCGGATCCGCACTGCGCCCTGCCGGACCGTCTGCCGTGGGTGAGTGGACACAGCCAGATCCGTACTGCGCCCTGCCTGCCCGTCTCCCGTGGGCGAGTGGACAAAGCCAGATCCGCACTGCGCCCTGCCTGCCCTTCTGCCGTGGGTGAGTGGACACAGCCAGATCCGCACTGCGCCTTGCCTGCCGATCTCCCGTCAGTGAGTGGACACAGTCAGATCCGCACTGCGCCCTGCCTGCCCGTCTCCCGTGGGCGAGTGGACACAGCCAGATCTGCACTGCGCCCTGCCTAACCGCCTGCCATGGGTGAGTGGACCCTGCCAGATCGGCACTGCGCCCTGCCTGCCTGTCTCCCGTGGGCGAGTGGGAACAGCCAGATCCGCACTGAGCCCTGCCTGCCTGTCTGCCGTGGGTGAGTGGACACAGGCAGATCCGCACTGCGCCCTGCCTGACCGTCTGCCTTGGGTGAGTGGACACAGCCAGATCCACACTGCGCTCTGCCTGCCCGTCTGCCGTGGGTGAGTGGACACAGCCAGATCAGTACTGCGCCCTGCCTGACCGTCTCCCGTAGGTGAGTGGACACAGCCAGATCCGCACTGCGCCCTGCCTGCCCATCTACCGTGGGTGAGTTGACACAGCAAGATCCGCACTGCGCCTTGCCTGCCCGTCTCCCGTCAGTGCGTGGACACAGCCAGATCCGCACTGCGCCCTGCCTGCCCGTCTCCCGTGGGTGAGTGGACACAGCCGGATCCGCATTGCGCGCTGCCTGCCCATCTCCCGTGGGCGGGTGGACACAGCCAGATCCGCACTGCGCCCTGCCTGTCCGTCTGCCGTGGGCGAGTGGACACAGCCAGATCCGCACTGCGTCCTGCCTGACCGTCTGCCGTGGGTGAGTGGACACAGCCAGATCCGCACTGCGCCCTGCCTGCCCGTCTCCCGTGGGTGAGTGGACACAGCCAGATCCGCACTGCGCCCTGCCTGCCCGTCTCCCGTCAGTGAATGCACACAGCCAGATCCGCACTGCGCCCTGCCTGCCCGTCTCCCGTGGGCGTGTGGACACAGCCAGATCCGCACTGCGCCCTGCCTGCCCGTCTGCCATTGGTGAGTGGACACAGCGAGATCCGCACTGCGCCCTGCCTGACCGTCTGCCGTCGGTGAGTGGACACAGCCAGATCCACACTGCGCCCTGCATGCCCGTCTGCCGTGGGCGAGTGGACACAGCCAGATCCGCACTGCGCACTGCCTGACCGTCTGCCGTGGGTGAGTGGACACAGCCAGATCCGCATTGCGCCCTGCCTGACCGCTTGCCGTGGGTGAGTGGACACAGCCAGATCCGCACTGCGCCCTGCCTGACGCCTGCCGTGGGTGAGTGGACACAGCCAGATCCGCACTGCGCCCTGCCTGACCGTCTGCCGTGGGTGAGTGGACACAGCCAGATCGACACTGCGCCCTGCCTGCCCGTCTGCCGTGGGCGAGTGGACACAGCCAGATCTGCACTGCGCCCTGCCTGACCGTCCGCCGTGGGTGAGTGGACACAGCCAGATCGGCACTGCGCCTTGCCTGCCCGTCTCCCGTCAGTGAGTGGACACAGCCAGATCAGAACTGCGCCCTGCCTGCCCGTCTCCCGTGGGCGAGTGGACACAGCCAGATCCGCACTGCGCCCTGCCTGACGGTCTCCCGTGGGTGAGTGGACACAGCCAGATCCGCACTGCGCCCTGCCTGCCCGTCTGCCGTGGGTGAGTGGACACAGCCAGATCCGCACTGCGCCCTGCCTGACCGCCTGCCGTGGGCGAGTGGACACAGCCAGATCCGCACTGCGCCCTGCCTGCCCGTCTCCCGTGGGCGAGTAGACACTGCCAGATCCGCACTGCGCCCTGCCTGCCCTTGTGCCGTGGGTGAGTGGACACAGCCAGATCCTCACTGCGCCCTGCCTGACCGTCTGCCGTGGGTTAGTGGACATAGCCAGATCCGCACTGCGCCCTTCCTGACCGCTTGCCGTGGGTGAGTGGACACAGCAAGATCCGCACTGCGCCCTGCCTGACCGCCTGCCGAGAGTGAGTGGACACAGCCAGATCCACACTGCGCTCTGCCTGCCAGTCTGCCGTGGGTTAGTGGACATAGCCAGATCCACACAGCACAGTCTCTGCCCATCTCCCGTGGGTAAGTGGACACAGCCGGATCCGCACTGCGCCCTGCCTGACCGTCTGCCGTGGGTGAGTGGACACAGCCAGATCCGCACTGCGCCCTTCCTGACCGTCTGCCGTGGGTGAGTAGACACAGCCAGATCCGCACTGCGCGCTGCCTGCCCGTCTCACGTGGGTGAGTGGACACAGCCAGATCTGCACTGCGCCCTGCCTGCCCGTCTCCCGTGTGTGAGTGGACACAGCCAGATCCGCACTGCGCACTGCCTGCCCGTCTCCCGGGGGTGAGTGGACACAGCCAGATCCGCACTACGCCCTGCCTGCCCGTCTGCCGTGGGCGAGTGGACACAGCCAGATCCGCACTGCGCCCTGCCTTACCGTCTGCCGGGGGTGAGTGGACACAGGCAGATCCACACTGCGCCCTGCCTGCCCCTATGCCGTGGGCGAGTGGACACAGCCAGATCCGCACTGCGCCCTGCCTGACCGTCTGCCGTGGGTGAGTGGACACAGCCAGATCCGCACTGCGCCCTGCCTGACCGCCTGCCATGGGTGAGTGGACATAGCCAGATCCGCACTGCGCCCTGCCTGCCCGTCTCCCGTGGTTGAGTGGACACAGCCAGATCCGCACTGCGCCCTACCTGCCCGTCT
This sequence comes from Microcebus murinus, assembly GCF_040939455.1. Classification (NCBI taxonomy): domain Eukaryota; kingdom Metazoa; phylum Chordata; class Mammalia; order Primates; family Cheirogaleidae; genus Microcebus; species Microcebus murinus. The sequence continues at coordinate 115,430,198 of NC_134106.1, read as the reverse complement.
CCCGAGGGTGAGTGGACACAGCCATATCCGCACTGCGCCCTGCCTGCCCGTCTGCCGTGGGTGAGTGGACACAGCCAGATCCGCACTGCGCCTTGCCTGCCCGTCTCCCTTCAGTGATTGGACACACCCAGATCCGCACTGTGCCCTGCCTGCCCGTCTCCCGTGGGTGAGTGGACACAGCCAGATCCGCACAGCTCCCAGCCTGCCCGTCTCCAGTGGGCGAGTGGACACCGCCAGATCCGCACTGCGCCCTGCCTGCCCGTCTGCTATGGGCGAGTGGACACAGCCAGATCCGCACTGCGCCCTGCCTGCCCGACTCCCGTTGGCGAGTGGACACTGCCAGTTCCGCACTGCGCCCTGCCTGCCCTTCTGCCGTGGGTGAGTGGACACAGCCAGATCCGCACTGCGCCCTGCCTGACCGTCTGGCGTGGGTGATTGGACACAGCCAGATCCGCACTGTGCCCTGCCTGACCGCTTGCCGTGGGTGAGTGGACACAGCCAGATCCGCACTGCGCCTTGCCTGCCGGTCTCCCGTCAGTGAGAGGACACAGTCAGATCCGCACTGCGCCTTGCCTGCCCGTCTCCCGTGGGCGAGTGGACACAGCCCGATCTGCACTGCGCCCTGCCTAACCGCCTGCCGTGGGTGAGTGGACACAGCCAGATCGGCACTGCGCCTTGCCTGCCTGTCTCCCGTGGGCGAGTGGGAACAGCCAGATCCGCACTGAGCCCTGCCTGCCCGTCTGCCGTGGGTGAGTGGACACAGCCAGATCCGCACTGCGCCCTGCCTGACCGCCTGTCGTGGGTGAGTGGACACAGCCAGATCCGCACTGCGCCTTGCCTGCCGATCTCCCGTCAGTGAGTGGACACAGTCAGATCCGCACTGCGCCCTGCCTGACCGTCTGCCGTGGGTGAGTGGACACAGCCAGATCCGCACTGCGCCCTGCCTGACCGCCTGCCGTTGGTGAGTGGACACAGCCAGATCAACACTGCGCTCTGCCTGCCAGTCTGCCGTGGGTTAGTGGACATAGCCAGATCCACACAGCACCGTCTCTTCCCATCTCCCGTGGGTGAGTGGACACAGCCGGATCCGCACTGCGCCCTGCCTGACCGTCTGCCGTGGGTGAGTGGACACAGCCAGATCCGCACTGCGCCCTGCCTGACTGTCTGCCGTTGGTGAGTGGACATAGCCAGATCCGCACTGCGCGCTGCCTGCCCGTCTCACGTGGGTGAGTGGACACAGCCAGATCCGCACTGCGCCCTACCTGACCGTCTACCGTGTGTGAGTGGACACAGCCACATCCGCACTGCGCCCTGCCTGCCCGTCTCCCGTGGGTGAGTGGACACAGCCAGATCCGCACTGCGCCTTGCCTGCCCGTCTCCCGTCAGTGAGTGGACACAGCCAGATCCGCACTGCGCCCTGCCTGGCCGCCTGTCGTGGGTGAGTGGTCACAGCCAGATCCGTACTGCGCCCTGACTGCCCGTCTGCCGTGGGTCAGTGGACATAGCCATATCCACACAGCACCGTCTCTGCCCATCTCCCGTGGGTGAGTGGACACAGCCGGATCCGCACTGCGCCCTGCCGGACCGTCTGCCGTGGGTGAGTGGACACAGCCAGATCCGTACTGCGCCCTGCCTGCCCGTCTCCCGTGGGCGAGTGGACAAAGCCAGATCCGCACTGCGCCCTGCCTGCCCTTCTGCCGTGGGTGAGTGGACACAGCCAGATCCGCACTGCGCCCTGCCTGCCCGTCTCCAGTGGGTGAGTGGACACAGCCAGATCCGCACTGCGCCTTGCCTGCCGATCTCCCGTCAGTGAGTGGACACAGTCAGATCCGCACTGCGCCCTGCCTGCCCGTCTCCCGTGGGCGAGTGGACACAGCCAGATCTGCACTGCGCCCTGCCTAACCGCCTGCCATGGGTGAGTGGACACTGCCAGATCGGCACTGCGCCCTGCCTGCCTGTCTCCCGTGGGCGAGTGGGAACAGCCAGATCCGCACTGAGCCCTGCCTGCCTGTCTGCCGTGGGTGAGTGGACACTGGCAGATCCGCACTGCGCCCTGCCTGACCGTCTGCCGTGGGTGAGTGGACACAGCCAGATCCACACTGCGCTCTGCCTGCCCGTCTGCCGTGGGTGAGTGGACACAGCCAGATCAGTACTGCGCCCTGCCTGACCGTCTCCCGTAGGTGAGTGGACACAGCCAGATCCGCACTGCGCCCTGCCTGCCCGTCTCCCGTGGGTGAGTTGACACAGCAAGATCCGCACTGCGCCTTGCCTGCCCGTCTCCCGTCAGTGAGTGGACACAGCCAGATCCGCAGTGCGCCCTGCCTGCCCGTCTCCCGTGGGTGAGTGGACACAGCCGGATCCGCATTGCGCGCTGCCTGCCCATCTCCCGTGGGCGAGTGGACACAGCCAGATCCGCACTGCGCCCTGCCTGTCCGTCTGCCGTGGGTGAGTGGACACAGCCAGATCCGCACTGCGTCCTGCCTGACCGTCTGCAGTGGGTGAGTGGACACAGCCAGATCCGCACTGCGCCCTGCCTGACCGCCTGTCGTGGGTGAGTGGACACAGCCAGATCCGCACTGCGCCCTGCCTGCCCGTCTCCCGTGGGTGAGTGGACACAGCCAGATCCGCACTGCGCCCTGCCTGCCCGTCTGCCGTGGGCGAGTGGACACAGCCCGATCCGCACTGCGCCCTGCCTGACCGTCTGCCGTGGGTGAGTGGACACAGCCAGATCCACACTGCGCCATGCCTGCCCCTCTGCCGTGGGCGAGTGGACACAGCCAGATCCGCACTGCGCCCTGCCTGACCGTCTGCCGTGGGTGAGTGGACACAGCCAGATCCGCACTGCGCCCTGCCTGACCGCCTGCCGTGGGTGAGTGGACACAGCCAGATCCGCACTGCGCCCTGCCTGCCCGTCTCCCGTGGGTGAGTGGACACAGCCAGATCCGCACTGCGCCCTGCCTGCCCGTCTCCCGTCAGTGAATGCACACAGCCAGATCCGCACTGCGCCCTGCCTGCCCGTCTCCCATGGGCGTGTGGACACAGCCAGATCCGCACTGCGCCCTGCCTGCCCGTCTGTCGTGGGCGAGTGGACACAGTGAGATCCGCACTGCGCCCTGCCTGACCGTCTGCCGTCGGTGAGTGGACACAGCCAGATCCACACTGCGCCCTGCATGCCCATCTGCCGTGGGCGAGTGGACACAGCCAGATCCGCACTGCGCACTGCCTGACCGTCTGCCGTGGGTGAGTGGACACAGCCAGATCCGCATTGCGCCCTGCCTGACCGCTTGCCGTGGGTGAGTGGACACAGCCAGATCCGCACTGCGCCCTGCCTGACCGCCTGCCGTGGGTGAGTGGACACAGCCAGATCCGCACTGCGCCCTGCCTGACCGTCTGCCGTGGGTGAGTGGACACAGCCAGATCGACACTGTGCCCTGCCTGCCCGTCTGCCGTGGGCGAGTGGACACAGCCAGATCCGCACTGCGCCCTGCCTGACCGTCCGCCATGGGTGAGTGGACACAGCCAGATCCGCACTGCGCCCTGCCTGACCACCTGCCGTGGGTGAGTGGACACAGCCAAATCCGCACTGCGCCCTGCCTGCCCGAATCCCGTGGGCGAGTGGACACAGCCAGATCCGCACTGCGCACTGCCTGCCCTTCTGCCGTGGGTGAGTGGACACAGCCAGATCCGCACTGCGCCCTGCCTGCCCGTCTCCCGTTGGCGAGTGGACACTGCCAAATCCGCACTGCACCCTGCCTGCCCTTCTGCCGTGGGTGAGTGGACACAGCCAGATCCGCACTGTGCCCTGCCTGACCGTCTGCCGTGGGTGAGTGGACACAGCCAGATCCGCACTGCGCCCTGCCTGACCGCTTGCGGTGGGTGAGTGGACACAGCCAGATCCGCACTGCGCCCTGCCTGACCGCCTGCCGTGGGTGAGTGGACACAGCCAGATCCACACTGCGCTCTGCCTGCCAGTCTGCCGTGGGTTAGTGGACATAGCCAGATCCACACAGCACCGTCTCTGCCCATCTCCCGAAGGGTGAGTGGACACAGCCGGATCCGCACTGTGCCCTGCCTGACCGTCTGCCGTGGGTCAGTGGACACAGCCAGATCCGCACTGCGCCCTGCCTGACCGTCTGCCGTGGGTGAGTGGACACAGCCAGATCCGCACTGCGCGCTGCCTGCCCGTCTCACGTGGGTGAGTGGACACAGCCAGATCGGCACTGCGCCCTGCCTGCCCGTCTCCCGTGGGCGAGTGGACACAACCAGATCCGCACTGGGCCCTGCCTGCCGGTCTCCCGTGGGCGAGTGGACACAGCCAGATCCGCACTGCGCCCTGCCTGCCCGTCTGCCGTGGGCGAGTGGACACAGCCAGATCCGCACTGCGCCCTGCCTGACCGTCTGCCGTGGGTGAGTGGACACAGCCAGATCCGCACTGCGCCCTGCCTGACCGCCTGTCGTGGGTGAGTGGTCACAGCCAGATTCGTACTGCGACCTGCCTGCCCGTCTGCCGTGGGTCAGTGGACATAGCCATATCCACACAGCACCGTCTCTGCCCATCTCCCGTGGGTGAGTGGACACAGCCGGATCCGCACTGCGCCCTGCCTGCCTGTCTCCCGTGGGTGAGTGGACACAGCCAGATCGGCAGTGCGCCCTGCCTGATTGTCTGCCGTGGGTGAGTGGACACAGCCAGATCCGCACTGCGCCCTGCCTGACCGCCTGCCGTGGGTGAGTGGACACAGCCAGATCCGCATTGCGCCCTGCCTGACCGCTTGCCGTGGGTGAGTGGACACAGCCAGATCCGCACTGCGCCCTGCCTGACCGCCTGCCGTGGGTGAGTGGACACAGCCAGATCCGCACTGCGCCCTGCCTGACCGTCTGCCGTGGGTGAGTGGACACAGCCAGATCGACACTGCGCCCTGCCTGCCCGTCTGCCGTGGGCGAGTGGACACAGCCAGATCCGTACTGCGCCCTGCCTGACCGTCCGCCGTGGGTGAGTGGACACAGCCAGATCCGCACTGCGCCCTGCCTGACCACCTGCCGTGGGTGAGTGGACACAGCCAAATCCGCACTGCGCCCTGCCTGCCCGAATCCCGTGGGCGAGTGGACACAGCCAGATCCGCACTGCGCACTGCCTCCCCTTCTGCCGTGGGTGAGTGGACACAGCCAGATCCGCACTGCGCCCTGCCTGCCCGTCTCCCGTGGGCGAGTGGACACTGCCAAATCCGCACTGCACCCTGCCTGCCCTTCTGCCGTGGGTGAGTGGACACAGCCAGATCCGCACTGTGCCCTGCCTGACCGTCTGCCGTGGGTGAGTGGACACAGCCAGATCCGCACTGCGCCCTGCCTGACCGCTTGCGGTGGGTGAGTGGACACAGCCAGATCCGCACTGCGCCCTGCCTGACCGCCTGCCGTGGGTGAGTGGACACAGCCAGATCCACACTGCGCTCTGCCTGCCAGTCTGCCGTGGGTTAGTGGACATAGCCAGATCCACACAGCACCGTCTCTGCCCATCTCCCGAAGGGTGAGTGGACACAGCCGGATCCGCACTGCGCCCTGCCTGACCGTCTGCCGTGGGTCAGTGGACACAGCCAGATCCGCACTGCGCCCTGCCTGACCGTCTGCCGTGGGTGAGTGGACACAGCCAGATCCGCACTGCGCACTGCCTGCCCGTCTCACGTGGGTGAGTGGACACAGCCAGATCCGCACTGCGCCCTGCCTGCCCGTCTCCCGTGGGCGAGTGGACACAACCAGATCCGCACTGCGCCCTGCCTGCCGGTCTCCCGTGGGCGAGTGGACACAGCCAGATCCGCACTGCGCCCTGCCTGCCCGTCTGCCGTGGGCGAGTGGACACAGCCAGATCCGCACTGCGCCCTGCCTGACCGTCTGCCGTGGGTGAGTGGACACAGCCAGATCCGCACTGCGCCCTGCCTGACCGCCTGTCGTGGGTGAGTGGTCACAGCCAGATTCGTACTGCGACCTGCCTGCCCGTCTGCCGTGGGTCAGTGGACATAGCCATATCCACACAGCACCGTCTCTGCCCATCTCCCGTGGGTGAGTGGACACAGCCGGATCCGCACTGCGCCCTGCCTGCCTGTCTCCCGTGGGTGAGTGGACACAGCCAGATCGGCAGTGCGCCCTGCCTGACTGTCTGCCGTGGGTGAGTGGACACAGCCAGATCCGCACTGCGCCCTGCCTGCCCGTCTCCCGTGGGTGAGTGGACAAAGCCAGATCCGCACTGCGCCCTGCCTGCCCGTCTCCCGTGGGCAAGTGGACACAGCCAGATCCGCACTGCGCCCTGCCTGCCAGTCTACCGTGGGCGAGTGGACACAGCCAGATCCGCACTGTACCCTGACTGACCGTCTGCCGTGGGTGAGTGGACACAGCCAGATCCACACTGCGCTCTGCCTGCCCGTCTGCCGTGTGCGAGTGGACACAGCCAGATCCGCACTGCGCCCTGCCTGCCCGTCTCCCGTGGGTGAGTGGACACAGCCAGATCCGCACTGCGCCCTGCCTGCCCGTCTGCCGTGGGCGAGTGGACACAGCCCGATCCGCACTGCGCCCTGCCTGACCGTCTGCCGTGGGTGAGTGGACACAGCCAGATCCACACTGCGCCATGCCTGCCCCTCTGCCGTGGGCGAGTGGACACAGCCAGATCCGCACTGCGCCCTGCCTGACCGTCTGCCGTGGGTGAGTGGACACAGCCAGATCCGCACTGCGCCCTGCCTGACCGCCTGCCGTGGGTGAGTGGACACAGCCAGATCCGCACTGCGCCCTGCCTGCCCGTCTCCCGTGGGTGAGTGGACACAGCCAGATCCGCACTGCGCCCTGCCTGCCCGTCTCCCGTCAGTGAATGCACACAGCCAGATCCGCACTGCGCCCTGCCTGCCCGTCTCCCGTGGGCGTGTGGACACAGCCAGATCCGCACTGCGCCCTGCCTGCCCGTCTGTCGTGGGCGAGTGGACACAGTGAGATCCGCACTGCGCCCTGCCTGACCGTCTGCCGTCGGTGAGTGGACACAGCCAGATCCACACTGCGCCCTGCATGCCCATCTGCCGTGGGCGAGTGGACACAGCCAGATCCGCACTGCGCACTGCCTGACCGTCTGCCGTGGGTGAGTGGACACAGCCAGATCCGCATTGCGCCCTGCCTGACCGCTTGCCGTGGGTGAGTGGACACAGCCAGATCCGCACTGCGCCCTGCCTGACCGCCTGCCGTGGGTGAGTGGACACAGCCAGATCCGCACTGCGCCCTGCCTGACCGTCTGCCGTGGGTGAGTGGACACAGCCAGATCGACACTGTGCCCTGCCTGCCCGTCTGCCGTGGGCGAGTGGACACAGCCAGATCCGCACTGCGCCCTGCCTGACCGTCCGCCATGGGTGAGTGGACACAGCGAGATCCGCACTGCGCCCTGCCTGACCACCTGCCGTGGGTGAGTGGACACAGCCAAATCCGCACTGCGCCCTGCCTGCCCGAATCCCGTGGGCGAGTGGACACAGCCAGATCTGCACTGCGCCCTGCCTGACCGTCTGCCGTCGGTGAGTGGACACAGCCAGATCCACACTGCGCCCTGCATGCCCGTCTGCCGTGGGCGAGTGGACACAGCCAGATCCGCACTGCGCACTGCCTGACCGTCTGCCGTGGGTGAGTGGACACAGCCAGATCCGCATTGCGCCCTGCCTGACCGCCTGCCGTGGGTGAGTGGACACAGCCAGATCCGCACTGCGCCCTGCCTGACCGTCGGCCGTGGGTGAGTGGACACAGCCAGATCCACACTGCGCCCTGCCTGCCCGTCTGCCGTGGGCGAGTGGACACAGCCAGATCCGCACTGCGCTCTGCCTGACCGCCTGCCGTGGGTGATTGGACACAGCCAAATCCGCACTGCGCCCTGCCTGCCCGAATCCCGTGGGCGAGTGGACACAGCCAGATCCGCACTGCGCCCTGCCTGACCGTCTGCCGTGGGTGAGTGGACACAGCCAGATCCGCACTGCGCTCTGCCTGACCGCCTGTCGTGTGTGAGTGGTCACAGCCAGATCCGTACTGCGCCCTGCCTGCCCGTCTGCCGTGGGTCAGTGGACATAGCCATATCCACACAGCACCGTCTCTGCCCATCTCCCGTGGGTGAGTGGACACAGCCGGATCCGCACTGCACCCTGCCTGCCAGTCTCCCGTGGGTGAGTGGACACAGCCAGATCGGCACTGCGTCCTGCCTGACCGTCTGCCGTGGGTGAGTGGACACAGCCAGATCCGCACTGCAACCTGCCTAACCGCCTGCCGTGGGTGAGTGGACACAGCCAGATCGGCACTGCGCCCTGCATGCCTGTCTCCCGTGGGCGAGTGGGAACAGCCAGATCCGCACTGAGCCCTGCCTGCCCGTCTGCCGTGGGTGAGTGGACACAGCCAGATCTGCACTGCGCCCTGCCTGACCGTCTGCCGTGGGTGAGTGGACACAGCCAGATCCACACTGCGCCCTGCCTGCCCGTCTGCCGTGGGTGAGTGGACACAGCCAGATCCGTACTGCGCCCTGCCTGACCGTCTCCCGTAGGTGAGTGGACACAGCCAGATCCGCACTGCGCCCTGCCTGCCCGTCTCCCGTGGGTGAGTGGACACAGCCAGATCCGTACTGCGCCCTGCCTGACCGTCTCCCGTAGGTGAGTGGACACAGCCAGATCCGCACTGCGCCCTGCCTGCCCGTCTCCCGTGGGTGAGTGGACACAGCAATATCCGCACTGCGCCTTGCCTGCCCGTCTCCCGTCAGTGAGTGGACACAGCCAGATCCGCACTGCGCCCTGCCCGACCGTCTGCCGTGGGTGAGTGGACACAGCCAGATCCACACTGAGCCCTGCCTGCCCCTCTGCCGCGGGCGAGTGGACACAGCCAGATCCGCACTGCGCCCTGCCTGCCCGTCTCCCGTGGGCGAGTGGACACAGCCAGATCCACACTGAGCCCTGCCTGCCCCTCTGCCGCGGGCGAGTGGACACAGCCAGATCCGCACTGCGCCCTGCCTGCCCGTCTCCCGTGGGCGAGTGGACACAGCCAGATCCACACTGAGCCCTGCCTGCCCCTCTGCCGCGGGCGAGTGGACACAGCCAGATCCGCACTGCGCCCTGCCTGCCCGTCTCCCGTGGGCGAGTGGACAATGCCAGATCCGCACTGCGCCCTGCCTGCCCTTCTGCCGTGGGTGAGTGGACACAGCCAGATCCGCACTGCGCCCTGCCTGACCGTCTGCCGAGGGTGAGTGGACACAGCCAGATCCGTACTGCGCCCTTCCTGACCGCTTGCCGTGGGTGAGTGGACACAGCAAGATCCTCACTGCCCCCTGCCTGACCGCCTTCCGTGGGTGAGTGGACACAGCCAGATCCGCACTGCGCCCTGCTTGCCCGTCTCCCGTGGGTGAGTGGACACTGCCAGATCCGCACTGCGCCCTGCCTGCCCGTCTGTCGTGGGTGAGTGGACACAGCCAGATGCGCATTGCGCCCTGCCTGACCGCCTGCCGTGGGTGAGTGGACACAGCCAGATCCGCACTGCGCCCTGCCTGACCGTCGGCCGTGGGAGAGTGGACACAGCCAGATCCACACTGCGCCCTGCCTGCCCGTCTGCCGTGGGCGAGTGGACACAGCCAGATCCGCACTGCGCTCTGCCTGACCGCCTGCCGTGGGTGATTGGACACAGCCAAATCCGCACTGCGCCCTGCCTGCCCGAATCCCGTGGGCGAGTGGACACAGCCAGATCCGCACTGCGCCCTGCCTGACCGTCTGCCGTGGGTGAGTGGACACAGCCAGATCCGCACTGCGCTCTGCCTGACCGCCTGTCGTGTGTGAGTGGTCACAGCCAGATCCGTACTGCGCCCTGCCTGCCCGTCTGCCGTGGGTCAGTGGACATAGCCATATCCACACAGCACCGTCTCTGCCCATCTCCCGTGGGTGAGTGGACACAGCCGGATCCGCACTGCGCCCTGCCTGCCAGTCTCCCGTGGGTGAGTGGACACAGCCAGATCGGCACTGCGTCCTGCCTGACCGTCTGCCGTGGGTGAGTGGACACAGCCAGATCCGCACTGCAACCTGCCTAACCGCCTGCCGTGGGTGAGTGGACACAGCCAGATCGGCACTGCGCCCTGCATGCCTGTCTCCCGTGGGCGAGTGGGAACAGCCAGATCCGCACTGAGCCCTGCCTGCCCGTCTGCCGTGGGTGAGTGGACACAGCCAGATCTGCACTGCGCCCTGCCTGACCGTCTGCCGTGGGTGAGTGGACACAGCCAGATCCACACTGCGCCCTGCCTGCCCGTCTGCCGTGGGTGAGTGGACACAGCCAGATCCGTACTGCGCCCTGCCTGACCGTCTCCCGTAGGTGAGTGGACACAGCCAGATCCGCACTGCGCCCTGCCTGCCCGTCTCCCGTGGGTGAGTGGACACAGCCAGATCCGTACTGCGCCCTGCCTGACCGTCTCCCGTAGGTGAGTGGACACAGCCAGATCCGCACTGCGCCCTGCCTGCCCGTCTCCCGTGGGTGAGTGGACACAGCAATATCCGCACTGCGCCTTGCCTGCCCGTCTCCCGTCAGTGAGTGGACACAGCCAGATCCGCACTGCGCCCTGCCCGACAGTCTGCCGTGGGTGAGTGGACACAGCCAGATCCACACTTAGCCCTGCCTGCCCCTCTGCCGCGGGCGAGTGGACACAGCCAGATCCGCACTGCGCCCTGCCTGCCCGTCTCCCGTGGGCGAGTGGACACAGCCAGATCCACACTGAGCCCTGCCTGCCCCTCTGCCGCGGGCGAGTGGACACAGCCAGATCCGCACTGCGCCCTGCCTGCCCGTCTCCCGTGGGCGAGTGGACACAGCCAGATCCACACTGAGCCCTGCCTGCCCCTCTGCCGCGGGCGAGTGGACACAGCCAGATCCGCACTGCGCCCTGCCTGCCCGTCTGCCGTGGGCGAGTGGACAATGCCAGATCCGCACTGCGCCCTGCCTGCCCTTCTGCCGTGGGTGAGTGGACACAGCCAGATCCGCACTGCGCCCTGCCTGACCGTCTGCCGAGGGTGAGTGGACACAGCCAGATCCGTACTGCGCCCTTCCTGACCGCTTGCCGTGGGTGAGTGGACACAGCAAGATCCTCACTGCCCCCTGCCTGACCGCCTTCCGTGGGTGAGTGGACACAGCCAGATCCGCACTGCGCCCTGCTTGCCCGTCTCCCGTGGGTGAGTGGACACTGCCAGATCCGCACTGCGCCCTGCCTGCCCGTCTGTCGTGGGTGAGTGGACACAGCCAGATCCGCACTGCGCCCTGCCTTACCGTCTGCCGTGGGTGAGTGGAAACAGCCAGATCCGCACTGCGCCCTGCTTGCCCGTCTCCCGTGGGTGAGTGGACACTGCCAGATCCGCACTGCGCCCTGCCTGCCCGTCTGCCGTGGGCGAGTGGACACAGCCAGATCCGCACTGTGCTCTGCCTTACCGTCTGCCGTGGGTGAGTGGACACAGCCAGATCCACACTGCGCCCTGCCTGCCCCTCTGCCGTGGGCGAGTGGACACAGCTAGATCCGCACTGCGCCCTGCCTGACCGTCTGCCGTGGGTGAGTGGACACAGCCAGATCCGCACTGCGCCCTGCCTGACCGCCTGCCGTGGGTGAGTGGACACAGCCAGATCCGCACTGCGCCCTGCCTGCCCGTCTCCCGTGGGTGAGTGGTAACAGCCAGATCCGCACTGCGCCTTGCCTGCCCGTCTCCCTTCAGTGAGTGGACACACCCAGATCCGCACTGTGCCCTGCCTGCCCGTCTCCCGTGGGTGAGTGGACACAGCCAGATCCGCACTGCGCCCTGCCTGCCCGTCTCCAGTGGGCGAGTGGACACAGCCAGATCCACACTGCGCCCTGCCTGCCCGTCTGCCACAGGCGAGTGGACAAGCCAGATCCGCACTGCGCCCTACCTGCCCGTCTCCCGTGGGTGAGTGGACACAGCCATATCCGCACTGCGCCCTGCCTGCCCGTCTCCCGTGGGTGAGTGGACACAGCCAGATCCGTACTGTGCCCTGCCTGCCTGTCTCCCGTGGGCGAGTGGACACAGCAAGATCCGCACTGCGCCCTGCCTGCCCGTCTGCCGTGGGTGAGTAGACACAGCCAGACCCGCACTGCGCCCTGCCTGACCGTCTACCGTGGGTGAGTGGACACAGCCAGATCCACACTGCGCCCTGCCTGCCCGTCTGCCATGGGTGAGTGGACACAGCCAGATCCGCACTGCGCCCTGCCTGCCCATCTCCCGTGGGCGAGTGGACACAGCCAGATCCGCACTGCGCCCTGCCTGCCCATCTGTCGTGGGCGAGTGGACACAGCCAGATCCGCACTACGCCCTGCCTGACCGTCTGCCGTGGGTGAGTGGACACAGCCAGATCCACACTGCGCCCTGCCTGCTCGTCTGCCGTGGGCGAGCGGACACAGCCAGATCCGCACTGCGCACTGCCTGACCGTCTGCCATTGGTGCGTGGACACAGCCAGATCGGCACTGCGCCCTGCCTGACCGCCTGTCGTGGGTGAGTGGACACAGCCAGATCCGCACAGCGCCCTGCCTGCCCGTCTCCCGTGGGTGAGTGGACACAGCCAGATCCGTACTGCGCCCTGCCTGCCCGTCTGCCGTGGGCGAGTGGACACAGCCAGATCCGCACTGCGCCCTGCCTGACCGTCTGCCGTGGGTGAGTGGACACAGCCAGATCCACACTGCGCCCTGCCTGCCCGTCTCCCGTGGGTGAGTGGACACAGCCAGATCCGTACTGCGCCCTGCCTGACCGTCTCCCGTAGGTGAGTGGACACAGCCAGATCCGCACTGCGCCCTGCCTGCCCGTCTCCCGTGGGTGAGTGGACACAGCAATATCCGCACTGCGCCTTGCCTGCCCGTCTCCCGTCAGTGAGTGGACACAGCCAGATCCGCACTGCGCCCTGCCCGACAGTCTGCCGTGGGTGAGTGGACACAGCCAGATCCACACTTAGCCCTGCCTGCCCCTCTGCCGCGGGCGAGTGGACACAGCCAGATCCGCACTGCGCCCTGCCTGCCCGTCTCCCGTGGGCGAGTGGACACAGCCAGATCCACACTGAGCCCTGCCTGCCCCTCTGCCGCGGGCGAGTGGACACAGCCAGATCCGCACTGCGCCCTGCCTGCCCGTCTCCCGTGGGCGAGTGGACACAGCCAGATCCACACTGAGCCCTGCCTGCCCCTCTGCCGCGGGCGAGTGGACACAGCCAGATCCGCACTGCGCCCTGCCTGCCCGTCTCCCGTGGGCGAGTGGACAATGCCAGATCCGCACTGCGCCCTGCCTGCCCTTCTGCCGTGGGTGAGTGGACACAGCCAGATCCGCACTGCGCCCTGCCTGACCGTCTGCCGAGGGTGAGTGGACACAGCCAGATCCGTACTGCGCCCTTCCTGACCGCTTGCCGTGGGTGAGTGGACACAGCAAGATCCTCACTGCCCCCTGCCTGACCGCCTTCCGTGGGTGAGTGGACACAGCCAGATCCGCACTGCGCCCTGCTTGCCCGTCTCCCGTGGGTGAGTGGACACTGCCAGATCCGCACTGCGCCCTGCCTGCCCGTCTGTCGTGGGTGAGTGGACACAGCCAGATCCGCACTGCGCCCTGCCTTACCGTCTGCCGTGGGTGAGTGGAAACAGCCAGATCCGCACTGCGCCCTGCTTGCCCGTCTCCCGTGGGTGAGTGGACACTGCCAGATCCGCACTGCGCCCTGCCTGCCCGTCTGCCGTGGGCGAGTGGACACAGCCAGATCCGCACTGTGCTCTGCCTTACCGTCTGCCGTGGGTGAGTGGACACAGCCAGATCCACACTGCGCCCTGCCTGCCCCTCTGCCGTGGGCGAGTGGACACAGCTAGATCCGCACTGCGCCCTGCCTGACCGTCTGCCGTGGGTGAGTGGACACAGCCAGATCCGCACTGCGCCCTGCCTGACCGCCTGCCGTGGGTGAGTGGACACAGCCAGATCCGCACTGCGCCCTGCCTGCCCGTCTCCCGTGGGTGAGTGGTAACAGCCAGATCCGCACTGCGCCTTGCCTGCCCGTCTCCCTTCAGTGAGTGGACACACCCAGATCCGCACTGTGCCCTGCCTGCCCGTCTCCCGTGGGTGAGTGGACACAGCCAGATCCGCACTGCGCCCTGCCTGCCCGTCTCCAGTGGGCGAGTGGACACAGCCAGATCCACACTGCGCCCTGCCTGCCCGTCTGCCACAGGCGAGTGGACAAGCCAGATCCGCACTGCGCCCTACCTGCCCGTCTCCCGTGGGTGAGTGGACACAGCCATATCCGCACTGCGCCCTGCCTGCCCGTCTCCCGTGGGTGAGTGGACACAGCCAGATCCGTACTGTGCCCTGCCTGCCTGTCTCCCGTGGGCGAGTGGACACAGCAAGATCCGCACTGCGCCCTGCCTGCCCGTCTGCCGTGGGTGAGTAGACACAGCCAGACCCGCACTGCGCCCTGCCTGACCGTCTACCGTGGGTGAGTGGACACAGCCAGATCCACACTGCGCCCTGCCTGCCCGTCTGCCATGGGTGAGTGGACACAGCCAGATCCGCACTGCGCCCTGCCTGCCCATCTCCCGTGGGCGAGTGGACACAGCCAGATCCGCACTGCGCCCTGCCTGCCCATCTGTCGTGGGCGAGTGGACACAGCCAGATCCGCACTACGCCCTGCCTGACCGTCTGCCGTGGGTGAGTGGACACAGCCAGATCCACACTGCGCCCTGCCTGCTCGTCTGCCGTGGGCGAGCGGACACAGCCAGATCCGCACTGCGCACTGCCTGACCGTCTGCCATTGGTGCGTGGACACAGCCAGATCGGCACTGCGCCCTGCCTGACCGCCTGTCGTGGGTGAGTGGACACAGCCAGATCCGCACAGCGCCCTGCCTGCCCGTCTCCCGTGGGTGAGTGGACACAGCCAGATCCGTACTGCGCCCTGCCTGCCCGTCTGCCGTGGGCGAGTGGACACAGCCAGATCCGCACTGCGCCCTGCCTGACCGTCTGCCGTGGGTGAGTGGACACAGCCAGATCCACACTGTGCCCTGCCTGCCCCTCTGCCGTGGGCGAGGGGACACAGCCAGATCCGCACTGCGCCCTGCCTGACCGTCTGCCGTGGGTGAGTGGACACAGCCAGATCCGCACTGCGCCCTGCCTGACCGCCTGCCGTGGGTGAGTGGACACAGCCAGATCCGCACTGCGCCCTGCCTGCCCGTCTCCCGTGGGTGAGTAGACACAGCCAGATCCGCACTGCGCCCTACCTGCCCGTCTCCCGTGGGCGAGTGGACACAGCCAGATCCGCACTGCGCCCTGCCTGCCCGTCTGCCGTGGGTGAGTGGACACAGCCAGATCCGCACTGCGCCTTGCCTGCCCGTCTCCCGTCGGTGAGTGGACACAGCCAGATCCGCACTGCGCCCTGCCTGCCCGTCTCCCGTGGGCGAGTGGACACAGCCAGATCCGCACTGCGCCCTGCCTGCCGGTCTCCCGTGGGCGAGTGGACACAGCCAGATCCGTACTGCGCCCTGCCTGCCCGTCTGCCGTGGGCGAGTGGACACAGCCAGATCCGCACTGCGCCCTGCCTGACCGCCTGCCGTGGGCGAGTGGACACAGCCAGATCCGCACTGCGCCCTGCCTGCCCGTCTCCCGTGGGCGAGTGGACACTGCCAGATCCGCACTGCGCCCTGCCTGCCCGTCTCCAGTGGGCGAGTGGACACAGCCAGATCCACACTGCGCCCTGCCTGCCCGTCTGCCACAGGCGAGTGGACACAGCCAGATCCGCACTGCGTCCTGCCTGACCGTCTGCCGTGGGCGAGAGGACACAGCCAGATCCACTCTGCACCCTGCCTGTCCGTCTGCCATGGGAGAGTGGACACAGCTAGATCCGCACTGCGCCCTGCCTGACCGTCTGCCGTGGGTTAGTGGACATAGCCAGATCAACACAGCACCTCTCTGCCCATCTCCCGTGGGTAAGTGGAAACAGCAGGATCCGCACTGCGCCCTGCCTGACTTTCTGCCGTGGGTGAGTGGACACAGCCAAGTCCGAACTGCGCCCTGCCTGACCGCCTGCTGTGGGTGAGTGGACACAGCCAGATCCGCACTGCGCCCTGCCTGCCCGTCTCCCGTGGGTGAGTGGACACAGCCAGATCCGCACTCCGCCCTACCTGCCCGTCTCCCGTGGGCGAGTGGACACAGCCAGATCCGCACTGCGCCCTGCCTACCCGTCTGCCGTGGGTGAGTGGACACAGCCAGATCGGCACTGCGCCTTGCCTGCCCGTCTCCCGTCAGTGAGTGGACACAGCCAGATCCGCACTGCGCCCTGCCTGCCCGTCTCCCGTGGGCGAGTGGACACAGCCAGATCCGCACTGCGCCCTGCCTGCCCGTCTCCCGTGGGCGAGTGGACACAACCAGATCCGCACTGCGCCCTGCCTGCCGGTCTCCCGTGGGTGAATGGACACAGCCAGATCCGCACTGCGCCCTGCCTGACCGTCTGCCGTGGGTGAGTGGACACAGCCAGATCCGCACTGCGCCCTTCCTGACCGTCTGCCGTTGGTGAGTAGACACAGCCAGATCCGCACTGCGCGCTGCCTGCCCGTCTCACGTGGGTGAATGGACACAGCCAGATCCGCACTGCGCCCTACCAGTCCGTCTCCCGTGGGTGAGTGGACACAGCCAGATCCGCACTGCGCCCTGCCTGCCCGTCTCCCGGGGGTGAGTGGACACAGCCAGATCCGCACTGCGCCCTGCCTGCCCGTCTGCCGTGGGCGAGTGGACACAGCCAGATCCGCACTGCGCCCTGCCTTACCGTCTGCCGGGGGTGAGTGGACACAGCCAGATCCACACTGCGCCCTGCCTGCCCCTCTGCCGTGGGCGAGTGGACACAGCCAGATCCGCACTGCGCCCTGCCTGACCGTCTGCCGTGGGTGAGTGGACACAGCCAGTACCGCACTGCGCCCTGCCTGACCGCCTGCCGTGGGTGAGTGGACACAGCCAGATCCGCACTGCGCCCTGCCTGCCCGTCTCCCGTGGGTGAGTGGACACAGCCAGATCCGTACTGCGCCCTACCTGCCCGTCTCCCGTGGGTGAGTGGACACAGCCATATCCGCACTACGCCCTGCCTGCCCGTCTGCCGTGGGTGAGTGGACACAGCCAGATCCGCACTGCGCCTTGCCTGCCCGTCTTTCTTCAGTGAGTGGACACACCAAGATCCGCACTATGCCCTGCCTGCCCGTCTCCCGTGGGTGAGTGGACACAGCCAGATCCGCACTGCTCCCACCCTGCCCGTCTCCAGTGGGCGAGTGGACACAGCCAGATCCGCACTGCGCCCAGCCTGCCCGTCTGCCACGGGCGAGTGGACACAGCCAGATCCGCACTGCGCCCTGCCTGACCGTCTGCCGTGGGCCAGAGGACACAGCCAGATCCACACTGCACCCTGCCTGTCCGTCTGCCGTGGGCGAGTGGACACAGCTAGATCCGCACTGTGCCCTGCCTGACCGTCTGCAGTGGGTGAGTGGACACAGCCAGATCCGCAGTGCGCCCTGCCTGACCGCCTACCGTGGGAGAGTGGACACAGCCAGATCCACACTGCGCCCTGCCTGCTCGTCTGCCGTGGGTGAGTGGACACAGCCAGATCCGGACTGCGCCCTGCCTGCCCGTCTCCCGTGGGTGAGTGGACACAGCCAGATCTGCACTGCACCCTGCCCGACCGTCTGCCGTGGGTGAGTGGACACAGCCAGATCCACACTGAGCCCTGCCTGCCCCTCTGCCGCGGGCGAGTGGACACAGCCAGATCCGCACTGCGCCCTGCCTGACCGTCTGCCGTGGGTGAGTGTACACAGCCAAATCCGCACTGCGCGCTGCCTGACCGCCTGCTGTGGGTGAGTGGACACAGCCAGATCCGCACTGCGCCCTGCCTGCCCGTCTCCCGTAGGTGAGTGGACACAGCGAGATCCGCACTCCGCCCTACCTGCCCGTCTCCCGTGGGCAAGTGGACACAGCCATATCCGCACTGCGTCCTGCCTGCCCGTCTGCCGTGGGTGAGTGGACACAGCCAGATCCGCACTGCGCCTTGCCTGCCCGTCTCCCGTCAGTGAGTGGACACAGCCAGATCCGCACTGCGCCCTGCCTTCCCGTCTCCCGTGGGTGAGTGGCCACAGCCAGATCCGCACGGCGCCCTGCCTGCCCGTCTCCAGTGGGCGAGTGGACACAGCCAGATCCGCACTGCGCTCTGCCTGTCCGTCTGCCGTGGGCAAGTGGACACAGCCAGATCCGCACTGCACCCTGCCTGACCGTCTGCCGTGGGTGAGTGGACACAGCCAGATCCGCACTGCGCCCTGCCTGACCGCCAGCTGTGAGTGAGTGGACACAGCCAGATCCGCACTGCGCCCTGCCTGCCTGTCTCCCCTGGGCGAGTGGACACAGCCAGATCCACACTGCGCCCGGCCTGCCCATATCCCTTGGGTGAGTGGACACAGCCAGATCCGCACTGCGCCCTGCCAGCCCGTCTCCAGTGGGCGAGTGGACACAGCCAGATACACACTGCGCCCTTCCTGCCCATCTGCCGTCGGCGAATGGACACAGCCAGATCTGCACTGCACCCTGCCTGACCGTCTGCCGTGGGCGAGTGGACACAGCCAGATCCGCACTGCGCCCTGCCTGACCGTCTGCCGTGGGCGAGTGGACACAGCCAGATCCACACTGCGCCCTGCCTGACCGTCTGCCGTGGGTGAGTGGACACCGCCAGATCTGCACTGCGCCTTGCCTGCCCGTCTCCCTTCAGTGAGTGGACACACCCAGATCCGCACTGTGCCCTGCCTGCCCGTCTCCCGTGGGTGAGTGGACACAGCCAGATCCGCACTGCTCCCACCCTGCCCGTCTCCAGTGGGCGAGTGGACACAGCCAGATCCGCACTGCGCCCAGCCTGCCCGTCTGCCACGGGCGAGTGGACACAGCCAGATCCGCACTGCGCCCTGCCTGACCGTCTGCCGTGGGCCAGAGGACACAACCAGATGCACACTACACCCTGCCTGTCCGTCTGCCGTGGGCGAGTGGACACAGCTAGATCCGCACTGCGCCCTGCCTGACCGTCTGCCGTGGGTGAGTGGACACAGCCAGATCCGCAGTGCGCCCTGCCTGACCGCCTACCGTGGGTGAGTGGACACAGCCAGATCCGCATTGCGCCCTGCCTGCCCGATTCCCGTGGGCGAGTGGACACTGCCAGTTCCGCACTGCGCCCTGCCTGCCCTTCTGCCGTGGGTATGTGGACACAGCCAGATCCGCACAGCGCCCTGCCTGACCGCTTGCCCTGGGTGAGTGGACACAGCAAGATCCGCACTGCGCCCTGCCTGACCGCCTGCCGTGGGTGAGTGGACACAGCCAGATCCACACTGCGCTCTGCCTGCCAGTCTGCCGTGGGTTAGTGGACATAGCCAGATCCACACAGCACCGTCTCTGCCCATCTCCCGTGGGTAAGTGGACACAGCCGGATCCGCACTGCGCCCTGCCTGACCGTCTGCCGTGGGTGAGTGGACACAACCAGATCCGCACTGCGCCCTGCCTGTCCGTCTGCCGTGGGTGAGTGGACACAGCCAGATCCGCACTGCGCGCTGCCTGCACGTCTCACGTGGGTGAGTGGACACAGCCAGATCCGCACTGCGCCCTGCCTGCCCGTCTCCCGTGGGTGAGTGGACACAGCCAGATCCGCACTGCGCCCTGCCTGACCGTCTGCCGTGGGTGAGTGGACACAGCCAGATCCGCACTGTGCCCTGCCTGCCCGTCTCCCGTGGGTGAGTGGACACAGCCAGATCCTCACTGCGCCCTGCCTGCCCATCTCCCGTGGGCGAGTGGACACAGCCAGATCCGCACTGCGCCCTGCCTGCCGGTCTCCCGTGGGCGAGTGGACACAGCCAGATCCGCACTGCGCCCTGCCTGCCCGTCTGCCGTGAGCGGGTGGACACAGCCAGATCCGCACTGCGCCCTGCCTCACCGTCTGCCGTGGGTGAGTGGACACAGCCAGATCCGCACTGCGCCCTGCCTGCCCGTCTGCCGTGAGCGGGTGGACACAGCCAGATCCGCACTGCGCCCTGCCTGCCCTTCTGCCGTGGGTGAGTGGACACAGCCAGATCCGCACTGCGCCCTGCCTGACCGTCTGCCGAGGGTGAGTGGACACAGCCAGATCCGTACTGCGCCCTTCCTGACCGCTTGCTGTGGGTGAGTGGACACAGCAAGATCCGCACTGCCCCCTGCCTGACCGCCTTCCGTGGGTGAGTGGACACAGCCAGATCCGCACTGCGCCCTGCTTGCCCGTCTCCCGTGGGTGAGTGGACACTGCCAGATCCGCACTGCGCCCTGCCTGCCCGTCTGTCGTGGGCGAGTGGACACAGCCAGATCCGCACTGCGCCCTGCCTTACCGTCTGCCGTGGGTGAGTGGACACAGCCAGATCCGCACTGCGCCCTGCTTGCCCGTCTCCCGTGGGTGAGTGGACACTGCCAGATCCGCACTGCGCCCTGCCTGCCCGTCTGCCGTGGGCGAGTGGACACAGCCAGATCCGCACTGTGCCCTGCCTTACCGTCTGCCGTGGGTGAGTGGACACAGCCAGATCCACACTGCGCCCTGCCTGCCCCTCTGCCGTGGGCGAGTGGACACAGCTAGATCCGCACTGCGCCCTGCCTGACCGTCTGCCGTGGGTGAGTGGACACAGCCAGATCCGCACTGCGCCCTGCCTGACCGCCTGCCGTGGGTGAGTGGACACAGCCAGATCCGCACTGCGCCTTGCCTGCCCGTCTCCCTTCAGTGAGTGGACACACCCAGATCCGCACTGTGCCCTGCCTGCCCGTCTCCCGTGGGTGAGTGGACACAGCCAGATCCGCACTGCGCACTGCCTGCCCGTCTCCAGTGGGCGAGTGGACACAGCCAGATCCACACTGCGCCCTGCCTGCCCGTCTGCTACAGGCGAGTGGACACAGCCAGATCCGCACTGCGCCCTACCTGCCCGTCTCCCGTGGGTGAGTGGACACAGCCATATCCGCACTGCGCCCTGCCTGCCCGTCTTCCGTGGGTGAGTGGACACAGCCAGATCCGTACTGTGCCCTGCCTGCCTGTCTCCCGTGGGCGAGTGGACACAGCAAGATCCGCACTGCGCCCTGCCTGCCCGTCTGCCGTGGGTGAGTAGACACAGCCAGACCCGCACTGCGCCCTGCCTGCCCATCTCCCGTGGGCGAGTGGACACAGCCAGATCCGCACTGCGCCCTGCCTGCCCATCTGTCGTGGGCGAGTGGACACAGCCAGATCCGTACTGCGCCCTGCCTGCCCGTCTCCCGTGGGCGAGTGGACACAGCCAGATCCGCACTGCGCCCTGCCTGCCGGTCTCCCGTGGGCGAGTGGACACAGCCAGATCCGTACTGCGCCCTGCCTGCCCGTCTGCCGTGGGCGAGTGGACACTGCCAGATCCGCACTGTGCCCTGCCTGACCTCATGCCGTGGGCGAGTGGACACAGCCAGATCCGCACTGCGCCCTGCCTGCCCGTCTCCCGTGGGCGAGTGGACACTGCCAGATCCGCACTGCGCCCTGCCTGCCCTTCTGCCGTGGGTGAGTGGACACAGCCAGATCCGCACTGCGCCCTGCCCGACCGTCTGCCGAGGGTGAGTGGACACAGCCAGATCCGTACTGCGCCCTTACTGACCGCTTGCCGTGGGTGAGTGGACACAGCAAGATCCGCACTGCCCCCTGCCTGACCGCCTTCCGTGGGTGAGTGGACACAGCCAGATCCGCACTGCGCCCTGCTTGCCCGTCTCCCGTGGGTGAGTGGACACAGCCAGATCCGCACTGCGCCCTGCCTGCCCGTCTGCCGTGGGCGAGTGGACACAGCCAGATCCGCACTGCGCCCTGCCTTACCGTCTGCCGTGGGTGAGTGGACACAGCCAGATCCACACTGCGCCCTGCCTGCCCCTCTGCCGTGGGCGAGTGGACAAGCTAGATCCGCACTGCGCCCTGCCTGACCGTCTGCCGTGGGTGAGTGGACACAGCCAGATCCGCACTGCGCCCTGCCTGACCGCCTGCCGTGGGTGAGTGGACACAGCCAGATCCGCACTGCGCCCTGCCTGCCCGTCTCCCGTGGGTGAGTGGACACAGCCAGATCCGCACTGCGCCTTGCCTACCCGTCTCCCTTCAGTGAGTGGACATACCCAGATCCGCACTGTGCCCTGCCTGCCCGTCTCCCGTGGGTGAGTGGACACAGCCAGATCCGCACTGCGCCCTGCCTGCCCGTCTCCAGTGGGCTTTGACACAGCCAGATCCACACTGCGCCCTGCCTGCCCGTCTGCCACAGGCGAGTGGACACAGCCAGATCCGCACTGCGTCCTGCCTGACCGTCTGCCGTGGGCGAGAGGACACAGCCAGATCCACTCTGCACCCTGCCTGTCCGTCTGCCATGGGCGAGTGGACACAGCTAGATCCGCACTGCGCCCTGCCTGACCGTCTGCCGTGGGTTAGTGGACATAGCCAGATCAACACAGCACCGTCTCTGCCCATCTCCCGTGGGTAAGTGGAAACAGCAGGATCCGCACTGCGCCCTGCCTGACCTTCTGCCGTGGGTGAGTGGACACAGCCAAGTCCGCACTGCGCCCTGCCTGACCGCCTGCTGTGGGTGAGTGGACACAGCCAGATCCGCACTGCGCCCTGCCTGCCCGTCTCCCGTGTGTGAGTGGACACAGCCAGATCCGCACTCCGCCCTACCTGCCCGTCTCCCGTGGGCGAGTGGACACAGCCAGATCCACACTGCGCCCTGCCTGCCCGTCTGCCGTGGGTGAGTGGACACAGCCAGATCGGCACTGCGCCTTGCCTGCCCGTCTCCCGTCAGTGAGTGGACACAGCCAGATCCGCACTGCGCCCTGCCTGCCCGTCTCCCGTGGGCGAGTGGACACAGCCAGATCCGCACTGCGCCCTGCCTGCAGGTCTCCCGTGGGTGAATGGACACAGCCAGATCCGCACTGCGCCCTGCCTGACCGTCTCCCCGGGGTGAGTGGACACAGCCAGATCCGCACTGCGCCCTGCCAGTCCGTCTCCCGTGGGTGAGTGGACACAGCCAGATCCGCACTGCGCCCTGCCTGCCCGTCTGCCGTGGGCGAGTGGACACAGCCAGATCCGCACTGCGCCCTGCCTTACCGTCTGCCGGGGGTGAGTGGACACAGCCAGATCCACACTGCGCCCTGCCTGCCCCTCTGCCGTGGGCGAGTGGACACAGCCAGATCCGCACTGCGCCCTGCCTGACCGTCTGCCGTGGGTGAGTGGACACAGCCAGTACCGCACTGCGCCCTGCCTGACCGCCTGCCGTGGGTGAGTGGACACAGCCAGATCCGCACTGCGCCCTGCCTGCCCGTCTCCCGTGGGTGAGTGGACACAGCCAGATCCGCACTGCGCCCTACCTGCCCGTCTCCCGTGGGTGAGTGGACACAGCCATATCCGCACTACGCCCTGCCTGCCCGTCTGCCGTGGGTGAGTGGACACAGCCAGATCCGCACTGCGCCTTGCCTGCCCGTCTTTCTTCAGTGAGTGTACACACCCAGATCCGCACTGTGCCCTGCCTGCCCGTCTCCCGTGGGTGAGTGGACACAGCCAGATCCGCACTGCTCCCACCCTGCCCGTCTCCAGTGGGCGAGTGGACACAGCCAGATCCGCACTGCGCCCAGCCTGCCCGTCTGCCACGGGCGAGTGGACACAGCCAGATCCGCACTGCGCCCTGCCTGACCGTCTGCCGTGAGCCAGAGGACACAGCCAGATCCACACTGCACCCTGCCTGTCCGTCTGCCGTGGGCGAGTGGACACAGCTAGATCCGCACTGTGCCCTGCCTGACCGTCTGCCGTGGGTGAGTGGACACAGCCAGATCCGCAGTGCGCCCTGCCTGACCGCCTACCGTAGGAGAGTGGACACAGCCAAATCCGCACTGCGCGCTGCCTGACCGCCTGCTGTGGGTGAGTGGACATAGCCAGATCCGCACTGCGCCCTGCCTGCCCGTCTCCCGTAGGTGAGTGGACACAGCGAGATCCGCACTCCGCCCTACCTGCCCGTCTCCCGTGGGCAAGTGGACACAGCCATATCCGCACTGCGTCCTGCCTGCCCGTCTGCCGTGGGTGAGTGGACACAGCCAGATCCGCACTGCGCCTTGCCTGCCCGTCTCCCGTCAGTGAGTGGACACAGCCAGATCCGCACTGCGCCCTGCCTTCCCGTCTCCCGTGGGTGAGTGGCCACAGCCAGATCCGCACTGCGCCCTGCCTGCCCGTCTCCAGTGGGCGAGTGGACACAGCCAGATCCGCACTGCGCTCTGCCTGTCCGTCTGCCGTGGGCAAGTGGACACAGCCAGATCCGCACTGCACCCTGCCTGACCGTCTGCCGTGGGTGAGTGGACACAGCCAGATCCGCACTGCGCCCTGCCTGACCGCCAGCTGTGAGTGAGTGGACACAGCCAGATCCGCACTGCGCCCTGCCTGCCTGTCTCCCCTGGGCGAGTGGACACAGCCAGATCCACACTGCGCCCTGCCTGCCCATATCCCTTGGGTGAGTGGACACAGCCAGATCCGCACTGCGCCCTGCCAGCCCGTCTCCAGTGGGCGAGTGGACACAGCCAGATCCACACTGCGCCCTGCCTGCACATCTGCCGTCGGCGAATGGACACAGCCAGATCTGCACTGCACCCTGCCTGACCGTCTGCCGTGGGCGAGTGGACACAGCCAGATCCACATTGCGCCCTGCCTGCCCGTCTGCCGTCGGCGAGTGGACACAGCCAGATCCGCACTGCGCCCTGCCTGACCGTCTGCCGTGGGCGAGTGGACACAGCCAGATCCACACTGCGCCCTGCCTGTCCGTCTGCCGTGGGCGAGTGGACACAGCCAGATCCGCACTGCGCCCTGCCTGACCGTCTGCCGTGGGTGAGTGGACACAGCCAGATCCGCACTGCGCCCTGCCTGACCGCCAGCCGTGGGTGAGTGGACACAGCCAGATCCGCACTGCGCCCTGCCTGCCCGTCTCCCGTGTGCGAGTGGGCACAGCCAGATCCGCACTGCGCCCAGCCTGCCCGTCGGCCGTGGGTGAGTGGACACAGCCAGATCCACACTGCGCCCTGCCTGCCCGTCTCTCGTGGGTGAGTGGACACAGCCAGATCCGCACTGCGCCCTGCCAGCCCGTCTACAGTGGGCGAGTGGACACAGCCAGATCCACACTGCACCCTACCTGCCCGTCTCCCGTGGGCGAGTGGACACAGCCAGATCCGCACTGCGCCCTACCTGCCCGTCTCCCGTGGGCGAGTGGACACAGCCAGATCCGCACTGCGCCCTGCCTGCCCGTCTCACGTCGGTGAGTGGACACAGCGAGATCGGCACTGCGCCTTGCCTGCCCGTCTCCCGTCAATGAGTGGACACAGCCAGATCCGCACTGCGCCCTGCCTGCCCGTCTCCCGTGGGCGAGTGGACACAGCCAGATCCGCACTGCGCCCTGCCTGCCGGTCTCCCGTGGGTGAGTGGACACAGCCAGATCCGCACTGCGCCCTGCCTGCCCGTCTGCCGTGGGCGAGTGGACACAGCCAGATCCGCACTGCGCCCTGCCTGACCGCCTGCCGTGGGCGAGTGGACACAGCCAGATCCGCACTGCGCCCTGCCTGCCCGTCTCCCGTGGGCGAGTGGACATTGCCAGATCCGCACTGCGCCCTGCCTGCCCTTCTGCCGAGGGTGAGTGGACACAGCCAGATCCGCACTGCGCCCTGCCTGACCGTCTGCCTTGGGTGAGTGGACAGCCAGATCCGCACTGCGCCCTTCCTGACCGCTTGCCGTGGGTTAGTGGACACAGCAAGATCCGCACTGCGCCCTGCCTGACCGCCTGCCGTGGGTGAGTGGACACAGCCAGATCCACACTGCGCTCTGCCTGCCAGTCTGCCGTGGGTTAGTGGACATAGCCAGATCCACACAGCACCGTCTCTGCCCATCTCCCGTGGGTAAGTGGACACAGCCGGATCCGCACTGCGCCCTGCCTGACCGTCTGCCGTGGGTTAGTGGACACAGCCAGATCCGCACTGCGCCCTTCCTGACCGTCTGCTGTTGGTCAGTAGACACAGCCAGGTCCGCACTGCGCGCTGCCTGCCCGTCTCCCGTGGGTGAGTGGACACAGCCAGATCCGCACTGCGCCCTGCCTGCCCGTCTCTCGTGGGTGAGTGGACACAGCCAGATCCGCACTGCGCCCTGCCAGCCCGTCTACAGTGGGCGAGTGGACACAGCCAGATCCACACTGCACCCTACCTGCCCGTCTCCCGTGGGCGAGTGGACACAGCCAGATCCGCACTGCGCCCTACCTGCCCGTCTCCCGTGGGCGAGTGGACACAGCCAGATCCGCACTGCGCCCTGCCTGCCCGTCTCACGTCGGTGAGTGGACACAGCGAGATCGGCACTGCGCCTTGCCTGCCCGTCTCCCGTCAATGAGTGGACACAGCCAGATCCGCACTGCGCCCTGCCTGCCCGTCTCCCGTGGGCGAGTGGACACAGCCAGATCCGCACTGCGCCCTGCCTGCCGGTCTCCCGTGGGTGAGTGGACACAGCCCGATCCGCACTGCGCCCTGCCTGCCCGTCTGCCGTGGGCGAGTGGACACAGCCAGATCCGCACTGCGCCCTGCCTGACCGCCTGCCGTGGGCGAGTGGACACAGCCAGATCCGCACTGCGCCCTGCCTGCCCGTCTCCCGTGGGCGAGTGGACATTGCCAGATCCGCACTGCGCCCTGCCTGCCCTTCTGCCGAGGGTGAGTGGACACAGCCAGATCCGCACTGCGCCCTGCCTGACCGTCTGCCTTGGGTGAGTGGACAGCCAGATCCGCACTGCGCCCTTCCTGACCGCTTGCCGTGGGTTAGTGGACACAGCAAGATCCGCACTGCGCCCTGCCTGACCGCCTGCCGTGGGTGAGTGGACACAGCCAGATCCACACTGCGCTCTGCCTGCCAGTCTGCCGTGGGTTAGTGGACATAGCCAGATCCACACAGCACCGTCTCTGCCCATCTCCCGTGGGTAAGTGGACACAGCCGGATCCGCACTGCGCCCTGCCTGACCGTCTGCCGTGGGTTAGTGGACACAGCCAGATCCGCACTGCGCCCTTCCTGACCGTCTGCTGTTGGTCAGTAGACACAGCCAGGTCCGCACTGCGCGCTGCCTGCCCGTCTCCCGTGGGTGAGTGGACACAGCCAGATCCGCACTGCGCCCTGCCTGCCCGTCTCCCGGGGGTGAGTGGACACAGCCAGATCAGCACTGCGCCCTGCCTGCCCGTCTCCCGTGGGCGAGTGGACACAGCCAGATCCGCACTGCGCCCTGCCTGACCGCCTGCCGTGGGTGAGTGGACATAGCCAGATCCGCATTGCGCCCTGCCTGCCCGACTCCCGTGGGCGAGTGGACACTGCCAGTTCCGCACTGCGCCCTGCCTGCCCTTCTGCCGTGGGTGTGTGGACACAGCCAGATCCGCACTTCGCCCTGCCTGACCGCTTGCCCTGGGTGAGTGGACACAGCAAGATCCGCACTGCGCCCTGCCTGACCGCCTGCCGTGGGTGACTGTACATAGCCAGATCCGCAATGCGCCCTGCCTGCCCGTCTCCCGTGGGTGAGTGGACACAGCCAGATCCGCACTGCGCCCTACCTGCCCGTCTCCCGTGGGTGAGTGGACACAGCCATATCCGCACTGCGCCCTGCCTGCCCGTCTGCCGTGGGTGAGTGGACACCGCCAGATCCGCACTGCGCCTTGCCTGCCCGTCTCCCTTCAGTGAGTGGACACACCCAGATCCGCACTGTGCCCTGACTGCCCGTCTCCCGTGGGTGAGTGGACACAGCCAGATCCGCACTGCTCCCACCTTGCCCGTCTCCAGTGGGCGAGTGGACACAGCCAGATCCGCACTTCGCCCAGCATGCCCGTCTGCCACGGGCGAATGGACACAGCCAGATCCGCACTGCGCCCTGCCTGACCGTCTGCCGTGGGCCAGAGGACACAGCCAGATCCACACTGCACCCTGCCTGTCCGTCTGCCGTGGGCGTGTGGACACAGCTAGATCCGCACTGCGCCCTGCCTGACCGTCTGCCGTGGGTGAGTGGACACACCCAGATCCGCAGTGCGCCCTGCCTGACCGCCTACCGTGGGTGAGTGGACACAGCCAGATCCGCATTGCGCCCTGCCTGCCCGACTCCCGTGGGCGAGTGGACACTGCCAGTTCCGCACTGCGCCCTGCCTGCCCTTCTGCCGTGGGTGTGTGGACACAGCCAGATCCGCACTGCGCCCTGCCTGACCGCTTGCCCTGGGTGAGTGGACACAGCAAGATCCGCACTGCGCCCTGCCTGACCGCCTGCCGTGGGTGAGTGGACACAGCCAGATCCACACTGCGCTCTGCCTGCCAGTCTGCCGTGGGTTAGTGGACATAGCCAGATCCACACAGCACCGTCTCTGCCCATCTCCCGTGGGTAAATGGACACAGCCGGATCCGCACTGCGCCCTGCCTGACCGTCTGCCGTGGGTGAGTGGACACAACCAGATCCGCACTGCGCCCTGCCTGTCCGTCTGCCGTGGGTGAGTGGACACAGCCAGATCCGCACTGCGCGCTGCCTGCACGTCTCACGTGGGTGAGTGGACACAGCCAGATCCGCACTGCGCCCTGCCTGCCCGTCTCCCATGGGTGCGTGGACACAGCCAGATCCGCACTGCGCCCTGCCTGACCGTCTGCCGTGGGTGAGTGGACACAGCCAGATCCGCACTGCGCCCTGCCTGCCCGTCTCCCGTGGGTGAGTGGACACAGCCAGATCCTCACTGCGCCCTGCCTGCCCATCTCCCGTGGCGAGTGGACACAGCCAGATCCGCACTGCGCCCTGCCTGCCGGTCTCCCGTGGGCGAGTGGACACAGCCAGATCCGCACTGCGCCCTGCCTGCCCGTCTGCCGTGAGCGGGTGGACACAGCCAGATCCGCACTGCGCCCTGCCTGACCGTCTGCCGTGGGTGAGTGGACACAGCCAGATCCACACTGCGCCCTGCCTGCTCGTCTGCCGTGGGTGAGTGGACACAGCCAGATCCGGACTGCGCCCTGCCTGCCCGTCTCCCGTGGGTGAGTGGACACAGCCAGATCTGCACTGCACCCTGCCCGACCGTCTGCCGTGGGTGAGTGGACACAGCCAGATCCACACTGAGCCCTGCCTGCCCCTCTGCCGCGGGCGAGTGGACACAGCCAGATCCGCACTGCGCCCTGCCTGCCCGTCTCCCGTGGGCTAGTGGACACAGCCAGATCCACACTGAGCCCTGCCTGCCCCTCTGCCGCGGGCGAGTGGACACAGCCAGATCCGCACTGCGCCCTGCCTTCCCGTGTCCCGTGGGCGAGTGGACAATGCCATCTCCGCACTGCGCCCTGCCTGCCCTTCTGCCGTGTGTGAGTGGACACAGCCAGATCCGCACTGCGCCCTGCCTGACCGTCTGCCGAGGGTGAGTGGACACAGCCAGATCCGTACTGCGCCCTTCCTGACCGCTTGCCGTGGGTGAGTGGACACAGCAAGATCCCCACTGCCCCCTGCCTGACCGCCTTCCGTGGGTGAGTGGACACAGCCAGATCCGCACTGCGCCCTGCTTGCCCGTCTCCCGTGGGTGAGTGGACACTGCCAGATCCGCACTGCGCCCTGCCTGCCCGTCTGTCGTGGGCGAGTGGACACAGCCAGATCCGCACTGCGCCCTGCCTTACCGTCTGCCGTGGGTGAGTGGACACAGCCAGATCCGCACTGCGCCCTGCCTGCCTGTCTGCCGTGGGCGAGTGGACACAGCCAGATCCGCACTGCGCCCTGCCTGCCCGTCTCCCGTGGGCGAGTGGACACAGCCAGATCCGCACTGCGCCCTGCTTGCCCGTCTCCCGTGGGTGAGTGGACACTGCCAGATCCGCACTGCGCCCTGCCTGCCCGTCTGTCGTGGGCGAGTGGACACAGCCAGATCCGCACTGCGCCCTGCCTTACCGTCTGCCGTGGGTGAGTGGACACAGCCAGATCCGCACTGCGCCCTGCCTTACCGTCTGCCGTGGGTGAGTGGACACAGCCAGATCCGCACTGCGCCCTGCTTGCCCGTCTCGGGTGGATGAGTGGACACAGCCAGATCCGCACTGCGCCCTGCCTGCCCGTCTGCCGTGGGCGAGTGGACACAGCCAGATCCGCACTGCGCCCTGCCTTACCGTCTGCCGTGGGTGAGTGGACACAGCCAGATCCACACTGCGCCCTGCCTGCCCCTCTGCCGTGGGCGAGTGGACAAGATAGATCCGCACTGCGCCCTGCCTGACCGTCTTCCGTGGGTGAGTGGACACAGCCAGATCCGCACTGTGCCCTGCCTGACCGCCTGCCGTGGGTGAGTGGACACAGCCAGATCCGCACTGCGCCCTGCCTGCCCGTCTCCCGTGGGTGAGTGGACACAGCCAGATCCGCACTGCGCCTTGCCTGCCCGTCTCCCTTCAGTGAGTGGACATACCCAGATCCGCACTGTGCCCTGCCTGCCCGTCTCCCGTGGGTGAGTGGACACAGCCAGATCCGCACTGCGCCCTGCCTGCCCGTCTCCAGTGCGCGAGTGGACACAGCCAGATCCACACTGCGCCCTGCCTGCCCGTCTGCCACAGGCGAGTGGACACAGCCAGATCCGCACTGCGCCCTGCCTGACCGTCTGCCGTGGGCGAGAGGACACCGCCAGATCCACTCTGCACCCTGCCTGTCCGTCTGCCATGGGCGAGTGGACACAGCTAGATCCGCACTGCGCCCTGCCTGACCGTCTGCCGTGGGTTAGTGGACATAGCCAGATCAACACAGCACCATCTCTGCCCATCTCCCGTGGGTAAGTGGACACAGCAGGATCCGCACTGCGCCCTGCCTGACCTTCTGCCGTGGGTGAGTGGACACAGCCAGGTCCGCACTGCGCCCTGCCTGACCGCCTGCTGTGGGTGAGTGGACACAGCCAGATCCGCACTGCGCCCTGCCTGCCCGTCTCCCGTGGGTGAGTGGACACAGCCAGATCCGCACTCCGCCCTACCTGCCCGTCTCCCGTGGGCGAGTGGACACAGCCAGATCCGCACTGCGCCCTGCCTGCCCGTCTGCCGTGGGTGAGTGGACACAGCCAGATCGGCACTGCGCCTTGCCTGCCCGTCTCCCGTCAGTGAGTGGACACAGCCAGATCCGCACTGCGCCCTGCCTGCCCGTCTCCCGTGGGCGAGTGGACACAGCCAGATCCGCACTGCGCCCTGCCTGCCGGTCTCCCGTGGGTGAATGGACACAGCCAGATCCGCACTGCGCCCTGCCTGACCGTCTGCCGTGGGTGAGTGGACACAGCCAGATCCGCACTGCGCCCTTCCTGACCGTCTGCTGTTGGTGAGTAGACACAGCCAGATCCGCACTGCGCGCTGCCTGCCCGTCTCACGTGGGTGAGTGGACACAGCCAGATCCGCACTGCGCCCTGCCAGTCCGTCTCCCGTGGGTGAGTGGACTCAGCCAGATCCGCACTGCGCCCTGCCTGCCCGTCTCCCGGGGGTGAGTGGACACAGCCAGATCCGCACTGCGCCCTGCCTGCCCGTCTGCCGTGGGCGAGTGGACACAGCCAGATCCGCACTGCGCCCTGCCTTACCGTCTCCCGTCAGTGAGTGGACACAGCCAGATCCACACTGCGCCCTGCCTGCCCCTCTGCCGTGGGCGAGTGGACACAGCCAGATCCGCACTGCTCCCTGCCTGACCGTCTGCCGTGGGTGAGTGGACACAGCCAGTACCGCACTGCGCCCTGCCTGACCGCCTGCCGTGGGTGAGTGGACACAGCCAGATCCGCACTGCGCCCTGCCTGCCCGTCTCCCGTGGGTGAGTGGACACAGCCAGATCCGCACTGCGCCCTACCTGCCCGTCTCCCGTGGGTGAGTGGACACAGTCATATCCGCACTGCGCCCTGCCTGCCCGTCTGCCGTGGGTGAGTGGACACAGCCAGATCCGCACTGCGCCTTGCCTGCCCGTCTTTCTTCAGTGAGTGGACACACCCAGATCCGCACTGTGCCCTGCCTGCCCGTCTCCCGTGGGTGAGTGGACACAGCCAGATCCGCACTGCTCCCACCCTGCCCGTCTCCAGTGGGCGAGTGGACACAGCCAGATCCGCACTGCGCCTTGCCTGCCGGTCTCCCGTCAGTGAGTGGACACAGTCAGATCCGCACTGCGCCCTGCCTGCCCGTCTCCCGTGGGCGAGTGGACACAGCCAGATCTGCACTGCGCCCTGCCTAACCGCCTGCCGTGTGTGAGTGGACACAGCCAGATCGGCACTGCGCCCTGCCTGCCTGTCTTCCGTGGGCGAGTGGGAACAGCCAGATCCGCACTTCGCCCTGCCTGCCCGTCTGCCGTGGGTGAGTGGACACAGCCAGATCCGCACTGCGCCCTGCCTGACCGTCTACCGTGGGTGAGTGGACACAGCCAGATCCACACTGCGCCTTGCCTGCCCGTCTGCCGAGGGTGAGTGGACACAGCCAGATCCGTACTGCGCCCTGCCTGACCGTCTCCCGTAGGTGAGTGGACACAGCCAGATCCGCACTGCGCCCTGCCTGACCGCCTGTCGTGGGTGAGTGGACACAGCCAGATCCGCACTGCGCCCTGCCTGCCCGTCTCCCGTGGGTGAGTGGACACAGCCAGATCTGAACTGCGCCCTGCCTGCCCGTCTGCCGTGGGCGAGTGGACACAGCCAGATCCGCACTGCGCCCTGCCTGACCGTCTGCCGTGGGTGAGTGGACACAGCCAGATCCACACTGCGCCCTGCCTGCCCCTCTGCCGTGGGCGAGTGGACACAGCCAGATCCGCACTGCGCCCTGCCTGACCGTCTGCCGTGGGTGAGTGGACACAGCCAGATCCTCACTGCGCCCTGCCTGACCGCCTGCCGTGGGTGAGTGGACACAGCCAGATCCGCACTGCGCCCTGCCTGCCCGTCTCCCGTGGGTGAGTGAACACAGCCAGATCCGCACTGCGCCCTGCCTGCCCATCTCCCGTGGGCGAGTGGATACAGCCAGATCCGCACTGCGCCCTGCCTGCCCGTCTCCCGTCAGTGAGTGGACACAGCCAGATCCGCACTGCGCCCTGCCTGACCGTCTGCCGTCGGTGAGTGGACACAGCCAGATCCACACTGCGCCCTGCATGCCCGTCTGCCGTAGGCGAGTGGACACAGCCAGATCCGCACTGCGCACTGCCTGACCGTCTGCCGTGGGTGAGTGGACACAGCCAGATCCGCATTGCGCCCTGCCTGACCGCCTGCCGTGGGTGAGTGGACACAGCCAGATCCGCACTGCGCCCTGCCTGACCGTCGGCCGTGGGTGAGTGGACACAGCCAGATCCACACTGCGCCCTGCCTGCCCGTCTGCCGTGGGCGAGTGGACACAGCCAGATCCGCACTGCGCACTGCCTGACCGCCTGCCGTGGGTGATTGGACACAGCCAAATCCGCACTGCGCCCTGCCTGCCCGAATCCCGTGGGCGAGTGGACACAGCCAGATCCGCACTGCGCCCTGCCTGACCGTCTGCCGTGGGTGAGTGGACACAGCCAGATCCGCACTGCGCTCTGCCTGACCGCCTGTCGTGTGTGAGTGGTCACAGCCAGATCCGTACTGCGCCCTGCCTGCCCGTCTGCCGTGGGTCAGTGGACATAGCCATATCCACACAGCACCGTCTCTGCCCATCTCCCGTGGGTGAGTGGACACAGCCGGATCCGCACTGCGCCCTGCCTGCCAGTCTCCCGTGGGTGAGTGTACACAGCCAGATCGGCACTGCGTCCTGCCTGACCGTCTGCCGTGGGTGAGTGGACACAGCCAGATCCGCACTGCAACCTGCCTAACCGCCTGCCGTGGGTGAGTGGACACAGCCAGATCGGCACTGCGCCCTGCATGCCTGTCTCCCGTGGGCGAGTGGGAACAGCCAGATCCGCACTGAGCCCTGCCTGCCCGTCTGCCGTGGGTGAGTGGACACAGCCAGATCTGCACTGCGCCCTGCCTGACCGTCTGCCGTGGGTGAGTGGACACAACCAGATCCACACTGCGCCCTTCCTGCCCGTCTGCCGTGGGTGAGTGGACACAGCCAGATCCGTACTGCGCCCTGCCTGACCGTCTCCCGTAGGTGAGTGGACACAGCCAGATCCGCACTGCGCCCTGCCTGCCCGTCTCCCGTGGGTGAGTGGACACAGCCAGATCCGTACTGCGCCCTGCCTGACCGTCTCCCGTAGATGAGTGGACACAGCCAGATCCGCACTGCGCCCTGCCTGCCCGTCTTCCGTGGGTGAGTGGACACAGCCAGATCCGCACTGCGCCCTGCCTGACCGTCTGCCGTGGGTGAGTGGACACAGCCAGATCCACACTGCGCCCTGCCTGCCTGTCTGCCGTGAGCGAGTGGACACAGCCAGATCCGCACTGCGCCCTGCCTGACCGTCTGCCGTGGGTGAGTGGACACAGCCAGATCCGCACTGCGCCCTGCCTGACCGCCTGTCGTGTGTGAATGGTCACAGCCAGATCCGTACTGCGCCCTGCCTGCCCGTCTGCCGTGGGTAAGTGGACATAGCCATATCCACACAGCACCGTCTCTGCCCATCTCCCGTGGGTGAGAGGACACAGCCGGATCCGCACTGCGCCCTGCCTGCCAGTCTCCCGTGGGTGAGTGGACACAGCCAGATCGGCACTGCGTCCTTCCTGACCGTCTGCCGTGGGTGAGTGGACACAGCCAGATCCGCACTGCGCCCTGCCTGCCAGTCTCCCGTGGGCCAGTGGACACAGCCAGATCCGCACCTCGCCTTGCCTGCCGGTCTCCCGTCAGTGAGTGGACACAGTCATATCCGCACTGCGCCCTGCCTGCCCGTCTCTCGTGGGCGAGTGGACACAGCCAGATCTGCACTGCGCCCTTCCTAACCGCCTGCCGTGGGTGAGTGGACACAGCCAGATCGGCACTGCGCCCTGCCTGCCTGTCTCCCGTGGGCGAGTGGGAACAGCCAGATCCGCACTGAGCCCTGCCTGCCCGTCTGCCGTGGGTGAGTGGACACAGCCAGATCTGCACTGCGCCCTGCCTGACCGTCTGCCGTGGGTGAGTGGACACAGCCAGATCCACACTGCGCCCTGCCTGCCCGTCTGGCGTGGGTGAGTGGACACAGCCAGATCCGTACTGCGCCCTGCCTGACCGTCACCCGTAGGTGAGTGGACACAGCCAGATCCGCACTGCGCCCTGCCTGCCCGTCTCCCGTGGGTGAGTGGACACAGCCAGATCCGTACTGCGCCCTGCCTGACCGTCTCCCGTAGGTGAGTGGACACAGCCAGATCCGCACTGCGCCCTGCCTGCCCGTCTCCCGTGGGTGAGTGGACACAGCCAGATCTGCACTGCGCCCTGCCTGACCGTCTGCCGTGGGTGAGTGGACACAGCCAGATCCACACTGCGCCCTGCCTGCCCGTCTGGCGTGGGTGAGTGGACACAGCCAGATCCGTACTGCGCCCTGCCTGACCGTCACCCGTAGGTGAGTGGACACAGCCAGATCCGCACTGCGCCCTGCCTGCCCGTCTCCCGTGGGTGAGTGGACACAGCCAGATCCGTACTGCGCCCTGCCTGACCGTCTCCCGTAGGTGAGTGGACACAGCCAGATCCGCACTGCGCCCTACCTGACCGCTTGCCGTGGGTGAGTGGACACAGCAAGATCCGCACTGCGCCCTGCCTGACCGCCTGCCGTGGGTGAGTGGACACAGCCAGATCCACACTGCGCTCTGCCTGCCAGTCTGCCGTGGGTTAGTGGACATAGCCAGATCCACACAGCACCGTCTCTGCCCATCTCCCGTGGGTAAGTGGACACAGCCGGATCCGCACTGCGCCCTGCCTGACCGTCTGCCGTGGGTGAGTGGACACAGCCAGATCCGCACTGCGCCCTTCCTGACCGTCTGCCGTTGGTGAGTAGACACAGCCAGATCCGCACTGCGCGCTGCCTGCCCGTCTCACGTGGGTGAGTGGACACAGCCAGATCCGCACTGCGCCATGCCTGCCCGTCACCCGTGGGTGAGTGGACACAGCCAGATCCGCACTGCGCCCTGCCTGCCGGTCTCCCGTGGGCGAGTGGACACAGCCAGATCCGCACTGCGCCCTGCTTGCCCGTCTCCCGTGGGTGAGTGGACACTGCCAGATCCGCACTGCGCCCTGCCTGCCCGTCTGTCGTGGACGAGTGGACACAGCCAGATCCGCACTGCGCCCTGCCTTACCGTCTGCCGTGGGTGAGTGGACACAGCCAGATCCGCACTGCGCCCTGCTTGCCCGTCTCCCGTGGGTGAGTGGACACAGCCAGATCCGCACTGCGCCCTGCCTGCCCGTCTGCCGTGGGCGAGTGGACACAGCCAGATCCGCACTGCGCCCTGCCTTACCGTCTGCCGTGGGTGAGTGGACACAGCCAGATCCACACTGCGCCCTGCCTGCCCCTCTGCCGTGGGCGAGTAGACACAGCTAGATCCGCACTGCGCCCTGCCTGACCGTCTGCCGTGGGTGAGTGGACACAGCCAGATCCGCACTGCGCCCTGCCTGACCGCCTGCCGTGGGTGAGGGGACACAGCCAGATCCGCACTGCGCCCTGCCTGCCCGTCTCCCGTGGGTGAGTGGACACAGCCAGATCCGCACTGCGCCTTGCCTGCCCGTCTCCCTTCAGTGAGTGGACACACCCAGATCCGCACTGTGCCCTGCCTGCCCGTCTCCCGTGGGTGAGTGGACACAGCCAGATCCGCACTGCGCCCTGCCTGCCCGTCTCCAGTGGGCGAGTGGACACAGCCAGATCCACACTGCGCCCTGCCTGCCCGTGTGCCACAGGCGAGTGGACACAGCCAGATCCGCACTGCGCCCTACCTGCCCGTCTCCCGTGGGTGAGTGGACACAGCCATTTCCGCACTGCGCCCTGCCTGCCCGTCTGCCGTGGGTGAGTGGACACCGCCAGATCCGCACTGCGCCTTGCCTGCCCGTCTCCCTTCAGTGAGTGGACACACCCAGATCCGCACTGTGCCCTGCCTGCCCGTCTCCCGTGGGTGAGTGGACACAGCCAGATCCGCACTGCTCCCACCCTGCCCGTCTCCAGTGGGCGAGTGGACACAGCCAGATCCGCACTGCGCCCTGCCTGACTGCCTGCCGTGGGTGAGTGGACACAGCCAGATCCGCACTGCGCGCTGCCTGCACGTCTCACGTGGGTGAGTGGACACAGCCAGATCCGCACTGCGCCCTGCCTGCCCGTCTCCCGTGGGTGAGTGGACACAGCCAGATCCGCACTGCGCCCTGCCTGACCGTCTGCCGTGGGTGAGTGGACACAGCCAGATCCGCACTGCGCCCTGCCTGCCCGTCTCCTGTGGGTGAGTGGACACAGCCAGATCCTCACTGCGCCCTGCCTGCCCATCTCCCGTGGGCGAGTGGACACAGCCAGATCGGCACTGCGCCCTGTCTGCCGGTCTCCCGTGGGCGAGTGGACACAGCCAGATCCGCACTGCGCCCTGCCTGCCCGTCTGCCGTGAGCGGGTGGACACAGCCAGATCCGCACTGCGCCCTGCCTGACCGTCTGCCGTGGGTGAGTGGACACAGCCAGATCCACACTGCGCCCTGCCTGCTCGTCTGCCGTGGGTGAGTGGACACAGCCAGATCCGGACTGCGCCCTGCCTGCCCGTCTCCCGTGGGTGAGTGGACACAGCCAGATCTGCACTGCACCCTGCCCGACCGTCTGCCGTGGGTGAGTGGACACAGCCAGATCCACACTGAGCCCTGCCTGCCCCTCTGCAGCGGGCGAGTGGACACAGCCAGATCCGCACTGCGCCCTGCCTGCCCGTCTCCCATGGGCGAGTGGACACTGCCAGATCCGCACTGCGCCCTGCCTGCCCTTCTGCCTTGGGTGAGTGGACACAGCCAGATCCGCACTGCGCCCTGCCCGACCGTCTGCCGAGGGTGAGTGGACACAGCCAGATCCGTACTGCGCCCTTACTGACCGCTTGCCGTGGGTGAGTGGACACAGCAAGATCCGCACTGCCCCCTGCCTGACCGCCTTCCGTGGGTGAGTGGACACAGCCAGATCCGCACTGCGCCCTGCTTGCCCGTCTCCCGTGGGTGAGTGGACACTGCCAGATCCGCACTGCGCCCTGCCTGCCCGTCTGTCGTGGGCGAGTGGACACAGCCAGATCCGCACTGTGCCCTGCCTTACCGTCTGCCGTGGGTGAGTGGACACAGCCAGTTCCGCACTGCGCCCTGCTTGCCCGTCTCCCGTGGGTGAGTGGACACAGCCAGATCCGCACTGCGCCCTGCCTGCCCGTCTGCCGTGGGCGAGTGGACACAGCCAGATCCGCACTGCGCCCTGCCTTACCGTCTGCCGTGGGTGAGTGGACACAGCCAGATCCACACTGCGCCCTGCCTGCCCCTCTGCCGTGGGCGAGTGGACAAGCTAGATCCGCACTGCGCCCTGCCTGACCGTCTGCCGTGGGTGAGTGGACACAGCCAGATCCGCACTGCGCCCTGCCTGACCGCCTGCCGTGGGTGAGTGGACACAGCCAGATCCGCACTGCGCCCTGCCTGCCCGTCTCCCGTGGGTGAGTGGACACAGCCAGATCCGCACTGCGCCTTGCCTGCCCGTCTCCCTTCAGTGAGTGGACATACCCAGATCCGCACTGTGCCCTGCCTGCCCGTCTCCCGTGGGTGAGTGGACACAGCCAGATCCGCACTGCGCCCTGCCTGCCCGTCTCCAGTGGGCGAGTGGACACAGCCAGATCCACACTGCGCCCTGCCTTCCCATCTGCCACAGGCGAGTGGACACAGCCAGATCCGCACTGCGCCCTGCCTGACCGTCTGCCGTGGGCGAGAGGACACAGCCAGATCCACTCTGCACCCTGCCTGTCCGTCTGCCATGGGCGAGTGGACACAGCTAGATCCGAACTGCGCCCTGCCTGACCGTCTGCCGTGGGTTAGTGGACATAGCCAGATCAACACAGCACCGTCTCTGCCCATCTCCCGTGGGTAAGTGGACACAGCAGGATCCGCACTGCGCCCTGCCTGACCTTCTGCCGTGGGTGAGTGGACACAGCCAGGTCCGCACTGCGCCCTGCCTGACCGCCTGCTGTGGGTGAGTGGACACAGCCAGATCCGCACTGCGCCCTGCCTGCCCGTCTCCCGTGGGTGAGTGGACACAGCCAGATCCGCACTCCGCCCTACCTGCCCGTCTCCCGTGGGCGAGTGGACACAGCCAGATCCGCACTGCGCCCTGCCTGCCCGTCTGCCGTGGGTGAGTGGACACAGCCAGATCGGCACTGCGCCTTGCCTGCCCGTCTCCCGTCAGTGAGTGGACACAGCCAGATCCGCACTGCGCCCTGCCTGCCCGTCTCCCGTGGGCGAGTGGACACAGCCAGATCCGCACTGCGCCCTGCCTGCCGGTCTCCCGTGGGTGAATGGACACAGAAAGATCCGCACTGCGCCCTGCCTGACCGTCTGCCGTGGGTGAGTGGACACAGCCAGATCCGCACTGCGCCCTTCCTGACCGTCTGCCGTTGGTGAGTAGACAAAGCCAGATCCGCACTGTGCGCTGCCTGCCCGTCTCACGTGGGTGAGTGGACACAGCCAGATCCGCACTGCGCCCTGCCAGTCCGTCTCCCGTGGGTGAGTGGACACAGCCAGATCCGCACTGCGCCCTGCCTGCCCGTCTCCCGGGGGTGAGTGGACACAGCCAGATCCGCACTGCGCCCTGCCTGCCCGTCTGCCGTGGGCGAGTGGACACAGCCAGATCCGCACTGCGCCCTGCCTTACCGTCTACCGGGGGTGAGTGGACACAGCCAGATCCACACTGCGCCCTGCCTGCCCCTCTGCCGTGGGCGAGTGGACACAGCCAGATCCGCACTGCGCCCTGCCTGACCGTCTGCCGTGGGTGAGTGGACACAGCCAGTACCGCACTGCGCCCTGCCTGACCGCCTGCCGTGGGTGAGTGGACACAGCCAGATCCGCACTGCGCCCTGCCTGCCCGTCTCCCGTGGGTGAGTGGACACAGCCAGATCCGCACTGCGCCCTGCCTGCCCGTCTCCCGTGGGTGAGTGGACACAGTCATATCCGCACTGCGCCCTGCCTGCCCGTCTGCCGTGGGTGAGTGGACACAGCCAGATCCGCACTGCGCCTTGCCTGCCCGTCTTTCTTCAGTGAGTGGACACACCCAGATCCGCACTGTGCCCTGCCTGCCCGTCTCCCGTGGGTGAGTGGACACAGCCAGATCCGCACTGCTCCCACCCTGCCCGTCTCCAGTGGGCGAGTGGACACAGCCAGATCCGCACTGCGCCTTGCCTGCTGGTCTCCCGTCAGTGAGTGGACACAGTCAGATCCGCACTGCGCCCTGCCTGCCCGTCTCCCGTGGGCAAGTGGACACAGCCAGATCTGCACTGCGCCCTGCCTAACCGCCTGCCGTGTGTGAGTGGACACAGCCAGATCGGCACTGCGCCCTGCCTGCCTGTCTCCCGTGGGCGAGTGGGAACAGCCAGATCCGCACTGCGCCCTGCCTGCCCGTCTGCCGTGGGTGAGTGGACACAGCCAAATCCGCACTGCGCCCTGCCTGACCGTCTACCGTGGGTGAGTGGACACAGCCAGATCCACACTGCGCCTTGCCTGCCCGTCTGCCGTGGGTGAGTGGACACAGCCAGATCCGTACTGCGCCCTGCCTGACCGTCTCCCGTAGGTGAGTGGACACAGCCAGATCCGCACTGCGCCCTGCCTGCCCGTCTCCTGTGGGTGAGTGGACACAGTAAGATCCGCACTGCGCCTTGCCTGCCCGTCTCCCGTCAGTGAGTGGACACAGCCAGAACCGCACTGCTCCCTGCCTGCCCGTCTCCCGTGGGTGAGTGGACACAGCCAGATCCGCACTGCGCGCTGCCTGCCCGTCTCCCGTGGGCGAGTGGACACAGCCAGATCCGCACTGCGCCCTGCCTGCCCGTCTGCCGTGGGCGAAAGGACACAGCCAGATCCGCACTGCGTCCTGCCTGACAGTCTGCCGTGGGTGAGTGGACACAGCCAGATCCGCACTGCGCCCTGCCTGCCCGTCTGCCGTGGGCGAGTGGACACAGCCAGATCCGCACTGCGTCCTGCCTGACCGTCTGCCGTGGGTGAGTGGACACAGCCAGATCCGCACTGCGCCCTGCCTGACCGCCTGTCGTGGGTGAGTGGACACAGCCAGATCCGCACTGCGCCCTGCCTGCCCGTCTCCCGTGGGTGAGTGGACACAGCCAGATCTGCACTGCGCCCTGCCTGCCCGTCTGCCGTGGGCGAGTGGACACAGCCAGATCCGCACTGCGCCCTGCCTGACCGTCTGCCGTGGGTGAGTGGACACAGCCAGATCCACACTGCGCCCTGCCTGCCCCTCTGCCGTGGGCGAGTGGACACAGCCAGATCCGCACTGCGCCCTGCCTGACCGTCTGCCGTGGGTGAGTGGACACAGCCAGATCCTCACTGCGCCCTGCCTGACCGCCTGCCGTGGGTGAGTGGACACAGCCAGATCCGCACTGCGCCCTGCCTGCCCGTCTCCCGTGGGTGAGTGGACACAGCCAGATCTGCACTGCACCCTGCCCGACCGTCTGCCGTGGGTGAGTGGACACAGCCAGATCCACACTGAGCCCTGCCTGCCCCTCTGCCGCGGGCGAGTGGACACAGGCAGATCCGCACTGCGCCCTGCCTGCCCGTCTCCCGGGGGCGAGTGGACACAGCCAGATCCACACTGAGCCCTGCCTGCCCCTCTGCCGCGGGCGAGTGGACACAGCCAGATCCGCACTGCGCCCTGCCTGCCCGTCTCCCGTGGGCGAGTGGACAATGCCAGATCCGCACTGCGCCCTGCCTGCCCTTCTGCCGTGGGTGAGTGGACACAGCCAGATCCGCACTGCGCCCTGCCTGACCGTCTGCCGAGGGTGAGTGGACACAGCCAGATCCGTACTGCGCCCTTCCTGACCGCTTGCCGTGGGTGAGTGGACACAGCAAGATCCGCACTGCCCTCTGCCTGACCGCCTTCCGTGGGTGAGTGGACACAGCCAGATCCGCACTGCGCCCTGCTTGCCCGTCTCCCGTGGGTGAGTGGACACTGCCAGATCCGCACTGCGCCCTGCCTGCCCGTCTGTCGTGGGCGAGTGGACACAGCCAGATCCGCACTGCGCCCTGCCTTACCGTCTGCCGAGGGTGAGTGGACACAGCCAGATCCGCACTGCGCCCTGCTTGCCCGTCTCCCGTGGGTGAGTGGACACTGCCAGATCCGCACTGCGCCCTGCCTGCCCGTCTGCCGTGGGCGAGTGGACACAGCCAGATCCGCACTGTGCCTTGCCTTACCGTCTGCCGTGGGTGAGTGGACACAGCCAGATCCACACTGCGCCCTGCCTGCCCCTCTGCCGTGGGCGAGTGGACACAGCTAGATCCGCACTGCGCCCTGCCTGACCGTCTGCCGTGGGTGAGTGGACACAGCCAGATCCGCACTGCGCCCTGCCTTACCGCCTGCCGTGGGTGAGTGGACACAGCCAGATCCGCACTGCGCCCTGCCTGCCCGTCTCCCGTGGGTGAGTGGACACAGCCAGATCCGCACTGCGCCTTGCCTGCCCGTCTCCCTTCAGTGAGTGGACACACCCAGATCCACACTGTGCCCTGCCTGCCCGTCTCCCGTGGGTGAGTGGACACAGCCAGATCCGCACTGCGCCCAGCCTGCCCGTCTCCAGTGGGCGAGTGGACACAGCCAGATCCACACTGCGCCCTGCCTGCCCGTCTGCCACAGGCGAGTGGACACAGCCAGATCCGCACAGCGCCCTACCTGCCCGTCTCCCGTGGGTGAGTGGACACAGCCATATCCGTACTGCGCCCTGCCTGCCCGTCTCCCGTGGGTGAGTGGACACAGCCAGATCCGTACTGTGCCCTGCCTGCCTGTCTCCCGTGGGCGAATGGACACAGCAAGATCCGCACTGCGCCCTGCCTGCCCGTCTGCCGTGGGTGAGTAGACACAGCCAGACCCGCACTGCGCCCTGCCTGACCGTCTACCGTGGGTGAGTGGACACAGCCAGATCCACACTGCGCCCTGCCTGCCCGTCTGCCATGGGTGAGTGGACACAGCCAGATCCGCACTGCGCCCTGCCTGCCCATCTCCCGTGGGCGAGTGGACACAGCCAGATCCGCACTGCGCCCTGCCTGCCCATCTGTCGTGGGCGAGTGGACACAGCCAGATCCGCACTACGCCCTGCCTGACCGTCTGCCGTGGGTGAGTGGACACAGCCAGATCCACACTGCGCCCTGCCTGCTCGTCTGCCGTGGGCGAGCGGACACAGCCAGATCCGCACTGCGCACTGCCTGACCGTCTGCCATTGGTGCGTGGACACAGCCAGATCGGCACTGCGCCCTGCCTGACCGCCTGTTGTGGGTGAGTGGACACAGCCAGATCCGCACAGCGCCCTGCCTGCCCGTCTCCCGTGGGTGAGTGGACACAGCCAGATCCGTACTGCGCCCTGCCTGCCCGTCTGCCGTGGGCGAGTGGACACAGCCAGATCCGCACTGCGCCCTGCCTGACCGTCTGCCGTGGGTGAGTGGACACAGCCAGATCCACACTGCGCCCTGCCTGCCCCTCTGCCGTGGGCGAGTGGACACAGCCAGATACGCACTGCGCCCTGCCTGACCGTCTGCCGTGGGTGAGTGGACACAGCCAGATCCGCACTGCGCCCTGCCTGACCGCCTGCCGTGGGTGAGTGGACACAGCCAGATCCGCACTGCGCCCTGCCTGCCCGTCTCCCGTGGGTGAGTAGACACAGCCAGATCCGCACTGCGCCCTACCTGCC
The DNA here is from genome assembly GCF_040939455.1 of Microcebus murinus. Taxonomy (NCBI): domain Eukaryota; kingdom Metazoa; phylum Chordata; class Mammalia; order Primates; family Cheirogaleidae; genus Microcebus; species Microcebus murinus. The sequence continues at coordinate 115,386,383 of NC_134106.1, read as the reverse complement.
CGTCTCCCGTGGGCGAGTGGACACAGCCAGATCCGCACTGCGCCCTGCCTGCCCGTCTGCCGTGGGTGAGTGGACACAGCCAGATCCGCACTGCGCCTTGCCTGCCCGTCTCCCGTCGGTGAGTGTACACAGCCAGATCCGCACTGTGCCCTGCCTGCCCGTCTCCCGTGGGCGAGTGGACACAGTCAGATCCGCACTGCGCCCTGCCTGCCGGTCTCCCGTGGGCGAGTGGACACAGCCAGATCCGTACTGCGCCCTGCCTGCCCGTCTGCCGTGGGCGAGTGGACACAGCCAGATCCGCACTGCGCCCTGCCCGACCGTCTGCCGTGGGTGAGTGGACACAGCCAGATCCACACTGAGCCCTGCCTGCCCCTCTGCCGCGGGCGAGTGGACACAGCCAGATCCGCACTGCGCCCTGCCTGCCCGTCTCCCGTGGGCGAGTGGACACAGCCAGATCCACACTGAGCCCTGCCTGCCCCTCTGCCGCGGGCGAGTGGACACAGCCAGATCCGCACTGCGCCCTGCCTTCCCGTGTCCCGTGGGCGAGTGGACAATGCCAGATCCGCACTGCGCCCTGCCTGCCCTTCTGCCGTGTGTGAGTGGACACAGCCAGATCCGCACTGCGCCCTGCCTGACCGTCTGCCGAGGGTGAGTGGACACAGCCAGATCCGTACTGCGCCCTTCCTGACCGCTTGCCGTGGGTGAGTGGACACAGCAAGATCCCCACTGCCCCCTGCCTGACCGCCTTCCGTGGGTGAGTGGACACAGCCAGATCCGCACTGCGCCCTGCTTGCCCGTCTCCCGTGGGTGAGTGGACACTGCCAGATCCGCACTGCGCCCTGCCTGCCCGTCTGTCGTGGGCGAGTGGACACAGCCAGATCCGCACTGCGCCCTGCCTTACCGTCTGCCGTGGGTGAGTGGACACAGCCAGATCCGCACTGCGCCCTGCTTGCCCGTCTCCCGTGGGTGAGTGGACACAGCCAGATCCGCACTGCGCCCTGCCTGCCCGTCTGCCGTGGGCGAGTGGACACAGCCAGATCCGCACTGCGCCCTGCCTTACCGTCTGCCGTGGGTGAGTGGACACAGCCAGATCCACACTGCGCCCTGCCTGCCCCTCTGCCGTGGGCGAGTAGACACAGCTAGATCCGCACTGCGCCCTGCCTGACCGTCTGCCGTGGGTGAGTGGACACAGCCAGATCCGCACTGCGCCCTGCCTGACCGCCTGCCGTGGGTGAGGGGACACAGCCAGATCCGCACTGCGCCCTGCCTGCCCGTCTCCCGTGGGTGAGTGGACACAGCCAGATCCGCACTGCGCCTTGCCTGCCCGTCTCCCTTCAGTGAGTGGACACACCCAGATCCGCACTGTGCCCTGCCTGCCCGTCTCCCGTGGGTGAGTGGACACAGCCAGATCCGCACTGCGCCCTGCCTGCCCGTCTCCAGTGGGCGAGTGGACACAGCCAGATCCACACTGCGCCCTGCCTGCCCGTGTGCCACAGGCGAGTGGACACAGCCAGATCCGCACTGCGCCCTACCTGCCCGTCTCCCGTGGGTGAGTGGACACAGCCATTTCCGCACTGCGCCCTGCCTGCCCGTCTGCCGTGGGTGAGTGGACACCGCCAGATCCGCACTGCGCCTTGCCTGCCCGTCTCCCTTCAGTGAGTGGACACACCCAGATCCGCACTGTGCCCTGCCTGCCCGTCTCCCGTGGGTGAGTGGACACAGCCAGATCCGCACTGCTCCCACCCTGCCCGTCTCCAGTGGGCGAGTGGACACAGCCAGATCCGCACTGCGCCCTGCCTGACTGCCTGCCGTGGGTGAGTGGACACAGCCAGATCCGCACTGCGCGCTGCCTGCACGTCTCACGTGGGTGAGTGGACACAGCCAGATCCGCACTGCGCCCTGCCTGCCCGTCTCCCGTGGGTGAGTGGACACAGCCAGATCCGCACTGCGCCCTGCCTGACCGTCTGCCGTGGGTGAGTGGACACAGCCAGATCCGCACTGCGCCCTGCCTGCCCGTCTCCCGTGGGTGAGTGGACACAGCCAGATCCTCACTGCGCCCTGCCTGCCCATCTCCCGTGGGCGAGTGGACACAGCCAGATCGGCACTGCGCCCTGTCTGCCGGTCTCCCGTGGGCGAGTGGACACAGCCAGATCCGCACTGCGCCCTGCCTGCCCGTCTGCCGTGAGCGGGTGGACACAGCCAGATCCGCACTGCGCCCTGCCTGACCGTCTGCCGTGGGTGAGTGGACACAGCCAGATCCACACTGCGCCCTGCCTGCTCGTCTGCCGTGGGTGAGTGGACACAGCCAGATCCGGACTGCGCCCTGCCTGCCCGTCTCCCGTGGGTGAGTGGACACAGCCAGATCTGCACTGCACCCTGCCTGACCGTCTGCCGTGGGTGAGTGGACACAGCCAGATCCACACTGAGCCCTGCCTGCCCCTCTGCAGCGGGCGAGTGGACACAGCCAGATCCGCACTGCGCCCTGCCTGCCCGTCTCCCGTGGGCGAGTGGACACTGCCAGATCCGCACTGCGCCCTGCCTGCCCTTCTGCCTTGGGTGAGTGGACACAGCCAGATCCGCACTGCGCCCTGCCCGACCGTCTGCCGAGGGTGAGTGGACACAGCCAGATCCGTACTGCGCCCTTACTGACCGCTTGCCGTGGGTGAGTGGACACAGCAAGATCCGCACTGCCCCCTGCCTGACCGCCTTCCGTGGGTGAGTGGACACAGCCAGATCCGCACTGCGCCCTGCTTGCCCGTCTCCCGTGGGTGAGTGGACACTGCCAGATCCGCACTGCGCCCTGCCTGCCCGTCTGTCGTGGGCGAGTGGACACAGCCAGATCCGCACTGTGCCCTGCCTTACCGTCTGCCGTGGGTGAGTGGACACAGCCAGATCCGCACTGCGCCCTGCTTGCCCGTCTCCCGTGGGTGAGTGGACACAGCCAGATCCGCACTGCGCCCTGCCTGCCCGTCTGCCGTGGGCGAGTGGACACAGCCAGATCCGCACTGCGCCCTGCCTTACCGTCTGCCGTGGGTGAGTGGACACAGCCAGATCCACACTGCGCCCTGCCTGCCCCTCTGCCGTGGGCGAGTGGACAAGCTAGATCCGCACTGCGCCCTGCCTGACCGTCTGCCGTGGGTGAGTGGACACAGCCAGATCCGCACTGCGCCCTGCCTGACCGCCTGCCGTGGGTGAGTGGACACAGCCAGATCCGCACTGCGCCCTGCCTGCCCGTCTCCCGTGGGTGAGTGGACACAGCCAGATCCGCACTGCGCCTTGCCTGCCCGTCTCCCTTCAGTGAGTGGACATACCCAGATCCGCACTGTGCCCTGCCTGCCCGTCTCCCGTGGGTGAGTGGACACAGCCAGATCCGCACTGCGCCCTGCCTGCCCGTCTCCAGTGGGCGAGTGGACACAGCCAGATCCACACTGCGCCCTGCCTGCCCGTCTGCCATAGGCGAGTGGACACAGCCAGATCCGCACTGCGCCCTGCCTGACCGTCTGCCGTGGGCGAGAGGACACAGCCAGATCCACTCTGCACCCTGCCTGTCCGTCTGCCATGGGCGAGTGGACACAGCTAGATCCGCACTGCGCCCTGCCTGACCGTCTGCCGTGGGTTAGTGGACATAGCCAGATCAACACAGCACCGTCTCTGCCCATCTCCCGTGGGTAAGTGGACACAGCAGGATCCGCACTGCGCCCTGCCTGACCTTCTGCCGTGGGTGAGTGGACACAGCCAGGTCCGCACTGCGCCCTGCCTGACCGCCTGCTGTGGGTGAGTGGACACAGCCAGATCCGCACTGCGCCCTGCCTGCCCGTCTCCCGTGGGTGAGTGGACACAGCCAGATCCGCACTCCGCCCTACCTGCCCGTCTCCCGTGGGCGAGTGGACACAGCCAGATCCGCACTGCGCCCTGCCTGCCCGTCTGCCGTGGGTGAGTGGACACAGCCAGATCGGCACTGCGCCTTGCCTGCCCGTCTCCCGTCAGTGAGTGGACACAGCCAGATCCGCACTGCGCCCTGCCTGCCCGTCTCCCGTGGGCGAGTGGACACAGCCAGATCCGCACTGCGCCCTGCCTGCCGGTCTCCCGTGGGTGAATGGACACAGAAAGATCCGCACTGCGCCCTGCCTGACCGTCTGCCGTGGGTGAGTGGACACAGCCAGATCCGCACTGCGCCCTTCCTGACCGTCTGCCGTTGGTGAGTAGACACAGCCAGATCCGCACTGCGCGCTGCCTGCCCGTCTCACGTGGGTGAGTGGACACAGCCAGATTCGCACTGCGCCCTGCCAGTCCGTCTCCCGTGGGTGAGTGGACACAGCCAGATCCGCACTGCGCCCTGCCTGCCCGTCTCCCGGGGGTGAGTGGACACAGCCAGATCCGCACTGCGCCCTGCCTGCCCGTCTGCCGTGGGCGAGTGGACACAGCCAGATCCGCACTGCGCCCTGCCTTACCGTCTGCCGGGGGTGAGTGGACACAGCCAGATCCACACTGCGCCCTGCCTGCCCCTCTGCCGTGGGCGAGTGGACACAGCCAGATCCGCACTGCGCCCTGCCTGACCGTCTGCCGTGGGTGAGTGGACACAGCCAGTACCGCACTGCGCCCTGCCTGACCGCCTGCCGTGGGTGAGTGGACACAGCCAGATCCGCACTGCGCCCTGCCTGCCCGTCTCCCGTGGGTGAGTGGACACAGCCAGATCCGCACTGCGCCCTGCCTGCCCGTCTCCCGTGGGTGAGTGGACACAGTCATATCCGCACTGCGCCCTGCCTGCCCGTCTGCCGTGGGTGAGTGGACACAGCCAGATCCGCACTGCGCCTTGCCTGCCCGTCTTTCTTCAGTGAGTGGACACACCCAGATCCGCACTGTGCCCTGCCTGCCCGTCTCCCGTGGGTGAGTGGACACAGCCAGATCCGCACTGCTCCCACCCTGCCCGTCTCCAGTGGGCGAGTGGACACAGCCAGATCCGCACTGCGCCTTGCCTGCTGGTCTCCCGTCAGTGAGTGGACACAGTCAGATCCGCACTGCGCCCTGCCTGCCCGTCTCCCGTGGGCGAGTGGACACAGCCAGATCTGCACTGCGCCCTGCCTAACCGCCTGCCGTGTGTGAGTGGACACAGCCAGATCGGCACTGCGCCCTGCCTGCCTGTCTCCCGTGGGCGAGTGGGAACAGCCAGATCCGCACTGCGCCCTGCCTGCCCGTCTGCCCTGGGTGAGTGGACACAGCCAGATCCGCACTGCGCCCTGCCTGACCATCTACCGTGGGTGAGTGGACACAGCCAGATCCACACTGCGCCTTGCCTGCCCGTCTGCCGTGGGTGAGTGGACACAGCCAGATCCGTACTGCGCCCTGCCTGACCGTCTCCCGTAGGTGAGTGGACACAGCCAGATCAGCACTGCGCCCTGCCTGCCCGTCTCCTGTGGGTGAGTGGACACAGTAAGATCCGCACTGCGCCTTGCCTGCCCGTCTCCCGTCAGTGAGTGGACACAGCCAGAACCGCACTGCTCCCTGCCTGCCCGTCTCCCGTGGGTGAGTGGACACAGCCAGATCCGCACTGCGCGCTGCCTGCCCGTCTCCCGTGGGCGAGTGGACACAGCCAGATCCGCACTGCGCCCTGCCTGCCCGTCTGCCGTGGGCGAAAGGACACAGCCAGATCCGCACTGCGTCCTGCCTGACAGTCTGCCGTGGGTGAGTGGACACAGCCAGATCCGCACTGCGCCCTGCCTGCCCGTCTGTTGTGGGCGAGTGGACACAGCCAGATCCGCACTGCGCCCTGCCTGCCCGTCTGCCGTGAGCGAGTGGACACAGTCAGATCCGCACTGCGCCCTGCCTGACCGTCGGCCGTGGTTGAGTGGACACAGCCAGATCCACACTGCGCCCTGCCTGCCCGTCTGCCGTGGGTGAGTGGACACAGCCAGATCCGGACTGCGCCCTGCCTGCCCGTCTCCCGTGGGTGAGTGGACACAGCCAGATCTGCACTGCACCCTGCCCGACCATCTGCCGTTGGTGAGTGGACACAGCCAGATCCACACTGAGTCCTGCCTGCCCCTCTGCCGCGGGCGAGTGGACACAGCCAGATCCGCACTGCGCCCTGCCTGACCGTCTGCCGTGGGTGAGTGGACACAGCCAGATCCGCACTGCGCCCTGCCTGACCGCCTGCTGTGGGTGAGTGGACACAGCCAGATCCGCACTGCGCCCTGCCTGCCCGTCTCCCGTAGGTGAGTGGAAACAGCCAGATCCGCACAACGCCCTACCTGCCCGTCTCCCGTGGGCGAGTGGACACAGCCAGATCCGCACTGCGCCCTGCCTGCCCGTCTGCCGTGGGTGAGTGGACACAGCCAGATCCGCACTGCGCCTTGCCTGCCCGTCTCCCGTCAGTGAGTGGACACAGCCAGATCCGCACTGCGCCCTGCCTGCCCGTCTCCCGTGGGTGAGTGGACACAGCCAGATCCGCACTGCGCCCTGCCTGCCCGTCTGCCGTGGGTGAGTGGACACAGCCAGATCCGAACTGCGCCTTGCCTGCCCGTCCCCCGTCAGTGAGTGGAAACAGCCAGATCCGCACTGCGCCCTGCCTGCCCGTCTCCCGTGGGCGAGTGGACACAGCCAGATCCGCACTGCGCCTTGCCTGCCCGTCTCCCGTCAGTGAGTGGACACAGCCAGATCCGCACTGCGCCCTGCCTGCCCATCTCCCGTGGGTGAGTGGACACAGCCAGATCCGCACTGCGCCCTGCCTGCCGGTCTCCCGTGGGCGAGTGACACAGCCAGATCCGCACTGCGCCCTGCCTGCCCGTCTGCCGAGAGCGAGTGGACACAGTCAGATCCGCACTGCGCCCTGCCTGACCGTCGGCCGTGGTTGAGTGGACACAGCCAGATCCACACTGCGCCCTGCCTGCCCGTCTGCCGTGGGTGAGTGGACACAGCCAGATCCGGACTGCGCCCTGCCTGCCCGTCTCCCGTGGGTGAGTGGACACAGCCAGATCTGCACTGCACCCTGCCCGACCATCTGCCGTGGGTGAGTGGACACAGCCAGATCCACACTGAGTCCTGCCTGCCCCTCTGCCGCGGGCGAGTGGACACAGCCAGATCCGCACTGCGCCCTGCCTGACCGTCTGCCGTGGGTGAGTGGACACAGCCAGATCCGCACTGCGCCCTGCCTGACCGCCTGCTGTGGGTGAGTGGACACAGCCAGATCCGCACTGCGCCCTGCCTGCCCGTCTCCCGTAGGTGAGTGGAAACAGCCAGATCCGCACAACGCCCTACCTGCCCGTCTCCCGTGGGCGAGTGGACACAGCCAGATCCGCACTGCGCCCTGCCTGCCCGTCTGCCGTGGGTGAGTGGACACAGCCAGACCCGCACTGCGCCTTGCCTGCCCGTCTCCCGTCAGTGAGTGGACACAGCCAGATCCGCACTGCGCCCTGCCTGCCCGTCTCCCGTGGGTGAGTGGACACAGCCAGATCCGCACTGCGCCCTGCCTGCCCGTCACCAGTGGGCGAGTGGACACAGCCAGATCCGCACTGCGCCCTGCCTGTCCGTCTGCCGTGGGCAAGTGGACACAGCCAGATCCGCACTGCGCCCTGCCTGACCGTCTGCCGTGGGTGAGTGGACACAGCCAGATCCGCACTGCGCCCTGCCTGACCGCCAGCGGTGGGTGAGTGGACACAGCCAGATCCGCACTGCGCCCTGCCTGCCCGTCTCCCCTGGGCGAGTGGACACAGCCAGATCCACACTGCGCCCTGCCTGCCCATCTCCCGTGGGTGAGTGGACACAGCCAGATCCGCACTGCGCCCTGCCTGCCCCTCTGCCGTGGGCGAGTGGACACAGCCAGATCCGCACTGCGCCCTGCCTGACCGCCAGCGGTGGGTGAGTGGACACAGCCAGATCCGCACTGCGCCCTGCCTGCCCGTCTCCCCTGGGCGAGTGGACACAGCCAGATCCACACTGCGCCTTGCCTGCCCGTCTCCCGTCAGTGAGTGGACACAGCCAGATCCGCACTGTGCCCTGCCTGCCCGTCTCCCGGGGGAGAGTGGACACAGCCAGATCCGCACTGCGCGCTGCCTGCCCCTCTGCCGTGGGCGAGTGGACACAGCCAGATCCGCACTGCGCCCTGCCTGACCGTCTGCCGTGGGCGAGTGGACACCGCCAGATCCGCACTGCGCCCTGCCTGCCCGTCTGCCGTGGGTGAGTGGACACAGCCAGATCCGCACTGCGCCCTGCCTGACCGTCTGCCGTGGGTGAGTGGACACAGCCAGATCCACACTGCGCCCTGCCTGACCGTCTCCCGTGGGTGAGAGGACCCAGCCAGATCCGCACTGCGCCCTGCCTGCCCGTCTCCCGTGGGTGAGTGGACACAGCAAGATCCGCACTGCGCCTTGCCTGCCCATCTCCCGTCGGTTAGTGGACACAGCCAGATCCGCATTGCGCCCTGCCTGCCCGTCTCCCGTGGGTGAGTGGACACAGCCAGATCCGCACTGCGCGCTGCCTGCCCGTCTCCCGTGGGCGAGTGGACACAGCCAGATCCGCACTGCGCCCTGCCTGCCCATCTGTCGTGGGCGAGTGGACACAGCCAGATCCGCACTAGGCCCTGCCTGACCGTCTGCCGTGGGTGAGTGGACACAGTCAGATCCACACTGCGCCCTGCCTGCTCGTCTGCCGTGGGCGAGCGGACACAGCCAGATCCGCACTGCGCACTGCCTGACCGTCTGCCATGGGTGCGTGGACACAGCCAGATCGGCACTGCGCCCTGCCTGACCGCCTGTCGTGGGTGAGTGGACACAGCCAGATCCGCACAGCGCCCTGCCTGCCCGTCTCCCGTGGGTGAGTGGACACAGCCAGATCCGCACTGCGCCCTGCCTGCCCGTCTGCCGTGGGCGAGTGGACACAGCCAGATCCGCACTGCGCCCTGCCTGACCGTCTGCCGTGGGTGAGTGGACACAGCCAGATCCGCACTGCGCCCTGCCTGCCCATCTCCCGTGGGTGAGTGGACACAGCCAGATCCGCACTGCGCCCTGCCTGCCGGTCTCCCGTGGGCGAGTGACACAGCCAGATCCGCACTGCGCCCTGCCTGCCCGTCTGCCGAGAGCGAGTGGACACAGTCAGATCCGCACTGCGCCCTGCCTGACCGTCGGCCGTGGTTGAGTGGACACAGCCAGATCCACACTGCGCCCTGCCTGCCCGTCTGCCGTGGGTGAGTGGACACAGCCAGATCCGGACTGCGCCCTGCCTGCCCGTCTCCCGTGGGTGAGTGGACACAGCCAGATCTGCACTGCACCCTGCCCGACCATCTGTCGTGGGTGAGTGGACACAGCCAGATCCACACTGAGTCCTGCCTGCCCCTCTGCCGCGGGCGAGTGGACACAGCCAGATCCGCACTGCGCCCTGCCTGACCGTCTGCCGTGGGTGAGTGGACACAGCCAGATCCGCACTGCGCCCTGCCTGACCGCCTGCTGTGGGTGAGTGGACACAGCCAGATCCGCACTGCGCCCTGCCTGCCCGTCTCCCGTAGGTGAGTGGAAACAGCCAGATCCGCACAACGCCCTACCTGCCCGTCTCCCGTGGGCGAGTGGACACAGCCAGATCCGCACTGCGCCCTGCCTGCCCGTCTGCCGTGGGTGAGTGGACACAGCCAGACCCGCACTGCGCCTTGCCTGCCCGTCTCCCGTCAGTGAGTGGACACAGCCAGATCCGCACTGCGCCCTGCCTGCCCGTCTCCCGTGGGTGAGTGGACACAGCCAGATCCGCACTGCGCCCTGCCTGCCCGTCACCAGTGGGCGAGTGGACACAGCCAGATCCGCACTGCGCCCTGCCTGTCCGTCTGCCGTGGGCAAGTGGACACAGCCAGATCCGCACTGCGCCCTGCCTGACCGTCTGCCGTGGGTGAGTGGACACAGCCAGATCCGCACTGCGCCCTGCCTGACCGCCAGCGGTGGGTGAGTGGACACAGCCAGATCCGCACTGCGCCCTGCCTGCCCGTCTCCCCTGGGCGAGTGGACACAGCCAGATCCACACTGCGCCCTGCCTGCCCATCTCCCGTGGGTGAGTGGACACAGCCAGATCCGCACTGCGCCCTGCCTGCCCCTCTGCCGTGGGCGAGTGGACACAGCCAGATCCGCACTGCGCCCTGCCTGACCGCCAGCGGTGGGTGAGTGGACACAGCCAGATCCGCACTGCGCCCTGCCTGCCCGTCTCCCCTGGGCGAGTGGACACAGCCAGATCCACACTGCGCCTTGCCTGCCCGTCTCCCGTCAGTGAGTGGACACAGCCAGATCCGCACTGTGCCCTGCCTGCCCGTCTCCCGGGGGAGAGTGGACACAGCCAGATCCGCACTGCGCGCTGCCTGCCCCTCTGCCGTGGGCGAGTGGACACAGCCAGATCCGCACTGCGCCCTGCCTGACCGTCTGCCGTGGGCGAGTGGACACCGCCAGATCCGCACTGCGCCCTGCCTGCCCGTCTGCCGTGGGTGAGTGGACACAGCCAGATCCGCACTGCGCCCTGCCTGACCGTCTGCCGTGGGTGAGTGGACACAGCCAGATCCACACTGCGCCCTGCCTGACCGTCTCCCGTGGGTGAGAGGACCCAGCCAGATCCGCACTGCGCCCTGCCTGCCCGTCTCCCGTGGGTGAGTGGACACAGCAAGATCCGCACTGCGCCTTGCCTGCCCATCTCCCGTCGGTTAGTGGACACAGCCAGATCCGCATTGCGCCCTGCCTGCCCGTCTCCCGTGGGTGAGTGGACACAGCCAGATCCGCACTGCGCGCTGCCTGCCCGTCTCCCGTGGGCGAGTGGACACAGCCAGATCCGCACTGCGCCCTGCCTGCCCATCTGTCGTGGGCGAGTGGACACAGCCAGATCCGCACTACGCCCTGCCTGACCGTCTGCCGTGGGTGAGTGGACACAGTCAGATCCACACTGCGCCCTGCCTGCTCGTCTGCCGTGGGCGAGCGGACACAGCCAGATCTGCACTGCGCACTGCCTGACCGTCTGCCATGGGTGCGTGGACACAGCCAGATCGGCACTGCGCCCTGCCTGACCGCCTGTCGTGGGTGAGTGGACACAGCCAGATCCGCACAGCGCCCTGCCTGCCCGTCTCCCGTGGGTGAGTGGACACAGCCAGATCCGCACTGCGCCCTGCCTGCCCGTCTGCCGTGGGCGAGTGGACACAGCCAGATCCGCACTGCGCCCTGCCTGACCGTCTGCCGTGGGTGAGTGGACACAGCCAGATCCACACTGCGCCCTGCCTGCCCCTCTGCCGTGGGCGAGTGGACACAGCCAGATCCGCACTGCGCCCTGCCTGACCGTCTGCCGAGGGTGAGTGGACACAGCCAGATCCGCACTGCGCCCTGCCTGACCGCCTGCCGTGGGTGAGTGGACACAGCCAGATCCGCACTGCGCCCTGCCTGCCCGTCTCCCGTTGGTGAGTAGACACAGCCAGATCCGCACTGCGCCCTGCCTGACAGTCTCCCGTGGGCGAGTGGACACAGCCAGATTCGCACTGCGCCCTGCCTGCCCGTCTGCCGTGGGTGAGTGGACACAGCAAGATCCGCACTGCCCCCTGCCTGACCGCCTTCCGTGGGTGAGTGGACACAGCCAGATCCGTACTGCGCCCTTCCTGACCGCTTGCCGTGGGTGAGTGGACACAGCAAGATCCGCACTGCCCCCTGCCTGACCGCCTTCCGTGGGTGAGTGGACACAGCCAGATCCGCACTGCGCCCTGCTTGCCCGTCTCCCGTGGGTGAGTGGACACTGCCAGATCCGCACTGCGCCCTGCCTGCCCGTCTGTCGTGGGCGAGTGGACACAGCCAGATCCGCACTGCGCCCTGCCTTACCGTCTGCTGTGGGTGAGTGGACACAGCCAGATCCGCACTGCGCCCTGCTTGCCCGTCTCCCGTGGGTGAGTGGACACAGCCAGGTCCGCACTGCGCCCTGCCTTCCCGTCTGCCGTGGGCGAGTGGACACAGCCAGATCCGCACTGCGCCCTTCCTTACCGTCTGCCGTGGGTGAGTGGACACAGCCAGATCCACACTGCGCCCTGCCTGCCCCTCTGCCGTGGGCGAGTGGACACAGCTAGATCCGCACTGCGCCCTGCCTGACCGTCTGCCGTGGGTGAGTGGACACAGCCCGATCCGCACTGCGCCCTGCCTGACCGCCTGCCGTGGGTGAGTGGACACAGCCAGATCCGCACTGCGCCCTGCCTGCCCGTCTCCCGTGGGTGAGTGGACACAGCCAGATCCGCACTGCGCCTTGCCTGCCCGTCTCCCTTCAGTGAGTGGACACACCCAGATCCGCACTGTGCCCTGCCTGCCCGTCTCCCGTGGGTGAGTGGACACAGCCAGATCCGCACTGCGCCCTGCCTGCCCGTCTCCAGTGGGCGAGTGGACACAGCCAGATCCACACTGCGCCCTGCCTGCCCGTCTGCCACAGGCGAGTGGACACAGCCAGATCCGCACTGCGCCCTGCCTGACCGTCTGCCGTGGGCGAGAGGACACAGCCAGATCCACTCTGCACCCTGCCTGTCCATCTGCCATGGGCGAGTGGACACAGCTAGATCCGAACTGCGCCCTGCCTGACCGTCTGCCGTGGGTTAGTGGACATAGCCAGATCAACACAGCACCGTCTCTGCCCATCTCCCGTGGGTAAGTGGACACAGCCGGATCCGCACTGCGCCCTGCTTGCCCGTCTCCCGTGGGTGAGTGGACACAGCCAGATCCGCACTGCGCCCTGCCTGCCCGTCTGCCGTGGGCGAGTGGACACAGCCAGATCCGCACTGCGCCCTGCCTTACCGTCTGCCGTGGGTGAGTGGACACAGCCAGATACACACTGCGCCCTGCCTGCCCCTCTGCCGTGGGCGAGTGGACACAGCTAGATCCGCACTGCGCCCTGCCTGCCCGTCTCCCGTGGGTGAGTGGACACAGCCAGACCCGCACTGCGCCTTGCCTGCCCGTCTCCCTTCAGTGAGTGGACACACCCAGATCCGCACTGTGCCCTGTCTGCCCGTCTCCCGTGGGTGAGTGGACACAGCCAGATCCGCACTGCGCCCTGCCTGCCCGTCTCCAGTGGGCGAGTGGACACAGCCCGATCCACACTGCGCCCTGCCTGCCCGTCTGCCACAGGCGAGTGGACACAGCCAGATCCGCACTGCGCCCTGCCTGACCATCTGCCGTGGGCGAGAGGACACAGCCAGATCCACTCTGCACCCTGCCTGTCCGTCTGCCATGGGCGAGTGGACACAGCTAGATCCGAACTGCGCCCTGCCTGACCGTCCGCCGTGGGATAGTGGACATAGCCAGATCAACACAGCACCGTCTCTGCCCATCTCCCGTGGGTAAGTGGACACAGCCGGATCCGCACTGCGCCCTGCCTGACCGTCTGCCGTGGGTGAGTGGACACAGCCAGGTCCGCACTGCGCCGTGCCTGACCGCCTGCTGTGGGTGAATGGACACAGCCGGATCCGCACTGCGCCCTGCCTGCCCGTCTCCCGTGGGTGAGTGGACACAGCCAGATCCGCACTCCGCCCTACCTGCCCGTCTCCCGTGGGCGAGTGGACACATCCAGATCCGCACTGCGCCCTGCCTGCCCGTCTGCCGTGGGTGAGTGGACACAGCCAGATCGGCCCTGCGCCTTGCCTGCCCGTCTCCCGTCAGTGAGTGGACACAGCCAGATCCGCACTGCGCCCTGCCTGCCCGTCTCCCGTGGGCGAGTGGACACAGCCAGATCCGCACTGCGCCCTGCCTGCCGGTCTCCCGTGGGTGAATGGACACAGCCAGATCCGCACTGCGCCCTGCCTGCCCGTCTGCCGTGGGCGAGTGGACACAGCCAGATCCGCACTGCGCCCTGCCTGCCCGTCTGCCACGGGCGAGTGGACACAGCCAGATCTGCACTGCGCCCTGCCTGCCCGTCTCCCGTGGGCGAGTGGACACTTCCAGATCCGCACTACGCCCTGCCTGCCCTTCTGCCGTGGGTGAGTGGACACAGCCAGATCCGCACTGCGCCCTGCCTGACCGTCTGCCGTGGGTGAGTGGACACAGCCAGATCCGCACTGCGCCCTGCCTGACCGCTTGCCGTGGGTGAGTGGACACAGCAAGATCCGCACTGCGCCCTGCCTGACCGCCTGCCGTGGGTGAGTGGACACAGCCAGATCCACACTGCGCTCTGCCTGCCAGTCTGCCGTGGGTTAGTGGACATAGCCAGATCCACACAGCACCGTCTCTGCCCATCTCCCGTGGGTAAGTGGACACAGCCGGATCCGCACTGCGCCCTGCCTGACCGTCAGCCGTGGGTGAGTGGACACAGCCAGATCCGCACTGCGCCCTTCCTGACCGTCTGCCGTTGGTGAGTAGACACAGCCAGATCCGCACTGCGCGCTGCCTGCCCGTCTCACGTGGGTGAGTGGACACAGCCAGATCCGCACTGCGCCCTGCCTGCCCGTCTCCCGTGGGCGAGTGGACACAGCCAGATCCGCACTGCGCCCTGCCTGCCCGTCTCCCGGGGGTGAGTGGACACAGCCAGATCCGCACTGCGCCCTGCCTGCCCGTCTGCCGTGGGCGAGTGGACACAGCCAGATCCGCACTGCGCCCTGCCTTACCGTCTGCCGGGTGTGAGTGGACACAGCCAGATCCACACTGTGCCCTGCCTGCCCCTCTGCCGTGGGCGAGTGGACACAGCCAGATCCGCACTGCGCCCTGCCTGACCGTCTGCCGTGGGTGAGTGGACACAGCCAGATCCGCACTGCGCCCTGCCTGACCGCCTGCCGTGGGTGAGTGGACACAGCCAGATCCGCACTGCGCCCTGCCTGCCTGTCTCCCGTGGGTGAGTGGACACAGCCAGATCCGCACTGCGCCCTACCTGCCCGTCTCCCGTGGGTGAGTGGACACAGCCATATCCGCACTGCGCCCTGCCTGCCCGTCTGCCGTGGGTGAGTGGACACCGCCAGATCCGCACTGCGCCTTGCCTGCCCGTCTCCCTTCAGTGAGTGGACACACCCAGATCCGCACTGTGCCCTGCCTGCCCGTCTCCCGTGGGTGAGTGGACACAGCCAGATCCGCACTGCTCCCACCCTGCCCGTCTCCAGTGGGCGAGTGGACACAGCCAGATCCGCACTGCGCCCAACCTGCCCGTCTGCCACGGGCGAGTGGACACAGCCAGATCCACACTGCGCCCTGCCTGACCATCTGCCGTGGGCCAGAGGACACAGCCAGATCCACACTGCACCCTGCCTGTCCGTCTGCCTTGGGCGAGTGGACACAGCTAGATCCGCACTGCGCCCTGCCTGACCGTCTGCCGTGGGTGAGTGGACACAGCCAGATCCGCAGTGCGCCCTGCCTGACCGCCTACCGTGGGTGAGTGGACACAGCCAGATCCGCACTGCGCCCTGCCTGACCGTCTGCCGTGGGTGAGTGGACACAGCCAGATCCGCACTGCGCCCTGCCTGCCCTTCTGCCATGGGTGAGTGGACACAGCCAGATCCGCACTGCGCCCTGCCTGCCCGTCTCCCGTGGGCGAGTGGACACAGCCAGATCCGCACTGCGCCCTGCCTGCCGGTCTCCCGTGGGCGAGTGGACACAGCCAGATCCGCACTGCGCCCTGCCTGCCCGTCTGCCGTGGGCGAGTGGACACAGCCAGATCCGCACTGCGCCCTGCCTGACCGCCTGCCGTGGGCGAGTGGACACAGCCAGATCCGCACTGCGCCCTGCCTGCCGGTCTCCCGTGGGCGAGTGGACACAGCCAGATCCGCACTGCGCCCTGCCTGACCGCCTGCCGTGGGCGAGTGGACACAGCCAGATCCGCACTGCGCCCTGCCTGCCCGTCTCCCGTGGGCGAGTGGACACAACCAGATCCGCACTGCGCCCTGCCTGCCCTTCTGCCGTGGGTGAGTGGACACAGCCAGATCCGCTCTGCGCCCTGCCTGACCGTCTGCCGAGGGTGAGTGGACACAGCCAGATCCGTACTGCCCCCTTCCTGACCGCTTGCCGTGGGTGAGTGGACACAGCAAGATCCGCACTGCCCCCTGCCTGACCGCCTTCCGTGGGTGAGTGGACACAGCCAGATCCGCACTGCGCCCTGCTTGCCCGTCTCCCGTGGGTGAGTGGACACTGCCAGATCCGCACTGCGCCCTGCCTGCCCGTCTGTCGTGGGCGAGTGGACACAGCCAGATCCGCACTGCGCCCTGCCTTACCGTCTGCCGTGGGTGAGTGGACACAGCCAGATCCGCACTGCACCCTGCTTGCCCGTCTCCCGTGGGTGAGTGGACACAGCCAGATCCGCACTGCGCCCTGCCTGCCCGTCTGCCGTGGGCGAGTGGACACAGCCAGATCCGCACTGCGCCCTGCCTTACCGTCTGCCGTGGGTGAGTGGACACAGCCAGATCCACACTGCGCCCTGCCTGCCCCTCTGCCGTGGGCGAGTGGACACAGCTAGGTCCGCACTGCGCCCTGCCTGACCGTCTGCCGTGGGTGAGTGGACACAGCCAGATCCGCACTGCGCCCTGCCTGACCGCCTGCAGTGGGTGAGTGGACACAGCCAGATCCGCACTGCGCCCTGCCTGCCCGTCTCCCGTGGGTGAGTGGACACAGCCAGATCCGCACTGCGCCTTGCCTGCCCGTCTCCCTTCAGTGAGTGGACACACCCAGATCCGCACTGTGCCCTGCCTGCCCGTCTCCCGTGGGTGAGTGGACACAGCCAGATCCGCACTGCGCCCTGCCTGCCCGTCTCCAGTGGGCGAGTGGACACAGCCAGATCCACACTGCGCCCTGCCTGCCCGTCTGCCACAGGCGAGTGGACACAGCCAGATCCGCACTGCGCCCTGCCTGACCGTCTGCCGTGGGCGAGAGGACACAGCCAGATCCACTCTGCACCCTGCCTGTCCGTCTGCCATGGGCGAGTGGACACAGCTAGATCCGAACTGCGCCCTGCCTGACCGTCTGCCGTGGGTTAGTGGACATAGCCAGATCAACACAGCACCGTCTCTGCCCATCTCCCGTGGGTAAGTGGACACAGCCGGATCCGCACTGCGCCCTGCCTGACCGTCTGCCGTGGGTGAGTGGACACAGCCAGGTCCGCACTGCGCCCTGCCTGACCGCCTGCTGTGGGTGAGTGGACACAGCCAGATCCGCACTGCGCCCTGAATGCCCGTCTCCCGTGGGTGAGTGGACACAGCCAGATCCGCACTCCGCCCTACCTGCCCGTCTCCCGTGGGCGAGTGGACACAGCCAGATCCGCACTGCGCCCTGCCTGGCCTTCTGCCGTGGGTGAGTGGACACAGCCAGATCGGCACTGCGCCTTGCCTGCCCGTCTCCCGTCAGTGAGTGGACACAGCCAGATCCGCACTGCGCCCTGCCTGCCCGTCTCCCGTGGGCGAGTGGACACAGCCAGATCCGCACTGCGCCCTGCCTGCCGGTCACCCGTGGGCGAATGGACACAGCCAGATCCGCACTGCGCCCTGCCTGCCCGTCTGCCGTGGGCGAGTGGACACAGCCAGATCCGCACTGCGCCCTGCCTGCCCGTCTGCCACGGGCGAGTGGACACAGCCAGATCCGCACTGCGCCCTGCCTGACCGTCTGCCGTGGGTGAGTGGACACAGCCAGATCCGCACTGCGCCCTGCCTGACCGCTTGCCGTGGGTGAGTGGACACAGCAAGATCCGCACTGCGCCCTGCCTGACCGCCTGCCGTGTGTGAGTGGACACAGCCAGATCCACACTGCGCTCTGCCTGCCAGTCTGCCGTGGGTTAGTGGACATAGCCAGATCCACACAGCACCGTCTCTGCCCATCTCCCGTGGGTAAGTGGACACAGCCGGATCCGCACTGCGCCCTGCCTGACCGTCTGCCGTGGGTGAGTGGACACAGCCAGATCCGCACTGCGCCCTTCCTGACCGTCTGCCATTGGTGAGTAGACACAGCCAGATCCGCACTGCGCGCTGCCTGCCCGTCTCACGTGGGTGAGTGGACACAGCCAGATCCACACTGTGCCCTGCCTGCCCCTCTGCCGTGGGCGAGTGGACACAGCCAGATCCGCACTGCGCCCTGCCTGACCGTCTGCCGTGGGTGAGTGGACACAGCCAGATCCGCACTGCGCCCTGCCTGACCGCCTGCCGTGTGTGAGTGGACACAGCCAGATCCGCACTGCGCCCTGCCTGCCTGTCTCCCGTGGGTGAGTGGACACAGCCAGATCCGCACTGCGCCCTACCTGCCCGTCTCCCGTGGGTGAGTGGACACAGCCATATCCGCACTGCGCCCTGCCTGCCCGTCTGCCGTGGGTGAGTGGACACCGCCAGATCCGCACTGCGCCTTGCCTGCCCGTCTCCCTTCAGTGAGTGGACACACCCAGATCCGCACTGTGCCCTGCCTGCCCGTCTCCCGTGGGTGAGTGGACACAGCCAGATCCGCACTGCTCCCATCCTGCCCGTCTCCAGTGGGCGAGTGGACACAGCCAGATCCGCACTGCGCCCAACCTGCCCGTCTGCCACGGGCGAGTGGACACAGCCAGATCCACACTGCGCCCTGCCTGACCATCTGCCGTGGGCCAGAGGACACAGCCAGATCCACACTGCACCCTGCCTGACCGTCTGCCGAGGGTGAGTGGACACAGCCAGATCCGTACTGCCCCCTTCCTGACCGCTTGCCGTGGGTGAGTGGACACAGCAAGATCCGCACTGCCCCCTGCCTGACCGCCTTCCGTGGGTGAGTGGACACAGCCAGATCCGCACTGCGCCCTGCTTGCCCGTCTCCCGTGGGTGAGTGGACACTGCCAGATCCGCACTGCGCCCTGCCTGACCGTCTGCCGTGGGTGAGTGGACACAGCCAGATCCGCACTGCGCCCTGCCTGACCGCTTGCCGTGGGTGAGTGGACACAGCAAGATCCACACTGCGCCCTGCCTGACCGCCTGCCGTGGGTGAGTGGACACAGCCAGATCCACACTGCGCTCTGCCTGCCAGTCTGCCGTGGGTTAGTGGACATAGCCACATCCACACAGCACCGTCTCTGCCCATCTCCCGTGGGTAAGTGGACACAGCCGGATCCGCACTGCGCCCTGCCTGACCGTCTGCCGTGGGTGAGTGGACACAGCCAGATCCGCACTGCGCCCTTCCTGACCGTCTGCCATTGGTGAGTAGACACAGCCAGATCCGCACTGCGCGCTGCCTGCCCGTCTCACGTGGGTGAGTGGACACAGCCAGATCCACACTGTGCCCTGCCTGCCCCTCTGCCGTGGGCGAGTGGACACAGCCAGATCCGCACTGCGCCCTGCCTGACCGTCTGCCGTGGGTGAGTGGACACAGCCAGATCCGCACTGCGCCCTGCCTGACCGCCTGCCGTGTGTGAGTGGACACAGCCAGATCCGCACTGCGCCCTGCCTGCCTGTCTCCCGTGGGTGAGTGGACACAGCCAGATCCGCACTGCGCCCTATCTGCCCGTCTCCCGTGGGTGAGTGGACACAGCCATATCCGCACTGCGCCCTGCCTGCCCGTCTGCCGTGGGTGAGTGGACACCGCCAGATCCGCACTGCGCCTTGCCTGCCCGTCTCCCTTCAGTGAGTGGACACACCCAGATCCGCACTGTGCCCTGCCTGCCCGTCTCCCGTGGGTGAGTGGACACAGCCAGATCCGCACTGCTCCCACCCTGCCCGTCTCCAGTGGGCGAGTGGACACAGCCAGATCCGCACTGCGCCCAACCTGCCCGTCTGCCACGGGCGAGTGGACACAGCCAGATCCACACTGCGCCCTGCCTGACCATCTGCCGTGGGCCAGAGGACACAGCCAGATCCACACTGCACCCTGCCTGACCGTCTGCCGAGGGTGAGTGGACACAGCCAGATCCGTACTGCCCCCTTCCTGACCGCTTGCCGTGGGTGAGTGGACACAGCAAGATCCGCACTGCCCCCTGCCTGACCGCCTTCCGTGGGTGAGTGGACACAGCCAGATCCGCACTGCGCCCTGCTTGCCCGTCTCCCGTGGGTGAGTGGACACTGCCAGATCCGCACTGCGCCCTGCCTGCCCGTCTGTCGTGGGCGAGTGGACACAGCCAGATCCGCACTGCGCCCTGCCTTACCGTCTGCCGTGGGTGAGTGGACACAGCCAGATCCGCACTGCGCCCTGCTTGCCCGTCTCCCGTGGGTGAGTGGACACAGCCAGATCCGCACTGCGCCCTGCCTGCCCGTCTGCCGTGGGCGAGTGGACACAGCCAGATCCGCACTGCGCCCTGCCTTACCGTCTGCCGTGGGTGAGTGGACACAGCCAGATCCACACTGCGCCCTGCCTGCCCCTCTGCCGTGGGCGAGTGGACACAGCTAGGTCCGCACTGCGCCCTGCCTGACCGTCTGCCGCGGGTGAGTGGACACAGCCAGATCCGCACTGCGCCCTGCCTGACCGCCTGCCGTGGGTGAGTGGACACAGCCAGATCCGCACTGCGCCCTGCCTGCCCGTCTCCCGTGGGTGAGTGGACACAGCCAGATCCGCACTGCGCCTTGCCTGCCCGTCTCCCTTCAGTGAGTGGACACACCCAGATCCGCACTGTGCCCTGCCTGCCCGTCTCCCGTGGGTGAGTGGACACAGCCAGATCCGCACTGCGCCCTGCCTGCCCGTCTCCAGTGGGCGAGTGGACACAGCCAGATCCGCACTGCGCCCTGCATGCCGGTCACCCGTGGGCGAATGGACACAGCCAGATCCGCACTGCGCCCTGCCTGCCCGTCTGCCGTGGGCGAGTGGACACAGCCAGATCCGCACTGCGCCCTGCCTGCCCGTCTGCCACGGGCGAGTGGACACAGCCAGATCCGCACTGCGCCCTGCCTGACCGTCTGCCGTGGGTGAGTGGACACAGCCAGATCCGCACTGCGCCCTGCCTGACCGCTTGCCGTGGGTGAGTGGACACAGCAAGATCCGCACTGCGCCCTGCCTGACCGCCTGCCGTGGGTGAGTGGACACAGCCAGATCCACACTGCGCTCTGCCTGCCAGTCTGCCGTGGGTGAGTGGACATAGCCAGATCCACACAGCACCGTCTCTGCCCATCTCCCGTGGGTAAGTGGACACAGCCGGATCCGCACTGCGCCCTGCCTGACCGTCTGCCGTGGGTGAGTGGACACAGCCAGATCCGCACTGCGCCCTTCCTGACCGTCTGCCATTGGTGAGTAGACACAGCCAGATCCGCACTGCGCGCTGCCTGCCCGTCTCACGTGGGTGAGTGGACACAGCCAGATCCGCACTGCGCCCTGCCTGACCGCCTGCCGTGGGTGAGTGGACACAGCCAGATCCACACTGCGCTCTGCCTGCCAGTCTGCCGTGGGTTAGTGGACATAGCCAGATCCACACAGCACCGTCTCTGCCCATCTCCCGTGGGTAAGTGGACACAGCCGGATCCGCACTGCACCCTGCCTGACCGTCTGCCGTGGGTGAGTGGACACAGCCAGATCCGCACTGCGCCCTTCCTGACCGTCTGCCATTGGTGAGTAGACACAGCCAGATCCGCACTGCGCGCTGCCTGCCCGTCTCACGTGGGTGAGTGGACACAGCCAGATCCGCACTGCGCCCTGCCTGCCCGTCTCCCGTGGGTGAGTGGACACAGCCAGATCCGCACTGCGCCCTGCCTGCCCGTCTCCCGGGGGTGAGTGGACACAGCCAGATCCGCACTGCGCCCTGCCTGCCCGTCTGACGTGGGCGAGTGGACACAGCCAGATCCGCATTGCGCCCTGCCTTACCGTCTGCCGGGGGTGAGTGGACACAGCCAGATCCACACTGTGCACTGCCTGCCCCTCTGCCGTGGGCGAGTGGACACAGCCAGATCCGCACTGCGCCCTGCCTGACCGTCTGCCGTGGGCGAGTGGACACAGCCAGATCCGCACTGCGCCCTGCCTGCCGGTCTCCCGTGGGCGAGTGGACACAGCCAGATCCGCACTGCGCCCTGCCTGCCCGTCTGCCGTGGGCGAGTGGACACAGCCAGATCCGCACTGCGCCCTGCCTGACCGCCTGCCGTGGGCGAGTGGACACAGCCAGATCCGCACTGCGCCCTGCCTGCCCGTCTCCCGTGGGCGAGTGGACACAACCAGATCCGCACTGCGCCCTGCCTGCCCTTCTGCCGTGGGTGAGTGGACACAGCCAGATCCGCTCTGCGCCCTGCCTGACCGTCTGCCGAGGGTGAGTGGACACAGCCATATCCGTACTGCCCCCTTCCTGACCGCTTGCCGTGGGTGAGTGGACACAGCAAGATCCGCACTGCCCCCTGCCTGACCGCCTTCCGTGGGTGAGTGGACACAGCCAGATCCGCACTGCGCCCTGCTTGCCCGTCTCCCGTGGGTGAGTGGACACTGCCAGATCCGCACTGCGCCCTGCCTGCCCGTCTGTCGTGGGCGAGTGGACACAGCCAGATCCGCACTGCGCCCTGCCTTACCGTCTGCCGTGGGTGAGTGGACACAGCCAGATCCGCACTGCGCCCTGCTTGCCCGTCTCCCGTGGGTGAGTGGACACAGCCAGATCCGCACTGCCTGCCCGTCTGCCGTGGGCGAGTGGAAACAGCCAGATCCGCACTGCGCCCTGCCTTACCGTCTGCCGTGGGTGAGTGGACACAGCCAGATCCACACTGCGCCCTGCCTGCCCCTCTGCCGTGGGCGAGTGGACACAGCTAGGTCCGCACTGCGCCCTGCCTGACCGTCTGCCGTGGGTGAGTGGACACAGCTAGATCCGCACTGCGCCCTGCCTGACCGCCTGCCGTGGGTGAGTGGACACAGCCAGATCCGCACTGCGCCCTGCCTGCCCGTCTCCCGTGGGTGAGTGGACACAGCCAGATCCGCACTGCGCCTTGCCTGCCCGTCTCCCTTCAGTGAGTGGACACACCCAGATCCGCACTGTGCCCTGCCTGCCCGTCTCCCGTGGGTGAGTGGACACAGCCAGATCCGCACTGCGCCCTGCCTGCACGTCTCCAGTGGGCGAGTGGACACAGCCAGATCCACACTGCGCCCTGCCTGCCCGTCTGCCACAGGCGAGTGGACACAGCCAGATCCGCACTTCGCCCTGCCTGACCGTCTGCCGTGGGCGAGAGGACACAGCCAGATCCACTCTGCACCCTGCCTGTCCGTCTGCCATGGGCGAGTGGACACAGCTAGATCCGAACTGCGCCCTGCCTGACCGTCTGCCGTGGGTTAGTGGACATAGCCAGATCAACACAGCACCGTCTCTGCCCATATCCCGTGGGTAAGTGGACACAGCCGGATCCGCACTGCGCCCTGCCTGACCGTCTGCCGTGGGTGAGTGGACACAGCCAGGTCCGCACTGCGCCCTGCCTGACCGCCTGCTGTGGGTGAGTGGACACAGCCAGATCCGCACTGCGCCCTGAATGCCCGTCTCCCGTGGGTGAGTGGACACAGCCAGATCCGCACTCCGCCCTACCTGCCCGTCTCCCGTGGGCGAGTGGACACAGCCAGATCCGCACTGCGCCCTGCCTGCCCTTCTGCCGTGGGTGAGTGGACACAGCCAGATCGGCACTGCGCCTTGCCTGCCCGTCTCCCGTCAGTGAGTGGACACAGCCAGATCCGCACTGCGCCCTGCCTGCCCGTCTCCCGTGGGCGAGTGGACACAGCCAGATCCGCACTGCGCCCTGCCTGCCGGTCACCCGTGGGCGAATGGACACAGCCAGATCCGCACTGCGCCCTGCCTGCCCGTCTGCCGTGGGCGAGTGGACACAGCCAGATCCGCACTGCGCCCTGCCTGCCCGTCTGCCACGGGCGAGTGGACACAGCCAGATCCGCACTGCGCCCTGCCTGACCGTCTGCCGTGGGTGAGTGGACACAGCCAGATCCGCACTGCGCCCTGCCTGACCGCTTGCCGTGGGTGAGTGGACACAGCAAGATCCGCACTGCGCCCTGCCTGACCGCCTGCCGTGGGTGAGTGGACACAGCCAGATCCACACTGCGCTCTGCCTGCCAGTCTGCCGTGGGTTAGTGGACATAGCCAGATCCACACAGCACCGTCTCTGCCCATCTCCCGTGGGTACGTGGACACAGCCGGATCCGCACTGCGCCCTGCCTGACCGTCTGCCGTGGGTGAGTGGACACAGCCAGATCCGCACTGCGCCCTTCCTGACCGTCTGCCATTGGTGAGTAGACACAGCCAGATCCGCACTGCGCGCTGCCTGCCCGTCTCACGTGGGTGAGTGGACACAGCCAGATCCGCACTGCGCCCTGCCTGCCCGTCTCCCGTGGGTGAGTGGACACAGCCAGATCCGCACTGCACCCTGCCTGCCCGTCTCCCAGGGGTGAGTGGACACAGCCAGATCCGCACTGCGCCCTGCCTGCCCGTCTGACGTGGGCGAGTGGACACAGCCAGATCCGCATTGCGCCCTGCCTTACCGTCTGCCGGGGGTGAGTGGACACAGCCAGATCCACACTGTGCACTGCCTGCCCCTCTGCCGTGGGCGAGTGGACACAGCCAGATCCGCACTGCGCCCTGCCTGACCGTCTGCCGTGGGCGAGTGGACACAGCCAGATCCGCACTGCGCCCTGCCTGCCGGTCTCCCGTGGGCGAGTGGACACAGCCATATCCGCACTGCGCCCTGCCTGCCCGTCTGCCGTGGGTGAGTGGACACCGCCAGATCCGCACTGCGCCTTGCCTGCCCGTCTCCCTTCAGTGAGTGGACACACCCAGATCCGCACTGTGCCCTGCCTGCCCGTCTCCCGTGGGTGAGTGGACACAGCCAGATCCGCACTGCTCCCACCCTGCCCGTCTCCAGTGGGCGAGTGGACACAGCCAGATCCGCACTGCGCCCAACCTGCCCGTCTGCCACGGGCGAGTGGACACAGCCAGATCCACACTGCGCCCTGCCTGACCATCTGCCGTGGGCCAGAGGACACAGCCAGATCCACACTGCACCCTGCCTGTCCGTCTGCCTTGGGCGAGTGGACACAGCTAGATCCGCACTGCGCCCTGCCTGACCGTCTGCCGTGGGTGAGTGGACACAGCCAGATCCGCAGTGCGCCCTGCCTGACCGCCTACCGTGGGTGAGAGGACACAGCCAGATCCGCACTGCGCCCTGCCTGACCGTCTGCCGTGGGTGAGTGGACACAGCCAGATCTGCACTGCGCCCTGCCTGCCCTTCTGCCGTGGGTGAGTGGACACAGCCAGATCCGCACTGCGCCCTGCCTGCCCGTCTCCCGTGGGCGAGTGGACACAGCCAGATCCGCACTGCGCCCTGCCTGCCGGTCTCCCGTGGGCGAGTGGACACAGCCAGATCCGCACTGCGCCCTGCCTGCCCGTCTGCCGTGAGCGAGTGGACACAGCCAGATCCGCACTGCGCCCTGCCTGACCGCCTGCCGTGGACGAGTGGACACAGCCAGATCCGCACTGCGCCCTGCCTGCCCGTCTCCCGTGGGCGAGTGGACACAACCAGATCCGCACTGCGCCCTGCCTGCCCTTCTGCCGTGGGTGAGTGGACACAGCCAGATCCGCTCTGCGCCCTGCCTGACCGTCTGCCGAGGGTGAGTGGACACAGCCAGATCCGTACTGCCCCCTTCCTGACCGCTTGCCGTGGGTGAGTGGACACAGCAAGATCCGCACTGCCCCCTGCCTGACCGCCTTCCGTGGGTGAGTGGACACAGCCAGATCCGCACTGCGCCCTGCTTGCCCGTCTCCCGTGGGTGAGTGGACACTGCCAGATCCGCACTGCGCCCTGCCTGCCCGTCTGTCGTGGGCGAGTGGACACAGCCAGATCCGCACTGCGCCCTGCCTTACCGTCTGCCGTGGGTGAGTGGACACAGCCAGATCCGCACTGCACCCTGCTTGCCCGTCTCCCGTGGGTGAGTGGACACAGCCAGATCCGCACTGCGCCCTGCCTGCCCGTCTGCCGTGGGCGAGTGGACACAGCCAGATCCGCACTGCGCCCTGCCTTACCGTCTGCCGTGGGTGAGTGGACACAGCCAGATCCACACTGCGCCCTGCCTGCCCCTCTGCCGTGGGCGAGTGGACACAGCTAGGTCCGCACTGCGCCCTGCCTGACCGTCTGCCGTGGGTGAGTGGACACAGCCAGATCCGCACTGCGCCCTGCCTGACCGCCTGCAGTGGGTGAGTGGACACAGCCAGATCCGCACTGCGCCCTGCCTGCCCGTCTCCCGTGGGTGAGTGGACACAGCCAGATCCGCACTGCGCCTTGCCTGCCCGTCTCCCTTCAGTGAGTGGACACACCCAGATCCGCACTGTGCCCTGCCTGCCCGTCTCCCGTGGGTGAGTGGACACATCCAGATCCGCACTGCGCCCTGCCTGCCCGTCTCCAGTGGGCGAGTGGACACAGCCAGATCCACACTGCGCCCTGCCTGCCCGTCTGCCACAGGCGAGTGGACACAGCCAGATCCGCACTGCGCCCTGCCTGACCGTCTGCCGTGGGCGAGAGGACACAGCCAGATCCACTCTGCACCCTGCCTGTCCGTCTGCCATGGGCGAGTGGACACAGCTAGATCCGAACTGCGCCCTGCCTGACCGTCTGCCGTGGGTTAGTGGACATAGCCAGATCAACACAGCACCGTCTCTGCCCATCTCCCGTGGGTAAGTGGACACAGCCGGATCCGCACTGCGCCCTGCCTGACCGTCTGCCGTGGGTGAGTGGACACAGCCAGGTCCGCACTGCGCCCTGCCTGACCGCCTGCTGTGGGTGAGTGGACACAGCCAGATCCGCACTGCGCCCTGAATGCCCGTCTCCCGTGGGTGAGTGGACACAGCCAGATCCGCACTCCGCCCTACCTGCCCGTCTCCCGTGGGCGAGTGGACACAGCCAGATCCGCACTGCGCCCTGCCTGGCCTTCTGCCGTGGGTGAGTGGACACAGCCAGATCGGCACTGCGCCTTGCCTGCCCGTCTCCCGTCAGTGAGTGGACACAGCCAGATCCGCACTGCGCCCTGCCTGCCCGTCTCCCGTGGGCGAGTGGACACAGCCAGATCCGCACTGCGCCCTGCCTGCCGGTCACCCGTGGGCGAATGGACACAGCCAGATCCGCACTGCGCCCTGCCTGCCCGTCTGCCGTGGGCGAGTGGACACAGCCAGATCCGCACTGCGCCCTGCCTGCCCGTCTGCCACGGGCGAGTGGACACAGCCAGATCCGCACTGCGCCCTGCCTGACCGTCTGCCGTGGGTGAGTGGACACAGCCAGATCCGCACTGCGCCCTGCCTGACCGCTTGCCGTGGGTGAGTGGACACAGCAAGATCCGCACTGCGCCCTGCCTGACCGCCTGCCGTGTGTGAGTGGACACAGCCAGATCCACACTGCGCTCTGCCTGCCAGTCTGCCGTGGGTTAGTGGACATAGCCAGATCCACACAGCACCGTCTCTGCCCATCTCCCGTGGGTAAGTGGACACAGCCGGATCCGCACTGCGCCCTGCCTGACCGTCTGCCGTGGGTGAGTGGACACAGCCAGATCCGCACTGCGCCCTTCCTGACCGTCTGCCATTGGTGAGTAGACACAGCCAGATCCGCACTGCGCGCTGCCTGCCCGTCTCACGTGGGTGAGTGGACACAGCCAGATCCACACTGTGCCCTGCCTGCCCCTCTGCCGTGGGCGAGTGGACACAGCCAGATCCGCACTGCGCCCTGCCTGACCGTCTGCCGTGGGTGAGTGGACACAGCCAGATCCGCACTGCGCCTTGCCTGACCGCCTGCCGTGTGTGAGTGGACACAGCCAGATCCGCACTGCGCCCTGCCTGCCTGTCTCCCGTGGGTGAGTGGACACAGCCAGATCCGCACTGCGCCCTACCTGCCCGTCTCCCGTGGGTGAGTGGACACAGCCATATCCGCACTGCGCCCTGCCTGCCCGTCTGCCGTGGGTGAGTGGACACCGCCAGATCCGCACTGCGCCTTGCCTGCCCGTCTCCCTTCAGTGAGTGGACACACCCAGATCCGCACTGTGCCCTGCCTGCCCGTCTCCCGTGGGTGAGTGGACACAGCCAGATCCGCACTGCTCCCACCCTGCCCGTCTCCAGTGGGCGAGTGGACACAGCCAGATCCGCACTGCGCCCAACCTGCCCGTCTGCCACGGGCGAGTGGACACAGCCAGATCCACACTGCGCCCTGCCTGACCATCTGCCGTGGGCCAGAGGACACAGCCAGATCCACACTGCACCCTGCCTGACCGTCTGCCGAGGGTGAGTGGACACAGCCAGATCCGTACTGCCCCCTTCCTGACCGCTTGCCGTGGGTGAGTGGACACAGCAAGATCCGCACTGCCCCCTGCCTGACCGCCTTCCGTGGGTGAGTGGACACAGCCAGATCCGCACTGCGCCCTGCTTGCCCGTCTCCCGTGGGTGAGTGGACACTGCCAGATCCGCACTGCGCCCTGCCTGACCGTCTGCCGTGGGTGAGTGGACACAGCCAGATCCGCACTGCGCCCTGCCTTTCCGCTTGCCGTGGGTGAGTGGACACAGCAAGATCCGCACTGCGCCCTGCCTGACCGCCTGCCGTGGGTGAGTGGACACAGCCAGATCCACACTGCGCTCTGCCTGCCAGTCTGCCGTGGGTTAGTGGACATAGCCACATCCACACAGCACCGTCTCTGCCCATCTCCCGTGGGTAAGTGGACACAGCCGGATCCGCACTGCGCCCTGCCTGACCGTCTGCCGTGGGTGAGTGGACACAGCCAGATCCGCACTGCGCCCTTCCTGACCGTCTGCCATTGGTGAGTAGACACAGCCAGATCCGCACTGCGCGCTGCCTGCCCGTCTCACGTGGGTGAGTGGACACAGCCAGATCCACACTGTGCCCTGCCTGCCCCTCTGCCGTGGGCGAGTGGACACAGCCAGATCCGCACTGCGCCCTGCCTGACCATCTGCCGTGGGTGAGTGGACACAGCCATATCCGCACTGCGCCCTGCCTGACCGCCTGCCGTGTGTGAGTGGACACAGCCAGATCCGCACTGCGCCCTGCCTGCCTGTCTCCCGTGGGTGAGTGGACACAGCCAGATCCGCACTGCGCCCTACCTGCCCGTCTCCCGTGGGTGAGTGGACACAGCCATATCCGCACTGCGCCCTGCCTGCCCGTCTGCCGTGGGTGAGTGGACACCGCCAGATCCGCACTGCGCCTTGCCTGCCCGTCTCCCTTCAGTGAGTGGACACACCCAGATCCGCACTGTGCCCTGCCTGCCCGTCTCCCGTGGGTGAGTGGACACAGCCAGATCCGCACTGCTCCCACCCTGCCCGTCTCCAGTGGGCGAGTGGACACAGCCAGATCCGCACTGCGCCCAACCTGCCCGTCTGCCACGGGCGAGTGGACACAGCCAGATCCACACTGCGCCCTGCCTGACCATCTGCCGTGGGCCAGAGGACACAGCCAGATCCACACTGCACCCTGCCTGACCGTCTGCCGAGGGTGAGTGGACACAGCCAGATCCGTACTGCCCCCTTCCTGACCGCTTGCCGTGGGTGAGTGGACACAGCAAGATCCGCACTGCCCCCTGCCTGACCGCCTTCCGTGGGTGAGTGGACACAGCCAGATCCGCACTGCGCCCTGCTTGCCCGTCTCCCGTGGGTGAGTGGACACTGCCAGATCCGCACTGCGCCCTGCCTGCCCGTCTGTCGTGGGCGAGTGGACACAGCCAGATCCGCACTGCGCCCTGCCTTACCGTCTGCCGTGGGTGAGTGGACACAGCCAGATCCGCACTGCGCCCTGCTTGCCCGTCTCCCGTGGGTGAGTGGACACAGCCAGATCCGCACTGCGCCCTGCCTGCCCGTCTGCCGTGGGCGAGTGGACACAGCCAGATCCGCACTGCGCCCTGCCTTACCGTCTGCCGTGGGTGAGTGGACACAGCCAGATCCACACTGCGCCCTGCCTGCCCCTCTGCCGTGGGCGAGTGGACACAGCTAGGTCCGCACTGCGCCCTGCCT
The DNA here is from genome assembly GCF_040939455.1 of Microcebus murinus. Classification (NCBI taxonomy): domain Eukaryota; kingdom Metazoa; phylum Chordata; class Mammalia; order Primates; family Cheirogaleidae; genus Microcebus; species Microcebus murinus. Next base: position 115,356,557 of record NC_134106.1, on the reverse strand, counting down.
GACCGTCTGCCGCGGGTGAGTGGACACAGCCAGATCCGCACTGCGCCCTGCCTGACCGCCTGCCGTGGGTGAGTGGACACAGCCAGATCCGCACTGCGCCCTGCCTGCCCGTCTCCCGTGGGTGAGTGGACACAGCCAGATCCGCACTGCGCCTTGCCTGCCCGTCTCCCTTCAGTGAGTGGACACACCCAGATCCGCACTGTGCCCTGCCTGCCAGTCTCCCGTGGGTGAGTGGACACAGCCAGATCCGCACTGCGCCCTGCCTGCCCGTCTCCAGTGGGCGAGTGGACACAGCCAGATCCACACTGCGCCCTGCCTGCCCGTCTGCCACAGGCGAGTGGACACAGCCAGATCCGCACTGCGCCCTGCCTGACCGTCTGCCGTGGGCGAGAGGACACAGCCAGATCCACTCTGCACCCTGCCTGTCCGTCTGCCATGGGCGAGTGGACACAGCTAGATCCGAACTGCGCCCTGCCTGACCGTCTGCCGTGGGTTAGTGGACATAGCCAGATCAACACAGCACCGTCTCTGCCCATCTCCCGTGGGTAAGTGGACACAGCCGGATCCGCACTGCGCCCTGCCTGACCGTCTGCCGTGGGTGAGTGGACACAGCCAGGTCCGCACTGCGCCCTGCCTGACCGCCTGCTGTGGGTGAGTGGACACAGCCAGATCCGCACTGCGCCCTGAATGCCCGTCTCCCGTGGGTGAGTGGACACAGCCAGATCCGCACTCCGCCCTACCTGCCCGTCTCCCGTGGGCGAGTGGACACAGCCACATCCGCACTGCGCTCTGCCTGCCCTTCTGCCGTGGGTGAGTGGACACAGCCAGATCCGCACTGCGCCTTGCCTGCCCGTCTCCCGTCAGTGAGTGGACACAGCCAGATCCGCACTGCGCCCTGCCTGCCCGTCTCCCGTGGGCGAGTGGACACAGCCAGATCCGCACTGCGCCCTGCCTGCCGGTCACCCGTGGGCGAATGGACACAGCCAGATCCGCACTGCGCCCTGCCTGCCCGTCTGCCGTGGGCGAGTGGACACAGCCAGATCCGCACTGCGCCCTGCCTGCCCGTCTGCCACGGGCGAGTGGACACAGCCAGATCCGCACTGCGCCCTGCCTGACCGTCTGCCGTGGGTGAGTGGACACAGCCAGATCCGCACTGCGCCCTGCCTGACCGCTTGCCGTGGGTGAGTGGACACAGCAAGATCCGCACTGCGCCCTGCCTGACCGCCTGCCGTGGGTGAGTGGACACAGCCAGATCCACACTGCGCTCTGCCTGCCAGTCTGCCGTGGGTTAGTGGACATAGCCAGATCCACACAGCACCGTCTCTGCCCATCTCCCGTGGGTAAGTGGACACAGCCGGATCCGCACTGCGCCCTGCCTGACCGTCAGCCGTGGGTGAGTGGACACAGCCAGATCCGCACTGCGCCCTTCCTGACCGTCTGCCATTGGTGAGTAGACACAGCCAGATCCGCACTGCGCGCTGCCTGCCCGTCTCACGTGGGTGAGTGGACACAGCCAGATCCGCACTGCGCCCTGCCTGCCCGTCTCCCGTGGGTGAGTGGACACAGCCAGATCCGCACTGCGCCCTGCCTGCCCGTCTCCCGGGGGTGAGTGGACACAGCCAGATCCGCACTGCGCCCTGCCTGCCCGTCTGACGTGGGCGAGTGGACACAGCCAGATCCGCATTGCGCCCTGCCTTACCGTCTGCCGGGGGTGAGTGGACACAGCCAGATCCACACTGTGCACTGCCTGCCCCTCTGCCGTGGGCGAGTGGACACAGCCAGATCCGCACTGCGCCCTGCCTGACCGTCTGCCGTGGGCGAGTGGACACAGCCAGATCCGCACTGCGCCCTGCCTGCCGGTCTCCCGTGGGCGAGTGGACACAGCCAGATCCGCACTGCGCCCTGCCTGCCCGTCTGCCGTGGGCGAGTGGACACAGCCAGATCCGCACTGCGCCCTGCCTGACCGCCTGCCGTGGGCGAGTGGACACAGCCAGATCCGCACTGCGCCCTGCCTGCCCGTCTCCCGTGGGCGAGTGGACACAACCAGATCCGCACTGCGCCCTGCCTGCCCTTCTGCCGTGGGTGAGTGGACACAGCCAGATCCGCTCTGCGCCCTGCCTGACCGTCTGCCGAGGGTGAGTGGACACAGCCAGATCCGTACTGCCCCCTTCCTGACCGCTTGCCGTGGGTGAGTGGACACAGCAAGATCCGCACTGCCCCCTGCCTGACCGCCTTCCGTGGGTGAGTGGACACAGCCAGATCCGCACTGCGCCCTGCTTGCCCGTCTCCCGTGGGTGAGTGGACACTGCCAGATCCGCACTGCGCCCTGCCTGCCCGTCTGTCGTGGGCGAGTGGACACAGCCAGATCCGCACTGCGCCCTGCCTTACCGTCTGCCGTGGGTGAGTGGACACAGCCAGATCCGCACTGCGCCCTGCTTGCCCGTCTCCCGTGGGTGAGTGGACACAGCCAGATCCGCACTGCGCCCTGCCTGCCCGTCTGCCGTGGGCGAGTGGAAACAGCCAGATCCGCACTGCGCCCTGCCTTACCGTCTGCCGTGGGTGAGTGGACACAGCCAGATCCACACTGCGCCCTGCCTGCCCCTCTGCCGTGGGCGAGTGGACACAGCTAGGTCCGCACTGCGCCCTGCCTGACCGTCTGCCGTGGGTGAGTGGACACAGCCAGATCCGCACTGCGCCCTGCCTGACCGCCTGCCGTGGGTGAGTGTACACAGCCAGATCCGCACTGCGCCCTGCCTGCCCGTCTCCCGTGGGTGAGTGGACACAGCCAGATCCGCACTGCGCCTTGCCTGCCCGTCTCCCTTCAGTGAGTGGACACACCCAGATCCGCACTGTGCCCTGCCTGCCCGTCTCCCGTGGGTGAGTGGACACAGCCAGATCCGCACTGCGCCCTGCCTGCACGTCTCCAGTGGGCGAGTGGACACAGCCAGATCCACACTGCGCCCTGCCTGCCCGTCTGCCACAGGCGAGTGGACACAGCCAGATCCGCACTGCGCCCTGCCTGACCGTCTGCCGTGGGCGAGAGGACACAGCCAGATCCACTCTGCACCCTGCCTGTCCGTCTGCCATGGGCGAGTGGACACAGCTAGATCCGAACTGCGCCCTGCCTGACCGTCTGCCGTGGGTTAGTGGACATAGCCAGATCAACACAGCACCGTCTCTGCCCATCTCCCGTGGGTAAGTGGACACAGCCGGATCCGCACTGCGCCCTGCCTGACCGTCTGCCGTGGGTGAGTGGACACAGCCAGGTCCGCACTGCGCCCTGCCTGACCGCCTGCTGTGGGTGAGTGGACACAGCCAGATCCGCACTGCGCCCTGAATGCCCGTCTCCCGTGGGTGAGTGGACACAGCCAGATCCGCACTCCGCCCTACCTGCCCGTCTCCCGTGGGCGAGTGGACACAGCCAGATCCGCACTGCGCCCTGCCTGCCCTTCTGCCGTGGGTGAGTGGACACAGCCAGATCGGCACTGCGCCTTGCCTGCCCGTCTCCCGTCAGTGAGTGGACACAGCCAGATCCGCACTGCGCCCTGCCTGCCCGTCTCCCGTGGGCGAGTGGACACAGCCAGATCCGCACTGCGCCCTGCCTGCCGGTCACCCGTGGGCGAATGGACACAGCCAGATCCGCACTGCGCCCTGCCTGCCCGTCTGCCGTGGGCGAGTGGACACAGCCAGATCCGCACTGCGCCCTGCCTGCCCGTCTGCCACGGGCGAGTGGACACAGCCAGATCCGCACTGCGCCCTGCCTGACCGTCTGCCGTGGGTGAGTGGACACAGCCAGATCCGCACTGCGCCCTGCCTGACCGCTTGCCGTGGGTGAGTGGACACAGCAAGATCCGCACTGCGCCCTGCCTGACCGCCTGCCGTGTGTGAGTGGACACAGCCAGATCCACACTGCGCTCTGCCTGCCAGTCTGCCGTGGGTTAGTGGACATAGCCAGATCCACACAGCACCGTCTCTGCCCATCTCCCGTGGGTAAGTGGACACAGCCGGATCCGCACTGCGCCCTGCCTGACCGTCTGCCGTGGGTGAGTGGACACAGCCAGATCCGCACTGCGCCCTTCCTGACCGTCTGCCATTGGTGAGTAGACACAGCCAGATCCGCACTGCGCGCTGCCTGCCCGTCTCACGTGGGTGAGTGGACACAGCCAGATCCGCACTGCGCCCTGCCTGCCCGTCTCCCGTGGGTGAGTGGACACAGCCAGATCCGCACTGCGCCCTGCCTGCCCGTCTCCCGGGGGTGAGTGGACACAGCCAGATCCGCACTGCGCCCTGCCTGCCCGTCTGACGTGGGCGAGTGGACACAGCCAGATCCGCATTGCGCCCTGCCTTACCGTCTGCCGGGGGTGAGTGGACACAGCCAGATCCACACTGTGCACTGCCTGCCCCTCTGCCGTGGGCGAGTGGACACAGCCAGATCCGCACAGCGCCCTGCCTGACCGTCTGCCGTGGGCGAGTGGACACAGCCAGATCCGCACTGCGCCCTGCCTGCCGGTCTCCCGTGGGCGAGTGGACACAGCCAGATCCGCACTGCGCCCTGCCTGCCCGTCTGCCGTGGGCGAGTGGACACAGCCAGATCCGCACTGCGCCCTGCCTGACCGCCTGCCGTGGGCGAGTGGACACAGCCAGATCCGCACTGCGCCCTGCCTGCCCGTCTCCCGTGGGCGAGTGGACACAACCAGATCCGCACTGCGCCCTGCCTGCCCTTCTGCCGTGGGTGAGTGGACACAGCCAGATCCGCTCTGCGCCCTGCCTGACCGTCTGCCGAGGGTGAGTGGACACAGCCAGATCCGTACTGCCCCCTTCCTGACCGCTTGCCGTGGGTGAGTGGACACAGCAAGATCCGCACTGCCCCCTGCCTGACCGCCTTCCGTGGGTGAGTGGACACAGCCAGATCCGCACTGCGCCCTGCTTGCCCGTCTCCCGTGGGTGAGTGGACACTGCCAGATCCGCACTGCGCCCTGCCTGCCCGTCTCCCGTGGGCGAGTGGACACAGCCAGATCCACACTGAGCCCTGCCTGCCCCTCTGCCGCGGGCGAGTGGACACAGCCAGATCCGCACTGCGCCCTGCCTGCCCGTCTCCCGTGGGCGAGTGGACAATGCCAGATCCGCACTGCGCCCTGCCTGCCCTTCTGCCGTGGGTGAGTGGACACAGCCAGATCCGCACTGCGCCCTGCCTGACCGTCTGCCGAGGGTGAGTGGACACAGCCAGATCCGTACTGCGCCCTTCCTGACCGCTTGCCGTGGGTGAGTGGACACAGCAAGATCCGCACTGCCCCCTGCCTGACCGCCTTCCGTGGGTGAGTGGACACAGCCAGATCCGCACTGCGCCCTGCTTGCCCGTCTCCCGTGGGTGAGTGGACACTGCCAGATCCGCACTGCGCCCTGCCTGCCTGTCTGCCGTGGGCGAGTGGACACAGCCAGATCCGCACTGCGCCCTGCCTTACCGTCTGCCGTGGGTGAGTGGACACAGCCAGATCCACACTGCGCCCTGCCTGCCCCTCTGCCGTGGGCGAGTGGACACAGCTAGATCCGCACTGCGCCCTGCCTGACCGTCTGCCGTGGGTGAGTGGACACAGCCAGATCCGCACTGCGCCCTGCCTGACCGCCTGCCGTGGGTGAGTGGACACAGCCAGATCCGCACTGCGCCCTGCCTGCCCGTCTCCCGTGGGTGAGTGGACACAGCCAGATCCGCAATGCGCCTTGCCTGCCCGTCTCCCTTCAGTGAGTGGACACACCCAGATCCGCACTGTGCCCTGCCTGCCCGTCTCCCGTGGGTGAGTGGACACAGCCAGATCCGCACTGCGCCCTGCCTGCCCGTCTCCAGTGGGCGAGTGGACACAGCCAGATCCACACTGCGCCCTGCCTGCCCGTCTCCAGTGGGCGAGTGGACACAGCCAGATCCACACTGCGCCCTGCCTGCCCGTCTGCCACAGGCGAGTGGACACAGCCAGATCCGCACTGTGCCCTACCTGCCCGTCTCCCGTGGGTGAGTGGACACAGCCATATCCGCACTGCGCCCTGCCTGCCCGTCTGCCGTGGGTGAGTGGACACCGCCAGATCCGCACTGCGCCTTGCCTGCCCGTCTCCCTTCAGTGAGTGGACACACCCAGATCCGCACTGTGCCCTGCCTGCCCGTCTCCCGTGGGTGAGTGGACACAGCCAGATCCGCACTGCTCCCACCCTGCCCGTCTCCAGTGGGCGAGTGGACACAGCCAGATCCACACTGCGCCCTGCCTGACCGCTTGCCGTGGGTGAGTGGACACAGCCAGATCCGCACTGCGCGCTGCCTGCACGTCTCACGTGGGTGAGTGGACACAGCCAGATCCGCACTGCGCCCTGCCTGCCCGTCTCCCGTGGGTGAGTGGACACAGCCAGATCCGCACTGCGCCCTGCCTGACCGTCTGCCGTGGGTGAGTGGACACAGCCAGATCCGCACTGCGCCCTGCCTGCCCGTCTCCCGTGGGTGAGTGGACACAGCCAGATCCTCACTGCGCCCTGCCTGCCCATCTCCCGTGGGCGAGTGGACACAGCCAGATCCGCACTGCGCCCTGCCTGCCGGTCTCCCGTGGGCGAGTGGACACAGCCAGATCCGCACTGCGCCCTGCCTGCCCGTCTGCCGTGAGCGGGTGGACACAGCCAGATCCGCACTGCGCCCTGCCTGACCGTCTGCCGTGGGTGAGTGGACACAGCCAGATCCACACTGCGCCCTGCCTGCTCGTCTGCCGTGGGTGAGTGGACACAGCCAGATCCGGACTGCGCCCTGCCTGCCCGTCTCCCGTGGGTGAGTGGACACAGCCAGATCTGCACTGCACCCTGCCCGACCGTCTGCCGTGGGTGAGTCGACACAGCCAGATCCACACTGAGCCCTGCCTGCCCCTCTGCCGCGGGCGAGTGGACACAGCCAGATCCGCACTGCGCCCTGCCTGACCGTCTGCCGTGGGTGAGTGTACAGAGCCAGATCCGCACTGCGCCCTGCCTGACCGTCTGCCGTGGGTGAGTGTACAGAGCCAGATCCGCACTGCGCCCTGCCTGCCCGTCTCCCGTGGGCGAGTGGACAAAGCCAGATCCGCACTGCGCCTTGCCTGCCCGTCTCCCGTCAGTGAGTGGACACAGCCAGATCCGCACTGCGCCCTGCCTGCCCATCTCCCGTGGGCGAGTGGACACAGCCAGATCCGCACTGCGCCCTGCCTGCCGGTCTCCCGTGGGCGAGTGACACAGCCAGATCCGCACTGCGCCCTGCCTGCCCGTCTGCCGTGAGCGAGTGGACACAGTCAGATCCGCACTGCGCCCTGCCTGACCGTCTGCCGTGGGTTAGTGGACACAGCCAGATCCACACTGCGCCATGCCTGCCCGTCTGCCGTGGGTGAGTGGACACAGCCAGATCCGGACTGCGCCCTGCCTGCCTGTCTCCCGTGGGTGAGTGGACACAGCCAGATCTGCACTGCACCCTGCCCGACCGTCTGCCGTGGGTGAGTGGACACAGCCAGATCCACACTGAGCCCTGCCTGCCCCTCTGCCGCGGGCGAGTGGACACAGCCAGATCCGCACTGGGCCCTGCCTGACCGTCTGCCGTGGGTGAGTGGACACAGCCAGATCCGCACTGCGCCCTGCCTGACCAGCTGCTGTGGGTGAGTGGACACAGCCAGATCCGCACTGCGCCCTGCCTGCCCGTCTCCCGTAGGTGAGTGGAAACAGCCAGATCCGCACACCGCCCTACCTGCCCGTCTCCCGTGGGCGAGTGGACACAGCCAGATCCGCACTGCGCCCTGCCTGCCCGTCTGCCGTGGGTGAGTGGACACAGCCAGATCCGCACTGCGCCTTGCCTGCCCGTCTCCCGTCAGTGAGTGGACACAGCCAGATCCGCACTGCGCCCTGCCTGCCCGTCTCCCGTGGGTGAGTGGACACAGCCAGATCCGCACTGCGCCCTGCCTGCCCGTCTCCAGTGGGCGAGTGGACACAGCCAGATCCGCACTGCGCCCTGCCTGTCCGTCTGCCGTGGGCAAGTGGTCACAGCCAGATCCGCACTGCGCCCTGCCTGACCGTCTGCCGTGGGTGAGTGGACACAGCCAGATCCGCACTGCGCCCTGCCTGACCGCCAGCGGTGGGTGAGTGGACACAGCCAGATCCGCACTGCGCCCTGCCTGCCCGTCTCCCCTGGGCGAGTGGACACAGCCAGATCCACACTGCGCCTTGCCTGCCCGTCTCCCGTCAGTGAGTGGACACAGCCAGATCCGCACTGCGCCCTGCCTGCCCGTCTCCCGTGGGAGAGTGGACACAGCCAGATCCGCACTGCGCGCTGCCTGCCCCTCTGCCGTGGGCGAGTGGACACAGCCAGATCCGCACTGCGCCCTGCCTGACCGTCTGCCGTGGGCGAGTGGACACAGCCAGATCCACACTGCGCCCTGCCTGCCCCTCTGCCGTGGGCGAGTGGACACTGCCAGGTCCGCACTGCGCCCTGCCTGACCGTCTGCCGTGGGTGAGTGGACACAGCCAGATCCACACTGCGCCCTGCCTGCCCGTCTCCCGTGGGTGAGTGGACACAGCGAGATCCGCACTGCGCCTTGCCTGCCCATCTCCCGTCGGTTAGTGGACACAGCCAGATCCTCACTGCGCCCTGCCTGCCCGTCTCCCGTGGGTGAGTGGACACAGCCAGATCCGCACTGCGCGCTGCCTGCCAGTCTCCCGTGGGCGAGTGGACACAGCCAGATCCGCACTGCGCCCTGCCTGCCCGTCTGCCGTGGGCGAGTGGACACAGCCAGATCCGCACTACGCCCTGCCTGACCGTCTGCCGTGGGTGAGTGGACACAGCCAGATCCACACTGCGCCCTGCCTGCTCGTCTGCCGTGGGCGAGCGGACACAGCCAGATCCGCACTGCGCACTGCCTGACCGTCTGCCATTGGTGTGTGGACACAGCCAGATCGGCACTGCGCCCTGCCTGACCGCCTGTTGTGGGTGAGTGGACACAGCCAGATCCGCACAGCGCCCTGCCTGCCCGTCTCCCGTGGGTGAGTGGACACAGCCAGATCCGCACTGCGCCCTGCCTGCCCGTCTGCCGTGGGCGAGTGGACACAGCCAGATCCGCACTGCGCCCTGCCTGACCGTCTGCCGTGGGTGAGTGGACACAGCCAGATCCACACTGCGCCCTGCCTGCCCCTCTGCCGTGGGCGAGTGGACACAGCCAGATCCGCACTGCGCCCTGCCTGACCGTCTGCCGTGGGTGAGTGGACACAGCCAGATCCGCACTGCGCCCTGCCTGACTGCCTGCCGTGGGTGAGTGGACACAGCTAGATCCGCACTGCGCCCTGCCTGACCGCCTGCCGTGGGTGAGTGGACATAGCCAGATCCGCACTGCGCCCTGCCTGCCCGTCTCCCGTGGGTCAGTGGACACAGCCAGATCCGCACTGCGCCCTGCCTGCCCGTCTGCCGTGGGTGAGTGGACACAGCCAGATCCGCACTGCGCCCTGCCTGACCGCCTGCCGTGGGTGAGTGGACACAGCCAGATCCGCACTGCGCCCTGCCTGCCCGTCTCCCGTGGGTGAGTGGACACAGCCAGATCCGCACTGCGCCCTGCCTGCCCGTCTCCCGTGGGCGAGTGGACACAGCCAGATCCGCACTGCGCCCTGCCTGCCCGTCTGCCGAGGGTGAGTGGACACAGCCAGATCCGCACTGCGCCTTGCCTGCCCGTCTCCCGTCGGTGAGTGGACACAGCCAGATCCGCACTGCGCCCTGCCTGCCCGTCTCCCGTGGGCGAGTGGACACAGCCTGATCCGCACTGCGCCCTGCCTGCCGGTCTCCCGTGGGCGAGTGGACACAGCCAGATCCGCACTGCGCCCTGCCTGCCCGTCTGCCGTGGGCGAGTGGACACAGCCAGATCCGCACTGCGCCCTGCCTGACCGCCTGCCGTGGGCGAGTGGACACAGCCAGATCCGCACTGCGCCCTGCCTGCCTGTCTCCCGTGGGCGAGTGGACACTGCCAGATCCGCACTGCGCCCTGCCTGCCCTTCTGCCGTGGGTGAGTGGACACAGCCAGATCCGCACTGCGCCCTGCCCGACCGTCTGCCGAGGGTGAGTGGACACAGCCAGATCCGTACTGCGCCCTTCCTGACCGCTTGCCGTGGGTGAGTGGACACAGCAAGATCCGCACTGCCCCCTGCCTGACCGCCTTCCGTGGGTGAGTGGACACAGCCAGATCCGCACTGCGCCCTGCTTGCCCGTCTCCCGTGGGTGAGTGGACACTGCCAGATCTGCACTGCGCCCTGCCTGCCCGTCTGTCGTGGGCGAGTGGACACAGCCAGATCCGCACTGCGCCCTGCCTGACCGTCTGCCGTGGGTTAGTGGACACAGCCAGATCCGCACTGCGCCCTTCCTGACCGTCTGCTGTTGGTGAGTAGACACAGCCAGGTCCGCACTGCGCGCTGCCTGCCCGTCTCACGTGGGTGAGTGGACACAGCCAGATCCGCACTGCGCCCTGCCTGCCCGTCTCCCGTGGGTGAGTGGACACAGCCAGATCCGCACTGCGCCCTGCCTGCCCGTCTCCCGGGGGTGAGTGGACACAGCCAGATCAGCACTGCGCCCTGCCTGCCCGTCTGCCGTGGGCGAGTGGACACAGCCAGATCCGCACTGCGCCCTGCCTGACCGCCTGCCGTGGGTGAGTGGACATAGCCAGATCCGCATTGCGCCCTGCCTGCCCGACTCCCGTGGGCGAGTGGACACTGCCAGTTCCGCACTGCGCCCTGCCTGCCCTTCTGCCGTGGGTGTGTGGACACAGCCAGATCCGCACTGCGCCCTGCCTGACCGCTTGCCCTGGGTGAGTGGACACAGCAAGATCCGCACTGCGCCCTGCCTGACCGCCTGCCGTGGGTGACTGGACATAGCCAGATCCGCACTGCGCCCTGCCTGCCCGTCTCCCGTGGGTGAGTGGACACCGCCAGATCCGCACTGCGCCTTGCCTGACCGTCTGCCGTGGGTGAGTGGACACAGCCAGATCCGCACTGCGCCCTGCCTGACCGCCTGCCGTGGGTGAGGGGACACAGCCAGATCCGCACTGCGCCCTGCCTGCCCGTCTCCCGTGGGTGAGTGGACACAGCCAGATCCGCACTGCGCCTTGCCTGCCCGTCTCCCTTCAGTGAGTGGACACACCCAGATCCGCACTGTGCCCTGCCTGCCCGTCTCCCGTGGGTGAGTGGACACAGCCAGATCCGCACTGCGCCCTGCCTGCCCGTCTCCAGTGGGCGAGTGGACACAGCCAGATCCACACTGCGCCCTGCCTGCCCGTGTGCCACAGGCGAGTGGACACAGCCAGATCCGCACTGCGCCCTACCTGCCCGTCTCCCTTCAGTGAGTGGACACACCCAGATCCGCACTGTGCCCTGCCTGCCGGTCTCCCGTGGGTGAGTGGACACAGCCAGATCCGCACTGCTCCCACCCTGCCCGTCTCCAGTGGGCGAGTGGACACAGCCAGATCCGCACTGCGCCCTGCCTGACCGCCTGCCGTGGGTGAGTGGACACAGCCAGATCCGCACTGCGCGCTGCCTGCACGTCTCACGTGGGTGAGTGGACACAGCCAGATCCGCACTGCGCCCTGCCTGCCCGTCTCCCGTGGGTCAGTGGACACAGCCTGATCCGCACTGCGCCCTGCCTGACCGTCTGCCGTGGGTGAGTGGACACAGCCAGATCCGCACTGCGCCCTGCCTGCCCGTCTCCCGTGGGTGAGTGGACACAGCCAGATCCTCACTGCGCCCTGCCTGCCCATCTCCCGTGGGCGAGTGGACACTGCCAGATCCGCACTGCGCCCTGCCTGCCGGTCTCCCGTGGGCTAGTGGACACAGCCAGATCCGCACTGCGCCCTGCCTGCCCGTCTGCCGTGAGCGGGTGGACACAGCCAGATCCGCACTGCGCCCTGCCTGACCGTCTGCCGTGGGTGAGTGGACACAGCCAGATCCACACTGCGCCCTGCCTGCTCGTCTGCCGTGGGTGAGTGGACACAGCCAGATCCGGACTGCGCCCTGCCTGCCCGTCTCCCGTGTGTGAGTGGACACAGCCAGATCTGCACTGCACCCTGCCCGACCGTCTGCCGTGGGTGAGTGGACACAGCCAGATCCACACTGAGCCCTGCCTGCCCCTCTGCCGCGGGCGAGTTTACACAGCCAGATCCGCACTGCGCCCTGCCTGACCGTCTGCCGTGGATGAGTGTACAGAGCCAGATCCGCACTGCGCCCTGCCTGACCGTCTGCCGTGGTTGAGTGTACAGAGCCAGATCCGCACTGCGCCCTGCCTGCCCGTCTCCCGTGGGCGAGTGGACACAGCCAGATCCGCACTGCGCCCTGCCTGACCGTCTGCCGTGGGTGAGTGGACACAGCCAGATCCGCACTGCGCCCTGCCTGACCGCCTGCCGTGGGTGAGGGGACACAGCCAGATCCGCACTGCGCCCTGCCTGCCCGTCTCCCGTGGGTGATTGGACACAGCCAGATCCGCACTGCGCCTTGCCTGCCCGTCTCCCTTCAGTGAGTGGACACACCCAGATCCGCACTGTGCCCTGCCTGCCCGTCTCCCGTGGGTGAGTGGACAAAGCCAGATCCGCACTGCGCCCTGCCTGCCCATCTCCAGTGGGCGAGTGGACACAGCCAGATCCACACTGCGCCCTGCCTGCCCGTCTGCCACAGGCGAGTGGACACAGCCAGATCCGCACTGCGCCCTACCTGCCCGTCTCCCGTGGGTGAGTGGACACAGCCATATCCGCACTGCGCCCTGCCTGCCCGTCTGCCGTGGGTGAGTGGACACCGCCAGATTCGCACTGCGCCTTGCCTGCCCATCTCCCTTAAGTGAGTGGACACACCCAGATCCGCACTGCGCCCTGCCTGCCCGTCTCCCGTGGGTGAGTGGACACAGCCAGATCCGCACTGCTCCCACCCTGCCCGTCTCCAGTGGGCGAGTGGACACAGCCAGATCCGCACTGCGCCCTGCCTGACCGCCTGCCGTGGGTGAGTGGACACAGCCAGATCCGCACTGCGCCCTGCCTGCCGGTCTCCCGTGGGCGAGTGGACACAGCCAGATCCGCACTGCGCCCTGCCTGCCCGTCTGCCGTGAGCGGGTGGACACAGCCAGATCCGCACTGCGCCCTGCCTGACCGTCTGCCGTGGGTGAGTGGACACAGCCAGATCCACACTGCGCCCTGCCTGCTCGTCTGCCGTGGGTGAGTGGACACAGCCAGATCCGGACTGCGCCCTGCCTGCCCGTCTCCCGTGGGTGAGTGGACACAGCCAGATCTGCACTGCACCCTGCCCGACCGTCTGCCGTGGGTGAGTGGACACAGCCAGATCCACACTGAGCCCTGCCTGCCCCTCTGCCGCGGGCGAGTTTACACAGCCAGATCCGCACTGCGCCCTGCCTGACCGTCTGCCGTGGGTGAGTGTACAGAGCCAGATCCGCACTGCGCCCTGCCTGACCGTCTGCCGTGGGTGAGTGTACAGAGCCAGATCCGCACTGCGCCCTGCCTGCCCGTCTCCCGTGGGCGAGTGGACACAGCCAGATCCGCACTGCGCCTTGCCTGCCTGTCTCCCGTCAGTGAGTGGACACAGCCAGATCCGCACTGCGCCCTGCCTGCCCATCTCCCGTGTGCGAGTGGACACAGCCAGATCCGCACTGCGCCCTGCCTGCCGGTCTCCCGTGGGCGAGTGACACAGCCAGATCCGCACTGCGCCCTGCCTGCCCGGCTGCCGTGAGCGAGTGGACACAGTCAGATCCACACAGCGCCCTGCCTGACCGTCTGCCGTGGGTTAGTGGACACAGCCAGATCCACACAGAGCCCTGCCTGCCCCTCTGCCGCGGGCGAGTGGACACAGCCAGATCCGCACTGGGCCCTGCCTGACCGTCTGCCGTGGGTGAGTGGACACAGCCAGATCCGCACTGCGCCCTGCCTGACCAGCTGCTGTGGGTGACTGGACACAGCCAGATCCGCACTGCGCCCTGCCTGCCCGTCTCCCGTAGGTGAGTGGAAACAGCCAGATCCGCACACCGCCCTACCTGCCCGTCTCCCGTGGGCGAGTGGACACAGCCAGATCCGCACTGCGCCCTGCCTGCCCGTCTGCCGTGGGTGAGTGGACACAGCCAGATCCGCACTGTGCCTTGCCTGCCCGTCTCCGGTCAGTGAGTGGACACAGCCAGATCCGCACTGCGCCCTGCCTGCCCGTCTCCCGTGGGTGAGTGGACACAGCCATATCCGCACTGCGCCCTGCCTGCCCGTCTCCAGTGGGCGAGTGGACACAGCCAGATCCGCACTGCGCCCTGCCTGTCCGTCTGCCGTGGGCAAGTGGACACAGCCAGATCCGCACTGCGCCCTGCCTGACCATCAGCCGTGGGTGAGTGGACACAGCCAGATCCGCACTGCGCCCTGCCTGACCGCCAGCGGTGGGTGAGTGGACACAGCCAGATCCGCACTGCGCCCTGCCTGCCCGTCTCCCCTGGGCGAGTGGACACAGCCAGATCCACACTGCGCCTTGCCTGCCCGTCTCCCGTCAGTGAGTGGACACAGCCAGATCCGCACTGCGCGCTGCCTGCCCCTCTGCCGTGGGCGAGTGGACACAGCCAGATCCGCACTGCGCCCTGCCTGACCGTCTGCCGTGGGCGAGTGGACACAGCCAGATCCACACTGCGCCCTGCCTGCCCCTCTGCCGTGGGCGAGTGGACACTGCCAGGTCCGCACTGCGCCCTGCCTGCCCGTCTGCCGTGGGTGAGTGGACACAGCCAGATCCGCACTGCGCCCTGCCTGCCCGTCTGCCGTGGGCGAGTGGACACAGCCAGATCCGCACTGCGCCCTGCCTGACCGTCTGCCGTGGGTGAGTGGACACAGCCAGATCCACACTGCGCCCTGCCTGCCCCTCTGCCGTGGGCGAGTGGACACAGCCAGATCCGCACTGCGCCCTGCCTGACCGCCTGCCGTGGGTGAGTGGACACAGCCAGATCCGCACTGCGCCCTGCCTGCCCGTCTCCCGTGGGTGAGTAGACACAGCCAGATCCGCACTGCGCCCTACCTGCCCGTCTCCCGTGGGCGAGTGGACACAGCCAGATCCGCACTGCGCCCTGCCTGCCCGTCAGCCGTGGGTGAGTGGACACAGCCAGATCCGCACTGCGCCTTGCCTGCCCGTCTCCCGTCAGTGAGTGGACACAGCTAGATCCGCACTGCGCCCTGCCTGCCCGTCTCCCGTGGGCGAGTGGACACAGCCAGATCCGCACTGCGCCCTGCCCGCCGGTCTCCCGTGGGCGAGTGGACACAGCCAGATCCGCACTGCGCCCTGCCTGCCGGTCTGCCGTGGGCGAGTGGACACAGCCAGATCCGCACTGCGCCCTGCCTGACCGCCTGACGTGGGCGAGTGGACACAGCCAGATCCGCACTGCGCCCTGCCTACCCGTCTCCCGTGGGCGAGTGGACACTGCCAGATCCGCACTGCGCCCTGCCTGCCCTTCTGCCGTGGGTGAGTGGACACAGCCAGATCCGCACTGCGCTCTGCCCGACCGTCTGCCGAGGGTGAGTGGACACAGCCAGATCCGTATTGCGCCCTTCCTGACCGCTTGCCGTGGGTGAGTGGACACAGCAAGATCCGCACTGCCCCCTGCCTGACCGCCTTCCGTGGGTGAGTGGACACAGCCAGATCCGCACTGCGCCCTGCTTGCCCGTCTCCCGTGGGTGAGTGGACACTGCCAGATCCGCACTGCGCCCTGCCTGCCCGTCTGTCGTGGGCGAGTGGACACAGCCAGATCCGCACTGCGCCCTGCCTTACCGTCTGCCGTGGGTGAGTGGACACAGCCAGATCCGCACTGCGCCCTGCTTGCCCGTCTCCCGTGGGTGAGTGGACACAGCCAGATCCGCACTGCGCCCTGCCTGCCCGTCTGCCGTGGGCGAGTGGACACAACGAGATCCGCACTGCGCCCTGCCTTACCATCTGCCGTGGGTGAGTGGACACAGCCAGATCCACACTGCGCCCTGCCTGCCCCTCTGCCGTGGGCGAGTGGACAAGCTAGATCCGCACTGCGCCCTGCCTGACCGTCTGCCGTGGGTGAGTGGACACAGCCAGATCCGCACTGCGCCCTGCCTGACCGCCTGCCGTGGGTGAGTGGACACAGCCAGATCCGCACTGCGCCCTGCCTGCCCGTCTCCCGTGGGTGAGTGGACACAGCCAGATCCGCACTGCGCCTTGCCTGCCCGTCTCCCTTCAGTGAGTGGACATACCCAGATCCGCACTGTGCCCTGCCTGCCCGTCTCCCGTGGGTGAGTGGACACAGCCAGATCCGCACTGCGCCCTGCCTGCCCGTCTCCAGTGGGCGAGTGGACACAGCCAGATCCACAGTGCGCCCTGCCTGCCCGTCTGCCACAGGCGAGTGGACACAGCCAGATCCGCACTGCGCCCTGCCTGACCGTCTGCCGTGGGCGAGAGGACACAGCCAGATCCACTCTGCACCCTGCCTGTCCGTCTGCCATGGGCGAGTGGACACAGCTAGATCCGCACTGCGCCCTGCCTGACCATCTGCCGTGGGTTAGTGGACATAGCCAGATCAACACAGCACCGTCTCTGCCCATCTCCCGTGGGTAAGTGGACACAGCCGGATCCGCACTGCGCCCTGCCTGACCGTCTGCCGCGGGTGAGTGGACACAGCCAGGTCCGCACTGCGCCCTGCCTGACCGCCTGCTGTGGGTGAGTGGACACAGCCAGATCCGCACTGCGCCCTCCCTGCCCGTCTCCCGTGGGTGAGTGGACACAGCCAGATCCGCACTCCGCCCTACCTGCCCGTCTCCCGTGGGCGAGTGGACACAGCCAGATCCGCACTGCGCCCTGCCTGCCCGTCTGCCGTGGGTGAGTGGACACAGCCAGATCGGCACTGCGCCTTGCCTGCCCGTCTCCCGTCAGTGAGTGGACACAGCCAGATCCGCACTGCGCCCTGCCTGCCCGTCTCCCGTGGGCGAGTGGACACAGCCAGATCCGCACTGCGCCCTGCCTGCCGGTCTCCCGTGGGTGAATGGACACAGCCAGATCCGCACTGCGCCCTGCCTGACCGTCTGCCGTGGGTGAGTGGACACAGCCAGATCCGCACTGCGCCCTTCCTGACCGTCTGCCGTTGGTGAGTAGACACAGCCAGATCCGCACTGCGCGCTGCCTGCCCGTCTCACGTGGGTGAGTGGACACAGCCAGATCCGCACTGCGCCCTGCCAGTCCGTCTCCCGTGGGTGAGTGGACACAGCCAGATCCGCACTGCGCCCTGCCTGCCCGTCTCCCGAGGGTGAGTGGACACAGCCAGATCCGCACTGCGCCCTGCCTGCCCGTCTGCCGTGGGAGAGTGGACACAGCCAGATCCGCACTGCGCCCTGCCTTACCGTCTGCCGGGGGTGAGTGGACACAGCCAGATCCACACTGCGCCCTGCCTGCCTCTCTGCCGTGGGCGAGTGGACACAGCCATATCCGCACTGCGCCCTGCCTGACCGTCTGCCGTGGGTGAGTGGACACAGCCAGTACCGCACTGCGCCCTGCCTGACCGCCTGCCGTGGGTGAGTGGACACAGCCAGATCCGCACTGCGCCCTGCCTGCCCGTCTCCCGTGGGTGAGTGGACACAGCCAGATCCGCACTGCGCCCTACCTGCCCGTCTCCCGTGGGTGAGTGGACACAGCCATATCCGCACTGCGCCCTGCCTGCCCGTCTGCCGTGGGTGAGTGGACACAGCCAGATCCGCACTGCGCCTTGCCTGCCCGTCTTTCTTCAGTGAGTGGACACACCCAGATCCGCACTGTGCCCTGCCTGCCCGTCTCCAGTGGGCGAGTGGACACAGCCAGATCCGCACTGCGCCCAGCCTGCCCGTCTGCCACGGGCGAGTGGACACAGCCAGATCCGCGCTGCGCCCTGCCTGACCATCTGCCGTGGGCCAGAGGACACAGCCAGATCCACACTGCACCCTGCCTGTCCGTCTGCCACGGGCGAGTGGACACAGCCAGATCCGCACTGCGCCCTGCCTGACCATCTGCCGTGGGCCAGAGGACACAGCCAGATCCACACTGCGCCCTGCCTGACCGCTTGCCGTGGGTGAGTGGACACAGCAAGATCCGCACTGCGCCCTGCCTGCCCGTCTCCCCTGGGCGAGTGGACACAGCCAGATCCACACTGCGCCTTGCCTGCCCGTCTCCCGTCAGTGAGTGGACACAGCCAGATCCGCACTGCGCGCTGCCTGCCCCTCTGCCGTGGGCGAGTGGACACAGCCAGATCCGCACTGCGCCCTGCCTGACCGTCTGCCGTGGGCGAGTGGACACAGCCAGATCCACACTGCGCCCTGCCTGCCCCTCTGCCGTGGGCGAGTGGACACTGCCAGGTCCGCACTGGGCCCTGCCTGCCCATCTGCCGTGGGTGAGTGGACACAGCCAGATCCGCACTGCGCCCTGCCTGCCCGTCTGCCGTGGGCGAGTGGACACAGCCAGGTCCGCACTGCGCCCTGCCTGACCGTCTGCCGTGGGTGAGTGGACACAGCCAGATCCGCACTGCGCCCTGCCTGACCGCCTGCCGTGGGTGAGTGGACACAGCCAGATCCGCACTGCGCCCTGCCTGCCCGTCTCCCGTGGGTGAGTAGACACAGCCAGATCCGCACTGCGCCCTACCTGCCCGTCTCCCGTGGGCGAGTGGACACAGCCAGATCCGCACTGCGCCCTGCCTGCCCGTCAGCCGTGGGTGAGTGGACACAGCCAGATCCGCACTGCGCCTTGCCTGCCCGTCTCCCGTCAGTGAGTGGACACAGCTAGATCCGCACTGCGCCCTGCCTGCCCGTCTCCCGTGGGCGAGTGGACACAGCCAGATCCGCACCGCGCCCTGCCCGCCGGTCTCCCGTGGGCGAGTGGACACAGCCAGATCCGCACTGCGCCCTGCCTGCCCGTCTGCCGTGGGCGAGTGGACACAGCCAGATCCGCACTGCGCCCTTCCTGACCGCCTGCCGTGGGCGAGTGGACACAGCCAGATCCGCACTGCGCCCTGCCTGCCCGTCTCCCGTGGGCGAGTGGACACTGCCAGATCCGCACTGCGCCCTGCCTGCCCTTCTGCCGTTGGTGAGTGGACACAGCCAGATCCGCACTGCGCCCTGCCCGTCCGTCTGCCGAGGGTGAGTGGACACAGCCAGATCCGTACTGCGCCCTTCCTGACCGCTTGCCGTGGGTGAGTGGACACAGCAAGATCCGCACTGCCCCCTGCCTGACCGCCTTCCGTGGGTGAGTGGACACAGGCAGATCCGCACTGCGCCCTGCTTGCCCGTCTCCCGTGGGTGAGTGGACACTGCCAGATCCACACTGCGCCCTGCCTGCCCGTCTGTCGTGGGCGAGTGGACACAGCCAGATCCGCACTGCGCCCTGCCTTACCGTCTGCCGTGGGTGAGTGGACACAGCCAGATCCGCACTGCGCCCTGCTTGCCCGTCTCCCGTGGGTGAGTGGACACAGCCAGATCCGCACTGCGCCCTGCCTGCCCGTCTACCGTGGGCGAGTGGACACAACGAGATCCGCACTGCGCCCTGCCTTACCATCTGCCGTGGGTGAGTGGACACAGCCAGATCCACACTGCGCCCTGCCTGCCCCTCTGCCGTGGGCGAGTGGACAAGCTAGATCCGCACTGCGCCCTGCCTGACCGTCTGCCGTGGGTGAGTGGACACAGCCAGATCCGCACTGCGCCCTGCCTGACCGCCTGCCGTGGGTCAGTGGACACAGCCAGATCCGCACTGCGCCCTGCCTGCCCGTCTCCCGTGGGTGAGTGGACACAGCCAGATCCGCACTGCGCCTTGCCTGCCCGTCTCCCTTCAGTGAGTGGACATACCCAGATCCGCACTGTGCCCTGCCTGCCCGTCTCCCGTGGGTGAGTGGACACAGCCAGATCCGCACTGCGCCCTGCCTGCCCGTCTCCAGTGGGAGAGTGGACACAGCCAGATCCACAGTGCGCCCTGCCTGCCCGTCTGCCACAGGCGAGTGGACACAGCCAGATCCGCACTGCGCCCTGCCTGACCGTCTGCCGTGGGCGAGAGGACACAGCCAGATCCACTCTGCACCCTGCCTGTCCGTCTGCCATGGGCGAGTGGACACAGCTAGATCCGCACTGCGCCCTGCCTGACCGTCTGCCGTGGGTTAGTGGACATAGCCAGATCAACACAGCACCGTCTCTGCCCATCTCCCGTGGGTAAGTGGACACAGCCGGATCCGCACTGCGCCCTGCCTGACCGTCTGCCGTGGGTGAGTGGACACAGCCAGGTCCGCACTGCGCCCTGCCTGACCGCCTGCTGTGGGTGAGTGGACACAGCCAGATCCGCACTGCGCCCTGCCTGCCCGTCTCCCGTGGGTGAGTGGACACAGCCAGATCCGCACTCCGCCCTACCTGCCCGTCTCCCGTGGGCGAGTGGACACAGCCAGATCCGCACTGCGCCCTGCCTGCCCGTCTGCCGTGGGTGAGTGGACACAGCCAGATCGGCACTGCGCCTTGCCTGCCCGTCTCCCGTCAGTGAGTGGACACAGCCAGATCCGCACTGCGCCCTGCCTGCCCGTCTCCCGTGGGCGAGTGGACACAGCCAGATCCGCACTGCGCCCTGCCTGCCGGTCTCCCGTGGGTGAATGGACACAGCCAGATCCGCACTGCGCCCTGCCTGACCGTCTGCCGTGGGTGAGTGGACACAGCCTGATCCGCACTGCGCCCTTCCTGACCGTCTGCCGTTGGTGAGTAGACACAGCCAGATCCGCACTGCGCGCTGCCTGCCCGTCTCACGTGGGTGAGTGGACACAGCCAGATCCGCACTGCGCCCTGCCAGTCCGTCTCCCGTGGGTGAGTGGACACAGCCAGATCCGCACTGCGCCCTGCCTGCCCGTCTCCCGGGGGTGAGTGGACACAGCCAGATCCGCACTGCGCCCTGCCTGCCCGTCTGCCGTGGGCGAGTGGACACAGCCAGATCCGCACTGCGCCCTGCCTGCCCGTCTGCCGTGGGTGAGTGGACACAGCCAGATCCGCACTGCGCCTTGCCTGCCCGTCTTTCTTCAGTGAGTGGACACACCCAGATCCGCACTGTGCCCTGCCTGCCCGTCTCCCGTGGGTGAGTGGACACAGCCAGATCCGCACTGCTCCCACCCTGCCCGTCTCCAGAGGGCGAGTGGACACAGCCAGATCCGCACTGCGCCCAGCCTGCCCGTCTGCCACGGGCGAGTGGACACAGCCAGATCCGCACTGCGCCCTGCCTGACCATCTGCCGTGGGCCAGAGGACACAGCCGGATCCACACTGCACCCTGCCTGTCCGTCTGCCACGGGCGAGTGGACACAGCCAGATCCGCACTGCGCCCTGCCTGACCATCTGCCGTGGGCCAGAGGACACAGCCAGATCCACACTGCGCCCTGCCTGACCGCTTGCCGTGGGTGAGTGGACACAGCAAGATCCGCACTGCGCCCTGCCTGTCCGTCTGCCGTGGGTGAGTGGACACAGCCAGATCCGCACTGCGCGCTGCCTGCACGTCTCACGTGGGTGAGTGGACACATCCAGATCCGCACTGCGCCCTGCCTGCCCGTCTCCCGTGGGTGAGTGGACACAGCCAGATCCGCACTCCGCCCTACCTGCCCGTCCCCCGTGGGCAAGTGGACACAGCCATATCCGCACTGCGCCCTGCCTGCCCGTCTGCCGTGGGTGAGTGGACACAGCCAGATCCGCACTGCGCCTTGCCTGCCCGTCTCCCGTCAGTGAGTTGACACAGCCAGATCCGCACTGCGCCCTGCCTGCCCGTCTCCCGTGGGTGAGTGGCCACAGCCAGATCCGCACTGCGCTCTGCCTGTCCGTCTGCCGTGGGCGAGTGGACACAGCCAGATCCGCACTGCGCCCTGCCTGACCGTCTGCCGTGGGTGAGTGGACACAGCCAGATCCGCACTGCGCCCTGCCTGCCCTTCTGCCGTTGGTGAGTGGACACAGCCAGATCCGCACTGCGCCCTGCCCGATCGTCTGCCGAGGGTGAGTGGACACAGCCAGATCCGTACTGCGCCCTTCCTGACCGCTTGCCGTGGGTGAGTGGACACAGCAAGAT
This sequence comes from Microcebus murinus, assembly GCF_040939455.1. NCBI lineage: Eukaryota > Metazoa > Chordata > Mammalia > Primates > Cheirogaleidae > Microcebus > Microcebus murinus. Next base: position 115,334,478 of record NC_134106.1, on the reverse strand, counting down.
CCGCACTGCCCCCTGCCTGACCGCCTTCCGTGGGTGAGTGGACACAGCCAGATCCGCACTGCGCCCTGCTTGCCCGTCTCCCGTGGGTGAGTGGACACTGCCAGATCCGCACTGCGCCCTGCCTGCCCGTCTGTCGTGGGCGAGTGGACACAGCCAGATCCGCACTGCGCCTTGCCTGCCCGTCTCCCTTCAGTGAGTGGACATACCCAGATCCGCACTGTGCCCTGCCTGCCCGTCTCCCGTGGGTGAGTGGACACAGCCAGATCCGCACTGCGCCCTGCCTGCCCGTCTCCAGTGGGCGAGTGGACACAGCCAGATCCACACTGCGCCCTGCCTGCCCGTCTGCCACAGGCGAGTGGACACAGCCAGATCCGCACTGCGCCCTGCCTGACCGTCTGCCGTGGGCGAGAGGACACAGCCAGATCCACTCTGCACCCTGCCTGTCCGTCTGCCATGGGCGAGTGGACACAGCTAAATCCGCACTGCGCCCTGCCTGACCGTCTGCCGTGGGTTAGTGGACATAGCCAGATCAACACAGCACCGTCTCTGCCCATCTCCCGTGGGTAAGTGGACACAGCAGGATCCGCACTGCGCCTGCCTGACCTTCTGCCGTGGGTGAGTGGACACAGCCAGGTCCGCACTGCGCCCTGCCTGACCGCCTGCTGTGGGTGAGTAGACACAGCCAGATCCGCACTGCGCCCTGCCTGCCCGTCTCCCGTGGGTGAGTGGACACAGCCAGATCCGCACTCCGCCCTACCTGCCCGTCTCCCGTGGGCGAGTGGACACAGCCAGATCCGCACTGCGCCCTGCCTGCCCGTCTGCCGTGGGTGAGTGGACACAGCCAGATCGGCACTGCGCCTTGCCTGCCCGTCTCCCATCAGTGAGTGGACACAGCCAGATCCGCACTGCGCCCTGCCTGCCCGTCTCCCGTGGGCGAGTGGACACAGCCAGATCCGCACTGCGCCCTGCCTGCCGGTCTCCCGTGGGTGAATGGACACAGCCAGATCCGCACTGCGCCCTGCCTGACCGTCTGCCGTGGGTGAGTGGACACAGCCAGATCCGCACTGCGCCCTTCCTGACCGTCTGCCGTTGGTGAGTAGACACAGCCAGATCCGCACTGCGCGCTGCCTGCCCGTCTCACGTGGGTGAGTGGACACAGCCAGATCCGCACTGCGCCCTGCCAGTACGTCTCCCGTGGGTGAGTGGACACAGCCAGATCCGCACTGCGCCCTGCCTGCCCGTCTCCCGGGGGTGAGTGGACACAGCCAGATCCGCACTGCGCCCTGCCTGCCCGTCTGCCGTGGGCGAGTGGACACAGCCAGATCCGCACTGCGCCCTGCCTTACCGCCTGCCGTGGGTGAGTGGACACAGCCAGTACCGCACTGCGCCCTGCCTGACCGCCTGCCGTGGGTGAGTGGACACAGCCAGATCCGCACTGCGCCCTGCCTGCCCGTCTCCCGTGGGTGAGTGGACACAGCCAGATCCGCACTGCGCCCTACCTGCCCGTCTCCCGTGGGTGAGTGGACACAGCCATATCCGCACTGCGCCCTGCCTGCCCGTCTGCCGTGGGTGAGTGGACACAGCCAGATCCGCACTGCGCCTTGCCTGCCCGTCTTTCTTCAGTGAGTGGACACACCCAGATCCGCACTGTGCCCTGCCTGCCCGTCTCCCGTGGGTGAGTGGACACAGCCAGATCCGCACTGCTCCCACCCTGCCCGTCTCCAGTGGGCGAGTGGACACAGCCAGATCCGCACTGCGCCCAGCCTGCCCGTCTGCCACGGGCGAGTGGACACAGCCAGATCCGCACTGCGCCCTGCCTGACCGTCTGCCGTGGGCCAGAGGACACAGCCAGATCCACACTGCACCCTGCCTGTCCGTCTGCCGTGGGCGAGTGGACACAGCCAGATCCGCACTGTGCCCTGCCTGACCGTCTGCCGTGGGTGAGTGGACACAGCCAGATCCGCAGTGCGCCCTGCCTGACCGCCTACCGTGGGTGAGTGGACACAGCCAGATCCGCACTGCGCCCTGCCTGCCCGACTCCGGTGGGCGAGTGGACACTGCCAGTTCCGCACTGCGCCCTGCCTGCCCTTCTGCCGTGGGTGAGTGGACACAGCCAGATCCGCACTGCGCCCTGCCTGACCGCTTGCCGTGGGTGAGTGGACACAGCAAGATCCGCACTGCGCCCTGCCTGACCGCCTGCCGTGGTTGAGTGGACACAGCCAGATCCACACTGCGCTCTGCCTGCCAGTCTGCCGTGGGTTAGTGGACATAGCCAGATCCACACAGCACCGTCTCTGCCCATCTCCCGTGGGTAAGTGGACACAGCCGGATCCGCTCTGCGCCCTGCCTGACCGTCTGCCTTGGGTGAGTGGACACAACCAGATTCGCACTGCGCCCTGCCTGTCCGTCTGCCGTGGGTGAGTGGACACAGCCAGATCCGCACTGCGCGCTGCCTGCACGTCTCACGTGGGTGAGTGGACACAGCCAGATCCGCACTGCGCCCTGCCTGCCCGTCTCCCGTGGGTGAGTGGACACAGCCAGATCCGCACTGCGCCCTGCCTGACCGTCTGCCGTGGGTGAGTGGACACAGCCAGATCCGCACTGCGCCCTGCCTGCCCGTCTCCCGTGGGTGAGTGGACACAGCCAGATCCTCACTGCGCCCTGCCTGCCCATCTCCCGTGGGCGAGTGGACACAGCCAGATCCGCACTGCGCCCTGCCTGCCGGTCTCCCGTGGGCGAGTGGACACAGCCAGATCCGCACTGCGCCCTGCCTGCCCGTCTGCCGTGAGCGGGTGGACACAGCCAGATCCGCACTGCGCCCTGCCTGACCGTCTGCCGTGGGTGAGTGGACACAGCCAGATCCACACTGCGCCCTGCCTGCTCGTCTGCCGTGGGTGAGTGGACACAGCCAGATCCGGACTGCGCCCTGCCTGCCCGTCTCCCGTGGGTGAGTGGACACAGCCAGATCTGCACTGCACCCTGCCCGACCGTCTGCCGTGGGTGAGTGGACACAGCCAGATCCACACTGAGCCCTGCCTGCCCCTCTGCCGCGGGCGAGTGGACACAGCCAGATCCGCACTGCGCCCTGCCTGACCGTCTGCCGTGGGTGAGTGTACACAGCCAAATCCGCACTGCGCGCTGCCTGACCGCCTGCTGTGGGTGAGTGGACACAGCCAGATCCGCACTGCGCCCTGCCTGCCCGTCTCCCGTAGGTGAGTGGACACAGCGAGATCCGCACTCCGCCCTACCTGCCCGTCTCCCGTGGGAAAGTGGACACAGCCATATCCGCACTGCGTCCTGCCTGCCCGTCTGCCGTGGGTGAGTGGACACAGCCAGATCCGCACTGCGCCTTGCCTGCCCGTCTCCCGTCAGTGAGTGGACACAGCCAGATCCGCACTGCGCCCTGCCTGCCCGTCTCCCGTGGGTGAGTGGCCACAGCCAGATCCGCACTGCGCCCTGCCTGCCCGTCTCCAGTGGGCGAGTGGACACAGCCAGATCCGCACTGCGCTCTGCCTGTCCGTCTGTCGTGGGCGAGTGGACACAGCCAGATCCGCACTGCGCCCTGCCTGACCGTCTGCCGTGGGTGAGTGGACACAGCCAGATCCGCACTGCGCCCTGCCTGACCGCCAGCTGTGAGTGAGTGGACACAGCCAGATCCGCACTGCGCCTTGCCTGCCCGTCTCCCCTGGGCGAGTGGACACAGCCAGATCCACACTGCGCCCTGCCTGCCCATATCCCTTGGGTGAGTGGACACAGCCAGATCCGCACTGCGCCCTGCCAGCCCGTCTCCAGTGGGCGAGTGGACACAGCCAGATCCACACTGCGCCCTGCCTGCCCGTCTGCCGTCGGCGAATGGACACAGCCAGATCTGCACTGCACCCTGCCTGACCGTCTGCCGTGGGCGAGTGGACACAGCCAGATCCACATTGCGCCCTGCCTGCCCGTCTGCCGTCGGCGAGTGGACACAGCCAGATCCGCACTGCGCCCTGCCTGACCGTCTGCCGTGGGCGAGTGGACACAGCCAGATCCGCACTGCGCCCTGCCTGTCCGTCTGCCGTGGGCGAGTTGACACAGCCAGATCCGCACTGCGCCCTGCCTGACCATCTGCCGTGGGTGAGTGGACACAGCCAGATCCGCACTGCGCCCTGCCTGCCCTTCTGCCGTGTGGGAGTGGACACAGCCAGATCCGCACTGCGCCCTGCCTGACCGTCTGCCGAGGGTGAGTGGACACAGCCAGATCCGTACTGCGCCCTTCCTGACCGCTTGCCGTGGGTGAGTGGACACAGCAAGATCCCCACTGCCCCCTGCCTGACCGCCTTCCGTGAGTGAGTGGACACAGCCAGATCCGCACTGCGCACTGCTTGCCCGTCTCCCGTGGGTGAATGGACACTGCCAGATCCGCACTGCGCCCTGCCTGCCCGTCTGTCGTGGGCGAGTGGACACAGCCAGATCCGCACTGCGCCCTGCCTTACCGTCTGCCGTGGGTGAGTGGACACAGCCAGATCCGCACTGCGCCCTGCCTGACCGCCTGCCGTGGGTCAGTGGACACAGCCAGATCCGCACTGCGCCCTGCCTGCCCGTCTCCCGTGGGTGAGTGGACACAGCCAGATCCGCACTGCGCCTTGCCTGCCCGTCTCCCTTCAGTGAGTGGACATACCCAGATCCGCACTGTGCCCTGCCTGCCCGTCTCCCGTGGGTGAGTGGACACAGCCAGATCCGCACTGCGCCCTGCCTTACCGTCTGCCGTGGGTGAGTGGACACAGCCAGTACCGCACTGCGCCCTGCCTGACCGCCTGCCGTGGGTGAGTGGACACAGCCAGATCCGCACTGCGCCCTGCCTGCCCGACTACGGTGGGCGAGTGGACACTGCCAGTTCCGCACTGCGCCCTGCCTGCCCTTCTGCCGTGGGTGAGTGGACACAGCCAGATCCGCACTGCGCCCTGCCTGACCGCTTGCCGTGGGTGAGTGGACACAGCAAGATCCGCACTGCGCCCTGCCTGACCGCCTGCCGTGGGTGAGTGGACACAGCCAGATCCACACTGCGCTCTGCCTGCCAGTCTGCCGTGGGTTAGTGGACATAGCCAGATCCACACAGCACCGTCTCTGCCCATCTCCCGTGGGTAAGTGGACACAGCCGGATCCGCTCTGCGCCCTGCCTGACCGTCTGCCTTGGGTGAGTGGACACAACCAGATTCGCACTGCGCCCTGCCTGTCCGTCTGCCGTGGGTGAGTGGACACAGCCAGATCCGCACTGCGCGCTGCCTGCACGTCTCACGTGGGTGAGTGGACACAGCCAGATCCGCACTGCGCCCTGCCTGCCCGTCTCCCGTGGGTGAGTGGACACAGCCAGATCCGCACTGCGCCCTGCCTGACCGTCTGCCGTGGGTGAGTGGACACAGCCAGATCCGCACTGCGCCCTGCCTGCCCGTCTCCCGTGGGTGAGTGGACACAGCCAGATCCTCACTGCGCCCTGCCTGCCCATCTCCCGTGGGCGAGTGGACACAGCCAGATCCGCACTGCGCCCTGCCTGCCGGTCTCCCGTGGGCGAGTGGACACAGCCAGATCCGCACTGCGCCCTGCCTGCCCGTCTGCCGTGAGCGGGTGGACACAGCCAGATCCGCACTGCGCCCTGCCTGACCGTCTGCCGTGGGTGAGTGGACACAGCCAGATCCACACTGCGCCCTGCCTGCTCGTCTGCCGTGGGTGAGTGGACACAGCCAGATCCGGACTGCGCCCTGCCTGCCCGTCTCCCGTGGGTGAGTGGACACAGCCAGATCTGCACTGCACCCTGCCCGACCGTCTGCCGTGGGTGAGTGGACACAGCCAGATCCACACTGAGCCCTGCCTGCCCCTCTGCCGCGGGCGAGTGGACACAGCCAGATCCGCACTGCGCCCTGCCTGACCGTCTGCCGTGGGTGAGTGTACACAGCCAAATCTGCACTGCGCGCTGCCTGACCGCCTGCTGTGGGTGAGTGGACACAGCCAGATCCGCACTGCGCCCTGCCTGCCCGTCTCCCGTAGGTGAGTGGACACAGCGAGATCCGCACTCCGCCCTACCTGCCCGTCTCCCGTGGGAAAGTGGACACAGCCATATCCGCACTGCGTCCTGCCTGCCCGTCTGCCGTGGGTGAGTGGACACAGCCAGATCCGCACTGCGCCTTGCCTGCCCGTCTCCCGTCAGTGAGTGGACACAGCCAGATCCGCACTGCGCCCTGCCTGCCCGTCTCCCGTGGGTGAGTGGCCACAGCCAGATCCGCACTGCGCCCTGCCTGCCCGTCTCCAGTGGGCGAGTGGACACAGCCAGATCCGCACTGCGCTCTGCCTGTCCATCTGCCGTGGGCAAGTGGACACAGCCAGATCCGCACTGCGCCCTGCCTGACCGTCTGCCGTGGGTGAGTGGACACAGCCAGATCCGCACTGCGCCCTGCCTGACCGCCAGCTGTGAGTGAGTGGACACAGCCAGATCCGCACTGCGCCCTGCCTGCCCGTCTCCCCTGGGCGAGTGGACACAGCCAGATCCACACTGCGCCCTGCCTGCCCATATCCCTTGGGTGAGTGGACACAGCCAGATCCGCACTGCGCCCTGCCAGCCCGTCTCCAGTGGGCGAGTGGACACAGCCAGATCCACACTGCGCCCTGCCTGCCCGTCTGCCGTCGGCGAATGGACACAGCCAGATCTGCACTGCACCCTGCCTGACCGTCTGCCGTGGGCGAGTGGACACAGCCAGATCCACATTGCGCCCTGCCTGCCCGTCTGCCGTCGGCGAGTGGACACAGCCAGATCCGCACTGCGCCCTGCCTGTCCGTCTGCCGTGGGCGAGTGGACACAGGCAGATCCGCACTGCGCCCTGCCTGACCATCTGCCGTGGGTGAGTGGACACAGCCAGATCCGCACTGCGCCCTGCCTGACCGCCAGCCGTGGGTGAGTGGACACAGCCAGATCCGCACTGCGCCCTGCCTGCCCGTCTCCCGTGTGCGAGTGGGCACAGCCAGATCCGCACTGCGCCCAGCCTGCCCGTCTGCCGTGGGTGAGTGGACACAGCCAGATCCACACTGCGACCTGCCTGCCCGTCTCTCGTGGGTGAGTGGACACAGCCAGACCCGCACTGCGCCCTGCCAGCCCGTCTACAGTGGGCGAGTGGACACAGCCAGATCCACACTGCACCCTACCTGCTCGTCTCCCGTGGGCGAGTGGACACAGCCAGATCCGCACTGCGCCCTACCTGCCCGTCTCCCGTGGGCGAGTGGACACAGCCAGATCCGCACTGCGCCCTGCCTGCCCGTCTCACGTCGGTGAGTGGACACAGCCAGATCGGCACTGCGCCTTGCCTGCCCGTCTCCCGTCAATGAGTGGACACAGCCAGATCCGCACTGCGCCCTGCCTGCCCGTCTCCCGTGGGCGAGTGGACACAGCCAGATCCGCACTGCACCCTGCCTGACCGCCTGCCGTGGGCGAGTGGACACAGCCAGATCCGCACTGCGCCCTTCCTGCCCGTCTCCCGTGGGCGAGTGGACACTGCCAGATCCGCAGTGCGCCCTGCCTGCCCTTCTGCCGAGGGTGAGTGGACACAGCCAGATCCGCACTGCGCCCTGCCTAACCGTCTGCCTTGGGTGAGTGGACAGCCAGATCCGCACTGCGCCCTTCCTGACCGCTTGCCGTGGGTTAGTGGACACAGCAAGTTCCGCACTGCGCCCTGCCTGACCGCCTGCCGTGGGTGAGTGGACACAGCTAGATCCACACTGCGCTCTGCCTGCCAGTCTGCCGTGGGTTAGTGGACATAGCCAGATCCACACAGCACCGTCTCTGCCCATCTCCCGTGGGTAAGTGGACACAGCCGGATCCGCACTGCGCCCTGCCTGACCGTCTGCCGTGGGTTAGTGGACACAGCCAGATCCGCACTGCGCCCTTCCTGACCGTCTGCCGTGGGTGACTGGACATAGCCAGATCCGCACTGCGCCCTGCCTGACCGCCTGCCGTGGGTGACTGGACATAGCCAGATCCGCACTGCGCCCTGCCTGCCCGTCTCCCGTGGGTAAGTGGACACAGCCAGATCCGCACTGCGCCCTACCTGCCCGTCTCCCGTGGGTGAGTGGACACAGCCATATCCGCACTGCGCCCTGCCTGCCAGTCTGCCGTGGGCGAGTGGACACCGCCAGATCCGCACTGCTCCTTGCCTGCCCGTCTCCCTTCAGTGAGTGGACACACCCAGATCCGCACTGTGCCCTGCCTGCCCGTCTCCCGTGGGTGAGTGGACACAGCCAGATCCGCACTGCTCCCACCCTGCCCGTCTCCAGTGGGCGAGTGGACACAGCCAGATCCGCACTGCGCCCAGCCTGCCCGTCTGCCACGGGCGAGTGGACAAAGCCAGATCCGCACTGCGCCCTGCCTGACCGTCTGCCGTGGGCCAGAGGACACAGCCAGATCCACACTGCACCCTGCTGTCCGTCTGCCGTGGGCGAGTGGATACAGCTAGATCCGCACTGCGCCCTGCCTGACCGTCTGCCGTGGGTGAGTGGACACAGCCAGATCCGCAGTGCGCCCTGCCTGACCGCCTACCGTGGGTGAGTGGACACAGCCAGATCCGCATTGCGCCCTGCCTGCCCGACTCCCGTGGGCGAGTAGACACTGCCAGTTCCGCACTGCGCCCTGCCTGCCCTTCTGCCGTGGGTGTGTGGACACAGCCAGATCCGCACTGCGCCCTGGCTGACCGCTTGCCCTGGGTGAGTGGACACAGCAAGATCCGCACTGCGCCCTGCCTGACCGCCTGCCGTGGGTGAGTGGACACAGCCAGATCCACACTGTGCTCTGCCTGCCAGTCTGCCGTGGGTTAGTGGACATAGCCAGATCCACACAGCACCGTCTCTGCCCATCTCCCGTGGGTAAGTGGACACAGCCGGATCCGCACTGCGCCCTGCCTGACCGTCTGCCGTGGGTGAGTGGACACAACCAGATCCGCACTGCGCCCTGCCTGTCCGTCTGCCGTGGGTGAGTGGACACAGCCAGATCCGCACTGCGCGCTGCCTGCACGTCTCACGTGGGTGAGTGGACACAGCCAGATCCGCACTGCGCCCTGCCTGCCCGTCTCCCGTGGGTGAGTGGACACAGCCAGATCCGCACTGCGCCCTGCCTGACCGTCTGCCGTGGGTGAGTGGACACAGCCAGATCCGCACTGCGCCCTGCCTGCCCGTCTCCCGTGGGAGAGTGGACACAGCCAGATCCTCACTGCGCCCTGCCTGCCCATCTCCCGTGGGCGAGTGGACACAGCCAGATCCGCACTGCGCCCTGCCTGCCGGTCTCCCGTGGGCGAGTGGACACAGCCAGATCCGCACTGCGCCCTGCCTGCCCGTCTGCCGTGAGCGGGTGGACACAGCCAGATCCGCACTGCGCCCTGCCTGACCGTCTGCCGTGGGTGAGTGGACACAGCCAGATCCACACTGCGCCCTGCCTGCTCGTCTGCCGTGGGTGAGTGGACACAGCCAGATCCGGACTGCGCCCTGACTGCCCGTCTCCCGTGGGTGAGTGGACACAGCCAGATCTGCACTGCACCCTGCCCGACCGTCTGCCGTGGGTGAGTGGACACAGCCAGATCCACACTGAGCCCTGCCTGCCCCTCTGCCGCGGGCGAGTGGACACAGCCAGATCCGTACTGTGCCCTGCCTGCCCGTCTCCCGTGGGCGAGTGACACAGCCAGATCCACACTGAGCCCTGCCTGCCCCTCTGCCGCGGGCGAGTGGACACAGCCAGATCCGCACTGCGCCCTGCCTGCCCGTCTCCCGTGGGCGAGTGGACAATGCCAGATCCGCACTGCGCCCTGCCTGCCCTTCTGCCGTGTGGGAGTGGACACAGCCAGATCCGCACTGCGCCCTGCCTGACCGTCTGCCGAGGGTGAGTGGACACAGCCAGATCCGTACTGCGCCCTTCCTGACCGCTTGCCGTGGGTGAGTGGACACAGCAAAATCCCCACTGCCCCCTGCCTGACCGCCTTCCGTGGGTGAGTGGACACAGCCAGATCCGCACTGCGCCCTGCTTGCCCGTCTCCCGTGGGTGAATGGACACTGCCAGATCCGCACTGCGCCCTGCCTGCCCGTCTGTCGTGGGCGAGTGGACACAGCCAGATCCGCACTGCGCCCTGCCTTACCGTCTGCCGTGGGTGAGTGGACACAGCCAGATCCGCACTGCGCCCTGCTTGCCCGTCTCCCGTGGGTGAGTGGACACAGCCAGATCCGCACTGCGCCCTGCCTGCCCGTCTGCCGTGGGCGAGTGGACACAGCCAGATCCGCACTGCGCCCTGCCTGCCCGTCTCCAGTGGGCGAGTGGACACAGCCAGATCCACACTGCGCCCTGCCTGCCCGTATGCCACAGGCGAGTGGACACAGCCAGATCCGCACTGCGCCCTGCCTGACCGTCTGCCGTGGGCGAGAGGACGCAGCCAGATCCACTCTGCACCCTGCCGGTCCGTCTGCCATGGGCGAGTGGACACAACTAAATCCGCACTGCGCCCTGCCTGACCGTCTGCCGTGGGTTAGTGGACATAGCCAGATCAACACAGCACCGTCTCTGCCCATCTCCCGTGGGTAAGTGGACACAGCAGGATCCGCACTGCGCCTGCCTGACCTTCTGCCGTGGGTGAGTGGACACAGCCAGGTCCGCACTGCGCCCTGCCTGACCGCCTTCTGTGGGTGAGTAGACACAGCCAGATCCGCACTGCGCCCTGCCTGCCCGTCTCCCGTGGGTGAGTGGACACAGCCAGATCCGCACTCCGCCCTACCTGCCCGTCTCCCGTGGGCGAGTGGACACAGCCAGATCCGCACTGCGCCCTGCCTGCCCGTCTGCCGTGGGTGAGTGGACACAACCAGATCGGCACTGCGCCTTGCCTGCCCGTCTCCCGTCAGTGAGTGGACACAGCCAGATCCGCACTGCGCCCTGCCTGCCCGTCTCCCGTGGGCGAGTGGACACAGCCAGATCCGAACTGCGCCCTGCCTGCCGGTCTCCCGTGGGTGAATGGACACAGCCAGATCCGCACTGCGCCCTGCCTGACCGTCTGCCGTGGGTGAGTGGACACAGCCAGATCCGCACTGCGCCCTTCCTGACCGTCTGCCGTTGGTGAGTAGACACAGCCAGATCCGCACTGCGCGCTGCCTGCCCGTCTCACGTGGGTGAGTGGACACAGCCAGATCCGCACTGCGCCCTGCCAGTACGTCTCCCGTGGGTGAGTGGACACAGCCAGATCCGCACTGCGCCCTGCCTGCCCGTCTCCCGGGGGTGAGTGGACACAGCCAGATCCGCACTGCGCCCTGCCTGCCCGTCTGCCGTGGGCGAGTGGACACAGCCAGATCCGCACTGCGCCCTGCCTTACCGTCTGCCGTGGGTGAGTGGACACAGCCAGTACCGCACTGCGCCCTGCCTGACCGCCTGCCGTGGGTGAGTGGACACAGCCAGATCCGCACTGCGCCCTGCCTGCCCGTCTCCCGTGGGTGAGTGGACACAGCCAGATCCGCACTGCGCCCTACCTGCCCGTCTCCCGTGGGTGAGTGGACACAGCCATATCCGCACTGCGCCCTGCCTGCCCGTCTGCCGTGGGTGAGTGGACACAGCCAGATCCGCACTGCGCCTTGCCTGCCCGTCTTTCTTCAGTGAGTGGACACACCCAGATCCGCACTGTGCCCTGCCTGCCCGTCTCCCGTGGGTGAGTGGACACAGCCAGATCCGCACTGCTCCCACCCTGCCCGTCTCCAGTGGGCGAGTGGACACAGCCAGATCCGCACTGCGCCCAGCCTGCCCGTCTGCCACGGGCGAGTGGACACAGCCAGATCCGCACTGCGCCCTGCCTGACCGTCTGCCGTGGGCCAGAGGACACAGCCAGATCCACACTGCACCCTGCCTGTCCGTCTGCCGTGGGCGAGTGGACACAGCTAGATCCGCACTGTGCCCTGCCTGACCGTCTGCCGTGGGTGAGTGGACACAGCCAGATCCGCAGTGCGCCCTGCCTGACCGCCTACCGTGGGTGAGTGGACACAGCCAGATCCGCACTGCGCCCTGCCTGCCCGACTCCGGTGGGCGAGTGGACACTGCCAGTTCCGCACTGCGCCCTGCCTGCCCTTCTGCCGTGGGTGAGTGGACACAGCCAGATCCGCACTGCGCCCTGCCTGACCGCTTGCCGTGGGTGAGTGGACACAGCAAGATCCGCACTGCGCCCTGCCTGACCGCCTGCCGTGGGTGAGTGGACACAGCCAGATCCACACTGCGCTCTGCCTGCCAGTCTGCCGTGGGTTAGTGGACATAGCCAGATCCACACAGCACCGTCTCTGCCCATCTCCCGTGGGTAAGTGGACACAGCCGGATCCGCTCTGCGCCCTGCCTGACCGTCTGCCTTGGGTGAGTGGACACAACCAGATTCGCACTGCGCCCTGCCTGTCCGTCTGCCGTGGGTGAGTGGACACAGCCAGATCCGCACTGCGCGCTGCCTGCACGTCTCACGTGGGTGAGTGGACACAGCCAGATCCGCACTGCGCCCTGCCTGCCCGTCTCCCGTGGGTGAGTGGACACAGCCAGATCCGCACTGCGCCCTGCCTGACCGTCTGCCGTGGGTGAGTGGACACAGCCAGATCCGCACTGCGCCCTGCCTGCCCGTCTCCCGTGGGTGAGTGGACACAGCCAGATCCTCACTGCGCCCTGCCTGCCCATCTCCCGTGGGCGAGTGGACACAGCCAGATCCGCACTGCGCCCTGCCTGCCGGTCTCCCGTGGGCGAGTGGACACAGCCAGATCCGCACTGCGCCCTGCCTGCCCGTCTGCCGTGAGCGGGTGGACACAGCCAGATCCGCACTGCGCCCTGCCTGACCGTCTGCCGTGGGTGAGTGGACACAGCCAGATCCACACTGCGCCCTGCCTGCTCGTCTGCCGTGGGTGAGTGGACACAGCCAGATCCGGACTGCGCCCTGCCTGCCCGTCTCCCGTGGGTGAGTGGACACAGCCAGATCTGCACTGCACCCTGCCCGACCGTCTGCCGTGGGTGAGTGGACACAGCCAGATCCACACTGAGCCCTGCCTGCCCCTCTGCCGCGGGCGAGTGGACACAGCCAGATCCGCACTGCGCCCTGCCTGACCGTCTGCCGTGGGTGAGTGTACACAGCCAAATCCGCACTGCGCGCTGCCTGACCGCCTGCTGTGGGTGAGTGGACACAGCCAGATCCGCACTGCGCCCTGCCTGCCCGTCTCCCGTAGGTGAGTGGACACAGCGAGATCCGCACTCCGCCCTACCTGCCCGTCTCCCGTGGGAAAGTGGACACAGCCATATCCGCACTGCGTCCTGCCTGCCCGTCTGCCGTGGGTGAGTGGACACAGCCAGATCCGCACTGCGCCTTGCCTGCCCGTCTCCCGTCAGTGAGTGGACACAGCCAGATCCGCACTGCGCCCTGCCTGCCCGTCTCCCGTGGGTGAGTGGCCACAGCCAGATCCGCACTGCGCCCTGCCTGCCCGTCTCCAGTGGGCGAGTGGACACAGCCAGATCCGCACTGCGCTCTGCCTGTCCGTCTGCCGTGGGCAAGTGGACACAGCCAGATCCGCACTGCGCCCTGCCTGACCGTCTGCCGTGGGTGAGTGGACACAGCCAGATCCGCACTGCGCCCTGCCTGACCGCCAGCTGTGAGTGAGTGGACACAGCCAGATCCGCACTGCGCCCTGCCTGCCCGTCTCCCCTGGGCGAGTGGACACAGCCAGATCCACACTGCGCCCTGCCTGCCCATATCCCTTGGGTGAGTGGACACAGCCAGATCCGCACTGCGCCCTGCCAGCCCGTCTCCAGTGGGCGAGTGGACACAGCCAGATCCACACTGCGCCCTGCCTGCCCGTCTGCCGTCGGCGAATGGACACAGCCAGATCTGCACTGCACCCTGCCTGACCGTCTGCCGTGGGCGAGTGGACACAGCCAGATCCACATTGCGCCCTGCCTGCCCGTCTGCCGTCGGCGAGTGGACACAGCCAGATCCGCACTGCGCCCTGCCTGACCGTCTGCCGTGGGCGAGTGGACACAGCCAGATCCGCACTGCGCCCTGCCTGTCCGTCTGCCGTGGGCGAGTGGACACAGCCAGATCCGCACTGCGCCCTGCCTGACCATCTGCCGTGGGTGAGTGGACACAGCCAGATCCGCACTGCGCCCTGCCTGACCGCCAGCCGTGGGTGAGTGGACACAGCCAGATCCGCACTGCGCCCTGCCTGCCCGTCTCCCGTGTGCGAGTGGGCACAGCCAGATCCGCACTGCGCCCAGCCTGCCCGTCTGCCGTGGGTGAGTGGACACAGCCAGATCCACACTGCGACCTGCCTGCCCGTCTCTCGTGGGTGAGTGGACACAGCCAGATCCGCACTGCGCCCTGCCAGCCCGTCTACAGTGGGCGAGTGGACACAGCCAGATCCACACTGCACCCTACCTGCTCGTCTCCCGTGGGCGAGTGGACACAGCCAGATCCGCACTGCGCCCTACCTGCCCGTCTCCCGTGGGCGAGTGGACACAGCCAGATCCGCACTGCGCCCTGCCTGCCCGTCTCACGTCGGTGAGTGGACACAGCCAGATCGGCACTGCGCCTTGCCTGCCCGTCTCCCGTCAATGAGTGGACACAGCCAGATCCGCACTGCGCCCTGCCTGCCCGTCTCCCGTGGGCGAGTGGACACAGCCAGATCCGCACTGCACCCTGCCTGACCGCCTGCCGTGGGCGAGTGGACACAGCCAGATCCGCACTGCGCCCTTCCTGCCCGTCTCCCGTGGGCGAGTGGACACTGCCAGATCCGCACTGCGCCCTGCCTGACCGTCTGCCTTGGGTGAGTGGACAGCCAGATCCGCACTGCGCCCTTCCTGACCGCTTGCCGTGGGTTAGTGGACACAGCAAGTTCCGCACTGCGCCCTGCCTGACCGCCTGCCGTGGGTGAAAGGACACAGCTAGATCCACACTGCGCTCTGCCTGCCAGTCTGCCGTGGGTTAGTGGACATAGCCAGATCCACACAGCACCGTCTCTGCCCATCTCCCGTGGGTAAGTGGACACAGCCGGATCCGCACTGCGCCCTGCCTGACCGTCTGCCGTGGGTTAGTGGACACAGCCAGATCCGCACTGCGCCCTTCCTGACCGTCTGCCGTGGGTGACTGGACATAGCCAGATCCGCACTGCGCCCTGCCTGACCGCCTGCCGTGGGTGACTGGACATAGCCAGATCCGCACTGCGCCCTGCCTGCCCGTCTCCCGTGGGTAAGTGGACACAGCCATATCCGCACTGCGCCCTACCTGCCCGTCTCCCGTGGGTGAGTGGACACAGCCATATCCGCACTGCGCCCTGCCTGCCCGTCTGCCGTGGGCGAGTGGACACCGCCAGATCCGCACTGCGCCTTGCCTGCCCGTCTCCCTTCAGTGAGTGGACACACCCAGATCCGCACTGTGCCCTGCCTGCCCGTCTCCCGTGGGTGAGTGGACACAGCCAGATCCGCACTGCTCCCACCCTGCCCGTCTCCAGTGGGCGAGTGGACACAGCCAGATCCGCACTGCGCCCAGCCTGCCCGTCTGCCACGGGCGAGTGGACAAAGCCAGATCCGCACTGCGCCCTGCCTGACCGTCTGCCGTGGGCCAGAGGACACAGCCAGATCCACACTGCACCCTGCCTGTCCGTCTGCCGTGGGCGAGTGGACACAGCTAGATCCGCACTGCGCCCTGCCTGACCGTCTGCCGTGGGTGAGTGGACACAGCCAGATCCGCAGTGCGCCCTGCCTGACCGCCTACCGTGGGTGAGTGGACACAGCCAGATCCGCATTGCGCCCTGCCTGCCCGACTCCCGTGGGCGAGTAGACACTGCCAGTTCCGCACTGCGCCCTGCCTGCCCTTCTGCCGTGGGTGTGTGGACACAGCCAGATCCGCACTGCGCCCTGGCTGACCGCTTGCCCTGGGTGAGTGGACACAGCAAGATACGCACTGCGCCCTGCCTGACCGCCTGCCGTGGGTGAGTGGACACAGCCAGATCCACACTGCGCTCTGCCTGCCAGTCTGCCGTGGGTTAGTGGACATAGCCAGATCCACACAGCACCGTCTCTGCCCATCTCCCGTGGGTAAGTGGACACAGCCGGATCCGCACTGCGCCCTGCCTGACCGTCTGCCGTGGGTGAGTGGACACAACCAGATCCGCACTGCGCCCTGCCTGTCCGTCTGCCGTGGGTGAGTGGACACAGCCAGATCCGCACTGCTCGCTGCCTGCACGTCTCACGTGGGTGAGTGGACACAGCCAGATCCGCACTGCGCCCTGCCTGCCCGTCTCCCGTGGGTGAGTGGACACAGCCAGATCCGCACTGCGCCCTGCCTGACCGTCTGCCGTGGGTGAGTGGACACAGCCAGATCCGCACTGCGCCCTGCCTGCCCGTCTCCCGTGGGTGAGTGGACACAGCCAGATCCTCACTGCGCCCTGCCTGCCCATCTCCCGTGGGCGAGTGGACACAGCCAGATCCGCACTGCGCCCTGCCTGCCGGTCTCCCGTGGGCGAGTGGACACAGCCATATCCGCACTGCGCCCTGCCTGCCCGTCTGCCGTGAGCGGGTGGACACAGCCAGATCCGCACTGCGCCCTGCCTGACCGTCTGCCGTGGGTGAGTGGACACAGCCAGATCCACACTGCGCCCTGCCTGCTCGTCTGCCGTGGGTGAGTGGACACAGCCAGATCCGGACTGCGCCCTGCCTGCCCGTCTCCCGTGGGTGAGTGGACACAGCCAGATCTGCACTGCACCCTGCCCGACCGTCTGCCGTGGGTGAGTGGACACAGCCAGATCCACACTGAGCCCTGCCTGCCCCTCTGCCGCGGGCGAGTGGACACAGCCAGATCCGTACTGTGCCCTGCCTGCCCGTCTCCCGTGGGCGAGTGACACAGCCAGATCCACACTGAGCCCTGCCTGCCCCTCTGCCGCGGGCGAGTGGACACAGCCAGATCCGCACTGCGCCCTGCCTGCCCGTCTCCCGTGGGCGAGTGGACAATGCCAGATCCGCACTGCGCCCTGCCTGCCCTTCTGCAGTGTGGGAGTGGACACAGCCAGATCCGCACTGCGCCCTGCCTGACCGTCTGCCGAGGGTGAGTGGACACAGCCAGATCCGTACTGCGCCCTTCCTGACCGCTTGCCGTGGGTGAGTGGACACAGCAAGATCCCCACTGCCCCCTGCCTGACCGCCTTCCGTGGGTGAGTGGACACAGCCAGATCCGCACTGCGCCCTGCTTGCCCGTCTCCCGTGGGTGAATGGACACTGCCAGATCCGCACTGCGCCCTGCCTGCCCGTCTGTCGTGGGCGAGTGGACACAGCCAGATCCGCACTGCGCCCTGCCTTACCGTCTGCCGTGGGTGAGTGGACACAGCCAGATCCGCACTGCGCCCTGCTTGCCCGTCTCCCGTGGGTGAGTGGACACAGCCAGATCCGCACTGCGCCCTGCCTGCCCGTCTGCCGTGGGCGAGTGGACACAGCCAGATCCGCACTGCGCCCTGCCTTACCGTCTGCCGTGGGTGAGTGGACACAGCCAGATCCACACTGCGCCCTGCCTGCCCCTCTGCCGTGGGCGAGTGGACACAGCTAGATCCGCACTGCGCCCTGCCTGACCGTCTACCGTGGGTGAGTGGACACAGCCAGATCCGCACTGCGCCCTGCCTGACCGCCTGCCGTGGTTGAGGGGACACAGCCAGATCCGCACTGCGCCCTGCCTGCCCGTCTCCCGTGGTGATTGGACACAGCCAGATCCGCACTGCGCCTTGCCTGCCCGTCTCCCTTCAGTGAGTGGACACACCCAGATCCGCACTGTGCCCTGCCTGCCAGTCTCCCGTGGGTGAGTGGACACAGCCAGATCCGCACTGCGCCCTGCCTGCCCATCTCCAGTGGGCGAGTGGACACAGCCAGATCCACACTGCGCCCTGCCTGCCCGTCTGCCACAGGCGAGTGGACACAGCCAGATCCGCACTACGCCCTACCTGCCCGTCTCCCGTGGGTGAGTGGACACAGCCATATCCGCACTGCGCCCTGCCTGCCCGTCTGCCGTGGGTGAGTGGACACCGCCAGATCCGCACTGCGCCTTGCCTGCCCATCTCCCTTCAGTGAGTGGACACACCCAGATCCGCACTGTGCCCTGCCTGCCCGTCTCCCGTGGGTGAGTGGACACAGCCAGATCCGCACTGCTCCCACCCTGCCCGTCTCCAGTGGGCGAGTGGACACAGCCAGATCCGCACTGCGCCCTGCCTGACCGCCTGCCGTGGGTGAGTGGACACAGCCAGATCCGCACTGCGCCCTGCCTGCCGGTCTCCCGTGGGCGAGTGGACACAGCCAGATCCGCACTGCGCCCTGCTTGCCCGTCTCCCGTGGGTGAGTGGACACAGCCAGATCCGCACTGCGCCCTGCCTGCCCGTCTGCCGTGGGCGAGTGGACACAGCCAGATCCGCACTGCGCCCTGCCTTACCGTCTGCCGTGGGTGAGTGGACACAGCCAGATCCACACTGCGCCCTGCCTGCCCCTCTGCCGTGGGCGAGTGGACACAGCTAGATCCGCACTGCGCCCTGCCTGACCGTCTGCCGTGGGTGAGTGGACACAGCCAGATCCGCACTGCGCCCTGCCTGACCGCCTGCCGTGGTTGAGGGGACACAGCCAGATCCGCACTGCGCCCTGCCTGCCCGTCTCCCGTGGGTGATTGGACACAGCCAGATCCGCACTGCGCCTTGCCTGCCCGTCTCCCTTCAGTGAGTGGACACACCCAGATCCGCACTGTGCCCTGCCTGCCCGTCTCCCGTGGGTGAGTGGACACAGCCAGATCCGCACTGCGCCCTGCCTGCCCATCTCCAGTGGGCGAGTGGACACAGCCAGATCCACACTGCGCCCTGCCTGCCCGTCTGCCACAGGCGAGTGGACACAGCCAGATCCGCACTGCGCCCTACCTGCCCGTCTCCCGTGGGTGAGTGGACACAGCCATATCCGCACTGCGCCCTGCCTGCCCGTCTGCCGTGGGTGAGTGGACACCGCCAGATCCGCACTGCGCCTTGCCTGCCCATCTCCCTTCAGTGAGTGGACACACCCAGATCCGCACTGTGCCCTGCCTGCCCGTCTCCCGTGGGTGAGTGGACACAGCCAGATCCGCACTGCTTCCACCCTGCCCGTCTCCAGTGGGCGAGTGGACACAGCCAGATCCGCACTGCGCCCTGCCTGACCGCCTGCCGTGGGTGAGTGGACACAGCCAGATCCGCACTGCGCCCTGCCTGCCGGTCTCCCGTGGGCTAGTGGACACAGCCAGATCCGCACTGCGCCCTGCCTGCCCGTCTGCCGTGAGCGGGTGGACAGAGCCAGATCCGCACTGCGCCCTGCCTGACCGTCTGCCGTGGGTGAGTGGACACAGCCAGATCCACACTGCGCCCTGCCTGCTCGTCTGCAGTGGGTGAGTGGACACAGCCAGATCCGGACTGCGCCCTGCCTGCCCGTCTCCCGTGGGTGAGTGGACACAGCCAGATCTGCACTGCACCCTGCCCGACCGTCTGCCGTGGGTGAGTGGACACAGCCAGATCCACACTGAGCCCTGCCTGCCCCTCTGCCGCGGGCGAGTTTACACAGCCAGATCCGCACTGCGCCCTGCCTGACCGTCTGCCGTGGGTGAGTGTACAGAGCCAGATCCGCACTGCGCCCTGCCTGACCGTCTGCCGTGGGTGAGTGTACAGAGCCAGATCCGCACTGCGCCCTGCCTGCCCGTCTCCCGTGGGCGAGTGGACACAGCCAGATCCGCACTGCGCCTTGCCTGCCCGTCTCCCGTCAGTGAGTGGACACAGCCAGATCCGCACTGCGCCCTGCCTGCCCATCTCCCGTGTGCGAGTGGACACAGCCAGATCCGCACTGCGCCCTGCCTGCCGTTCTCCCGTGGGCGAGTGACACAGCCAGATCCGCACTGCGCCCTGCCTGCCCGTCTGCCGTGAGCGAGTGGACACAGTCAGATCCACACTGCGCCCTGCCTGACCGTCTGCCGTGGGTTAGTGGACACAGCCAGATCCACACAGAGCCCTGCCTGCCCCTCTGCCGCGGGCGAGTGGACACAGCCAGATCCGCACTGGGCCCTGCCTGACCGTCTGCCGTGGGTGAGTGGACACAGCCAGATCCGCACTGCGCCCTGCCTGACCAGCTGCTGTGGGTGACTGGACACAGCCAGATCCGCACTGCGCCCTGCCTGCCCGTCTCCCGTAGGTGAGTGGAAACAGCCAGATCCGCACTGCGCCCTACCTGCCCGTCTCCCGTGGGCGAGTGGACACAGCCAGATCCGCACTGCGCCCTGCCTGCCCGTCAGCCGTGGGTGAGTGGACACAGCCAGATCCGCACTGCGCCTTGCCTGCCCGTCTCCCGTCAGTGAGTGGACACAGCTAGATCCGCACTGCGCCCTGCATGCCCGTCTCCCGTGGGCGAGTGGACACAGCCAGATCCGCACTGCGCCCTGCCCGCCGGTCTCCCGTGGGCGAGTGGACACAGCCAGATCCGCACTGCGCCCTGCCTGCCCGTCTGCCGTGGGCGAGTGGACACAGCCAGATCTGCACTGCGCCCTGCCTTACCGTCTGCCGTGGGTGAGTGGACACAGCCAGATCCACACTGCGCCCTGCCTGCCCCTCTGCCGTGGGCGAGTGGACACAGCTAGATCCGCACTGCGCCCTGCCTGACCGTCTGCCGTGGGTGAGTGGACACAGCCAGATCCGCACTGCGCCCTGCCTGACCGCCTGCCGTGGTTGAGGGGACACAGCCAGATCCGCACTGCGCCCTGCCTGCCCGTCTCCCGTGGGTGATTGGACACAGCCAGATCCGCACTGCGCCTTGCCTGCCCGTCTCCCTTCAGTGAGTGGACACACCCAGATCCGCACTGTGCCCTGCCTGCCCGTCTCCCGTGGGTGAGTGGACACAGCCAGATCCGCACTGCGCCCTGCCTGCCCATCTCCAAAGGGCGAGTGGACACAGCCAGATCCACACTGCGCCCTGCCTGCCCGTCTGCCACAGGCGAGTGGACACAGCCAGATCCGCACTGCGCCCTACCTGCCCGTCTCCCGTGGGTGAGTGGACACAGCCATATCCGCACTGCGCCCTGCCTGCCCGTCTGCCGTGGGTGAGTGGACACCGCCAGATCCGCACTGCGCCTTGCCTGCCCATCTCCCTTCAGTGAGTGGACACACCCAGATCCGCACTGTGCCCTGCCTGCCCGTCTCCCGTGGGTGAGTGGACACAGCCAGATCCGCACTGCTCCCACCCTGCCCGTCTCCAGTGGGCGAGTGGACACAGCCAGATCCGCACTGCGCCCTGCCTGACCGCCTGCCGTGGGTGAGTGGACACAGCCAGATCCGCACTGCGCCCTGCCTGCCGGTCTCCCGTGGGCGAGTGGACACAGCCAGATCCGCACTGCGCCCTGCCTGCCCGTCTGCCGTGAGCGGGTGGACAGAGCCAGATCCGCACTGCGCCCTGCCTGACCGTCTGCCGTGGGTGAGTGGACACAGCCAGATCCACACTGCGCCCTGCCTGCTCGTCTGCCGTGGGTGAGTGGACACAGCCAGATCCGGACTGCGCCCTGCCTGCCCGTCTCCCGTGGGTGAGTGGACACAGCCAGATCTGCACTGCACCCTGCCCGACCGTCTGCCGTGGGTGAGTGGACACAGCCAGATCTGCACTGCACCCTGCCCGACCGTCTGCCGTGGGTGAGTGGACACAGCCAGATCCACACTGAGCCCTGCCTGCCCCTCTGCCGCGGGCGAGTTTACACAGCCAGATCCGCACTGCGCCCTGCCTGACCGTCTGCCGTGGGTGAGTGTACAGAGCCAGATCCGCACTGCGCCCTGCCTGACCGTCTGCCGTGGGTGAGTGTACAGAGCCAGATCCGCACTGCGCCCTGCCTGCCCGTCTCCCGTGGGCGAGTGGACACAGCCAGATCCGCACTGCGCCTTGCCTGCCCGTCTCCCGTCAGTGAGTGGACACAGCCAGATCCGCACTGCGCCCTGCCTGCCCATCTCCCGTGTGCGAGTGGACACAGCCAGATCCGCACTGCGCCCTGCCTGCCGTTCTCCCGTGGGCGAGTGACACAGCCAGATCCGCACTGCGCCCTGCCTGCCCGTCTGCCGTGAGCGAGTGGACACAGTCAGATCCACACTGCGCCCTGCCTGACCGTCTGCCGTGGGTTAGTGGACACAGCCAGATCCACACAGAGCCCTGCCTGCCCCTCTGCCGCGGGCGAGTGGACACAGCCAGATCCGCACTGGGCCCTGCCTGACCGTCTGCCGTGGGTGAGTGGACACAGCCAGATCCGCACTGCGCCCTGCCTGACCAGCTGCTGTGGGTGACTGGACACAGCCAGATCCGCACTGCGCCCTGCCTGCCCGTCTCCCGTAGGTGAGTGGAAACAGCCAGATCCGCACTGCGCCCTACCTGCCCGTCTCCCGTGGGCGAGTGGACATAGCCAGATCCGCACTGCGCCCTGCCTGCCCGTCAGCCGTAGGTGAGTGGACACAGCCAGATCCGCACTGCGCCTTGCCTGCCCGTCTCCCGTCAGTGAGTGGACACAGCTAGATCCGCACTGCGCCCTGCCTGCCCGTCTCCCGTGGGCGAGTGGACACAGCCAGATCCGCACTGCGCCCTGCCCGCCGGTCTCCCGTGGGCGAGTGGACACAGCCAGATCCGCACTGCGCCCTGCCTGCCCGTCTGCCGTGGGCGAGTGGACACAGCCAGATCCGCACTGCGCCCTGCCTGACCGCCTGACGTGGGCGAGTGGACACAGCCAGATCCGCACTGCGCCCTGCCTGCCCGTCTCCCGTGGGCGAGTGGACACTGCCAGATCCGCACTGCGCCCTGCCTGCCCTTCTGCCGTGGGTGAGTGGACACAGCCAGATCCGCACTGCGCCCTGCCCGACCGTCTGCCGAGGGTGAGTGGACACAGCCAGATCCGTACTGCGCCCTTCCTGACCGCTTGCCGTGGGTGAGTGGACACAGCAAGATCCGCACTGCCCCCTGCCTGACCGCCTTCCGTGGGTGAGTGGAAACAGCCAGATCCGCACTGCGCCCTGCTTGCCCGTCTCCCGTGGGTGAGTGGACACTGCCAGATCCGCACTGCGCCCTGCCTGCCCGTCTGACGTGGGCGAGTGGACACAGCCATATCCGCACTGCGCCCTGCCTTACCGTCTGCCGTGGGTGAGTGGACACAGCCAGATCCGCACTGCGCCCTGCTTGCCCGTCTCCCGTGGGTGAGTGGACACAGCCAGATCCGCACTGCGCCCTGCCTGCCCGTCTGCCGTGGGCGAGTGGACACACCCAGATCCGCACTGCGCCCTGCCTTACCATCTGCCGTGGGTGAGTGGACACAGCCAGATCCACACTGCGCCCTGCCTGCCCCTCTGCCGTGGGCGAGTGGACAAGCTAGATCCGCACTGCGCCCTGCCTGACCGTCTGCCGTGGGTGAGTGGACACAGCCAGATCCGCACTGCGCCCTGCCTGACCGCCTGCCGTGGGTGAGTGGACACAGCCAGATCCGCACTGCGCCCTGCCTGCCCGTCTCCCGTGGGTGAGTGGACACAGCCAGATCCGCACTGCGCCTTGCCTGCCCGTCTCCCGTCAGTGAGTGGACACACCCAGATCCGCACTGTGCCCTGCCTGCCCGTCTGCCGTGGGTGAGTGGACACAGCCAGATCCGGTCTGCGCCCTGCCTGCCCGTCTCCCGTGGGTGAGTGGACACAGCCAGATCTGCACTGCACCCTGCCCGACCGTCTGCCGTGGGTGAGTGGACACAGCCAGATCTGCACTGCACCCTGCCCGACCGTCTGCCGTGGGTGAGTGGACACAGCCAGATCTGCACTGCACCCTGCCCGACCGTCTGCCGTGGGTGAGTGGACACAGCCAGATCCACACTGAGCCCTGCCTGCCCCTCTGCCGCGGGCGAGTTTACACAGCCATATCCGCACTGCGCCCTGCCTGACCGTCTGCCGTGGGTGAGTGTACAGAGACAGATCCGCACTGCGCCCTGCCTGACCGTCTGCCGTGGGTGAGTGTACAGAGCCAGATCCGCACTGCGCCCTGCCTGCCCGTCTCCCGTGGGCGAGTGGACACAGCCAGATCCGCACTGCGCCTTGCCTGCCCGTCTCCCGTCAGTGAGTGGACACAGCCAGATCCGCACTGCGCCCTGCCTGCCCATCTCCCGTGTGCGAGTGGACACAGCCAGATCCGCACTGCGCCCTGCCTGCCGGTCTCCCGTGGGCGAGTGACACAGCCAGATCCGCACTGCGCCCTGCCTGCCCGTCTGCCGTGAGCGAGTGGACACAGTCAGATCCACACTGCGCCCTGCCTGACCGTCTGCCGTGGGTTAGTGGACACAGCCAGATCCACACAGAGCCCTGCCTGCCCCTCCTCCGCGGGCGAGTGGACACAGCCAGATCCACACTGGGCCCTGCCTGACCGTCTGCCGTGGGTGAGTGGACACAGCCAGATCCGCACTGCGCCCTGCCTGACCAGCTGCTGTGGGTGACTGGACACAGCCAGATCCGCACTGCGCCCTGCCTGCCCGTCTCCCGTAGGTGAGTGGAAACAGCCAGATCCGCACACCGCCCTACCTGCCCGTCTCCCGTGGGCGAGTGGACACAGCCAGATCCGCACTGCGCCCTGCCTGCCCGTCTGCCGTGGGTGAGTGGACACAGCCAGATCCGCACTGTGCCTTGCCTGCCCGTCTCCCGTCAGTGAGTGGACACAGCCAGATCCGCACTGCGCCCTGCCTGCCCGTCTCCCGTGGGTGAGTGGACACAGCCAGATCCGCACTGCGCCCTGCCTGCCCGTCTCCAGTGGGCGAGTGGACACAGCCAGATCCGCACTGCGCCCTGCCTGTCCGTCTGCCGTGGGCAAGTGGACACAGCCAGATCCGCACTGCGCCCTGCCTGACCGTCTGCCGTGGGTGAGTGGACACAGCCAGATCCGCACTGCGCCCTGCCTGACCGCCAGCGGTGGGTGAGTGGACACAGCCAGATCCGCACTGCGCCCTGCCTGCCCGTCTCCCCTGGGCGAGTGGACACAGCCAGATCCACACTGCGCCTTGCCTGCCCGTCTCCCGTCAGTGAGTGGACACAGCCAGATCCGCACTGCGCGCTGCCTGCCCCTCTGCCGTGGGCGAGTGGACACAGCCAGAACCGCACTGCGCCCTGCCTGACCGTCTGCCGTGGGCGAGTGGACACAGCCAGATCCACACTGCGCCCTGCCTGCCCCTCTGCCGTGGGCGAGTGGACACTGCCAGGTCCGCACTGCGCCCTGCCTGCCCGTCTGCCGTGGGTGAGTGGACACAGCCAGATCCGCACTGCGCCCTGCCTGCCCGTCTGCCGTGGGCGAGTGGACACAGCCAGATCCGCACTGCGCCCTGCCTGACCGTCTGCCGTGGGTGAGTGGACACAGCCAGATCCACACTGCGCCCTGACTGCCCCTCTGCCGTGGGCGAGTGGACACAGCCAGATCCGCACTGCGCCCTGCCTGACCGTCTGCCGTGGGTGAGTGGACACAGCCAGATCCGCACTGCGCCCTGCCTGCCCGTCAGCCGTGGGTGAGTGGACACAGCCAGATCCGCACTGCGCCTTGCCTGCCCGTCTCCCGTCAGTGAGTGGACACAGCCAGATCCGCACTGCGCCCTGCCTGCCCGTCTCCCGTGGGCGAGTGGACACAGCCAGATCCGCACTGCGCCCTGCCCGCCGTCTCCCGTGGGCGAGTGGACACAGCCAGATCCGCACTGCGCCCTGCCTGCCCGTCTGCCGTGGGCGAGTGGACACAGCCAGATCCGCACTGCGCCCTGCCTGACCGCCTGACGTGGGCGAGTGGACACAGCCAGATCCGCACTGCGCCCTGCCTGCCCGTCTGCCGTGGGTGAGTGGACACAGCCAGATCCGCACTGTGCCTTGCCTGCCCGTCTCCCGTCAGTGAGTGGACACAGCCAGATCCGCACTGCGCCCTGCCTGACCGTCTGCCGTGGGTTAGTGGACATAGCCAGATCAACACAGCACCGTCTCTGCCCATCTCCCGTGGATAAGTGGACACAGCCGGATCCGCACTGCGCCCTGCCTGACCGTCTGCCGTGGGTGAGTGGACACAGCCAGGTCCGCACTGCGCCCTGCCTGACCGCCTGCTGTGGGTGAGTGGACACAGCCAGATCCGCACTGCGCCCTGCCTGCCCGTCTCCCGTGGGTGAGTGGACACAGCCAGATCCGCACTCCGCCCTACCTGCCCGTCTCCCGTGGGCGAGTGGACACAGCCAGATCCGCACTGCGCCCTGCCTGCCCGTCTGCCGTGGGTGAGTGGACACAGCCAGATCGGCACTGCGCCTTGCCTGCCCGTCTCCCGTCAGTGAGTGGACACAGCCAGATCCGCACTGCGCCCTGCCTGCCCGTCTCCCGTGGGCGAGTGGACACAGCCAGATCCGCACTGCGCCCTGCCTGCCGGTCTCCCGTGGGTGAATGGACACAGCCAGATCCGCACTGCGCCCTGCCTGACTGTCTGCCGTGGGTGAGTGGACACAGCCTGATCCGCACTGCGCCCTTCCTGACCGTCTGCCGTTGGTGAGTAGACACAGCCAGATCCGCACTGCGCTGCCTGCCCGTCTCACGTGGGTGAGTGGACACAGCCAGATCCGCACTGCGCCCTGCCAGTCCGTCTCCCGTGGGTGAGTGGACACAGCCAGATCCGCACTGCGCCCTGCCTGCCCGTCTCCCGGGGGTGAGTGGACACAGCCAGATCCGCACTGCGCCCTGCCTGCCCGTCTGCCGTGGGCGAGTGGACACAGCCAGATCCGCACTGCGCACTGCCTTACCGTCTGCCGGGGGTGAGTGGACACAGCCAGATCCACACTGCGCCCTGCCTGCCCCTCTGCCGTGGGCGAGTGGACACAGCCATATCCGCACTGCGCCCTGCCTGACCGTCTGCCGTGGGTGAGTGGACACAGCCAGTACCGCACTGCGCACTGCCTGACCGCCTGCCGTGGGTGAGTGGACACAGCAAGATCCGCACTGCGCCCTGCCTGCCCGTCTCCCGTGGGTGAGTGGACACAGCCAGATCCGCACTGCGCCCTACCTGCCCGTCTCCCGTGGGTGAGTGGACACAGCCATATCCGCACTGCGCCCTGCCTGCCCGTCTGCCGTGGGTGAGTGGACACAGCCAGATCCGCACTGCGCCTTGCCTGCCCGTCTTTCTTCAGTGAGTGGACACACCCAGATCCGCACTGTGCCCTGCCTGCCCGTCTCCCGTGGGTGAGTGGACACAGCCAGATCCGCACTGCTCCCACCCTGCCCGTCTCCAGAGGGCGAGTGGACACAGCCAGATCCGCACTGCGCCCAGCCTGCCCGTCTGCCACGGGCGAGTGGACACAGCCAGATCCGCACTGCGCCCTGCCTGACCATCTGCCGTGGGCCAGAGGACACAGCCAGATCCACACTGCACCCTGCCTGTCCGTCTGCCACGGGCGAGTGGACACAGCCAGATCCGCACTGCGCCCTGCCTGACCATCTGCCGTGGGCCAGAGGACACAGCCAGATCCACACTGCGCCCTGCCTGACCGCTTGCCGTGGGTGAGTGGACACAGCAAGATCCGCACTGCGCCCTGCCTGACCGCCTGCCGTGGGTGAGTGGACACAGCCAGATCCACACTGCGCTCTGCCTGCCAGTCTGCCGTGGGTTAGTGGACATAGCCAGATCCACACAGCACCGTCTCTGCCCATCTCCCGTGGGTAAGTGGACACAGCCGGATCCGCACTGCGCCCTGCCTGACCGTCTGCCGTGGGTGAGTGGACACAACCAGATTCGCACTGCGCCCTGCCTGTCCGTCTGCCGTGGGTGAGTGGACACAGCCAGATCCGCACTGCGCGCTGCCTGCACGTCTCACGTGGGTGAGTGGACACATCCAGATCCGCACTGCGCCCTGCCTGCCCGTCTCCCGTGGGTGAGTGGACACAGCCAGATCCGCACTCCGCCCTACCTGCCCGTCCCCCGTGGGCAAGTGGACACAGCCATATCCGCACTGCGCCCTGCCTGCCCGTCTGCCGTGGGTGAGTGGAGACAGCCAGATCCGCACTGCGCCTTGCCTGCCCGTCTCCCGTCAGTGAGTGGACACAGCCAGATCCGCACTGCGCCCTGCCTGCCCGTCTCCCGTGGGTGAGTGGCCACAGCCAGATCCGCACTGCGCTCTGCCTGTCCGTCTGCCGTGGGCAAGTGGACACAGCCAGATCCGCACTGCGCCCTGCCTGACCGTCTGCCGTGGGTGTGTGGACACAGCCAGATCCGCACTGCGCCCTGCCTGACCGCCAGCTGTGAGTGAGTGGACACAGCCAGATCCGCACTGCGCCCTGCCTGCCCGTCTCCCCTGGGCGAGTGGACACAGCCAGATCCACACTGCGCCCTGCCTGCCCGTCTCCCGTGGGTGAGTGGACACAGCCAGATCCGCACTGCGCCTTGCCTGCCCGTCTCCCGTCAGTGAGTGGACACAGCCAGATCCGCACTGCGCCCTGCCTGCCCGTCTCCCGTGGGCGAGTGGACACAGCCAGATCCGCACTGCGCCCTGCCTGCCGGTCTCCCGTGGGTGAATGGACACAGCCAGATCCGCACTGCGCCCTGCCTGACCGTCTGCCGTGGGTGAGTGGACACAGCCAGATCCGCACTGCGCCCTGCCTGCCCGTCTGCCGTGGGTCAGTGGACATAGCCATATCCACACAGCACCCTCTCTGCCCATCTCCCGTGGGTGAGTGGACACAGCCGGATCCGCACTGCGCCCTGCCTGACCGTCTGCCGTGGGTGAGTGGACACTGCCAGATCCACACTGCGCCCTGCCTGCCTGTCTGCCGTGGGTGAGTGGACACAGCCAGATCCGCAATGCGCCCTGCCTGACCCTCTGCCGTGGGTGAGTGGATACAGCCAGATCCACACTGCGCCCTGCCTGCCCGTCTGCCGTGGGTGAGTGGACACAGACAGATCCGCACTTCGCCCTGCCTGACCGCCTGCCGTGGGTGAGTGGACACAGCCAGATCCGCACTGCGCCCTGCCTGCCCGTCTCCCGTGGGTGAGTGGACACAGCCAGATCCGCACTGCGCCCTGCCTGACCGTCTGCCCTGGGTGAGTGGATACAGCCAGATCCGCACTGCGCACTTCCTGACCGCCTGCTGTGGGTGCGTGGACACAGCCAGATCCGCACTGTGCCATGCCTGACCGCCTGCCGTGGGTGAGTTGACACAGCCAGATCCGTACTGCGCCCTGCCTGCCCGTCTGCCGTGGGTCAGTGGACATAGCCAGATCCACACAGCACCGTCTCTGCCCATCTCCCGTGGGTGAGTGGACACAGCCGGATCCGCACTGCGCCCTGCCTGACCGTCTCCCGTGGGTGAGTGGACACAGCCAGATCCGCACTGCGCCTTGCCTGCCCGTCTCACGTGGGTAAGTGGACACAGCCAGATCCACACTGCGCCCTGCCTGCCCGTCTCCCGTGGGTGAGTGGACACAGCCAGATCCGCACTGCACCCAGACTGACCGTCTGCCGTGGGTGAGTGGACACAGCCAGATCCGCACTGCAACCTGCCTGACAGTCTGCCGTGGGTGAGTGGACACAGACAGATCCGCACTGCGCCCTGCCTGCCCGTCTGCCGTGGGTCAGTGGACATAGCCATATCCACACAGCACCCTCTCTGCCCGTCTCCCGTGGGTGAGTGGACACAGCCAGATCCACACTGCGCCTTGCCTGCCCGTCTCCCCTGGGTGAGTGGACACAGCCAGATCCTCACTGGGCCCTGCCTGCCAGTCTCCCGTGGGTGAGTGGACACAGCCAGATCCGCACTGCGCCCTGCCTGCCCGTCTCCCGTGGGCGAGTGGACACAGCCAGATCCACACTGCGCCCTGCCTGCCCGTCTCCCGTGGGTGAGTGGACAAAGCCAGATCCGCCCTGCGCCCTGCCTGACAGTCTGCCGTGGGTGAGTGGACACAGTCAGATCCGCACTGCGCCCTGCCTGCCCGTCTGCCGTGGGTCAGTGGACATAGCCATATCCACACAGCACCCTCTCTGCCCATCTCCCGTGGGTGAGTGGACACAGCCAGATCCGCACTGCGCCCTGCTTGACCGTCTGCCGTGGGTGAGTGGACACAGCCAGATCCGCACTGCGCCCTGCCTGACCGCCTGCCGTGGGTGAGTGGAAATAGCCAGATCCGCACTGCACCCTGCCTGCCCGTCTCCCGTGGGTGAGTAGACACAGCCAGATCCGCACTGCGCCCTACCTGCCCGTCTCCCGTGGGCGAGTGGACACAGCCAAATCCGCACTGCGCCCTGCCTGCCCGTCTGCCGTGGGTGAGTGGACACAGCCAGATCCGCACTGCGCATTGCCTGCCCGTCTCCCGTCAGTGAGTGGACACAGCCAGATCCGCACTGCGCCCTGCCTGCCGGTCTCCCGTGGGCGAGTGGACACAGCCAGATCCGCACTGCGCCCTGCTTGCCCGTCTCCCGTGGGTGAGTGGACACTGCCAGATCCGCACTGCGCCCTGCCTGCCCGTCTGTCGTGGGCGAGTGGACACAGCCAGATCCGCACTGCGCCCTGCCTTACCGTCTGCCGTGGGTGAGTGGACACAGCCAGATCCGCACTGCGCCCTGCTTGCCCGTCTCCCGTGGGTGAGTGGACACAGCCAGATCCGCACTGCGCCCTGCCTGCCCGTCTGCCGTGGGCGAGTGGACACAGCCAGATCCGCACTGCGCCCTGCCTTACCGTCTGCCGTGGGTGAGTGGACACAGCCAGATCCACACTGTGCCCTGCCTGCCCCTCTGCCGTGGGCGAGTGGACACAGCTAGATCCGCACTGCGCCCTGCCTGCCCCTCTGCCGTGGGCGAGTGGACACAGCCAGATCCGCACTGCGCCCTGCCTGACCGCCTGCCGTGGGTGAGTGGACACAGCCAGATCCGCACTGCGCCCTGCCTGCCCGTCTCCCGTGGGTGAGTGGACACAGCCAGATCCGCACTGCGCCTTGCCTGCCCGTCTCCCTTCAGTGAGTGGACACACGCAGATCCGCACTGTGCCCTGCCTGCCCGTCTCCCGTGGGTGAGTGGACACAGCCAGATCCGCACTGCGCCCTGCCTGCCCGTCTCCAGTGGGCGAGTGGACACAGCCAGATCCACACTGCGCCCTGCCTGCCCGTCTGCCACAGGCGAGTGGACACAGCCAGATCCGCACTGCGCCCTGCCTGACCGTCTGCCGTGGGCGAGAGGACACAGCCAGATCCACTCTGCACCCTGCCTGTCCGTCTGCCATGGGCGAGTGGACACAGCTAGATCCGCACTGCGCCCTGCCTGACCGTCTGCCGTGGGTTAGTGGACATAGCCAGATCA
This sequence comes from Microcebus murinus, assembly GCF_040939455.1. Taxonomy (NCBI): domain Eukaryota; kingdom Metazoa; phylum Chordata; class Mammalia; order Primates; family Cheirogaleidae; genus Microcebus; species Microcebus murinus. The sequence continues at coordinate 115,303,117 of NC_134106.1, read as the reverse complement.
ACACAGCACCGTCTCTGCCCATCTCCCGTGGGTAAGTGGACACAGCCGGATCCGCACTGCGCCCTGCCTGACCGTCTGCCGTGGGTGAGTGGACACAGCCAGGTCCGCACTGCGCCCTGCCTGACCGCCTGCTGTGGGTGAGTGGACACAGCCAGATCCGCACTGCGCCCTGCCTGCCCGTCTCCCGTGGGTGAGTGGACACAGCCAGATCTGCACTCTGCCCTACCTGCCCGTCTCCCGTGGGCGAGTGGACACAGCCAGATCCACATTGCGCCCTGCCTGCCCCTCTGCCGTGGGCGTGTGGACACAGCCAGATCCGCACTGCGCCCTGCCTGACCGTCTGCCGTGGGTGAGTGGACACAGCCAGTACCGCACTGCGCCCTGCCTGACCGCCTGCCGTGGGTGAGTGGACACAGCCAGATCCGCACTGCGCCTTGCCTGCCTGTCTCCCTTCAGTGAGTGGACACACCCAGATCCGCACTGTGCCCTGCCTGCCCGTCTCCCGTGGGTGAGTGGACACAGCCAGATCCGCACTGCTCCCACCCTGCCCGTCTCCAGTGGGCGAGTGGACACAGCCAGATCCGCACTGCGCCCTGCCTGACCGTCTGCCGTGGGCCAGAGGACACAGCCAGATCCACACTGCACCCTGCCTGTCCGTCTGCCGTGGGCGAGTGGACACAGCTAGATCCGCACTGTGCCCTGCCTGACCGTCTGCCGTGGGTGAGTGGACACAGCCAGATCCGCAGTGCGCCCTGCCTGACCGCCTACCGTGGGTGAGTGGACACAGCCAGATCCGCACTGCGCCCTGCCTGCCCGACTCCGGTGGGCGAGTGGACACTGCCAGTTCCGCACTGCGCCCTGCCTGACCTTCTGCCGTGGGTGAGTGGACACAGCCAGATCCACACTGCGCCCTGCCTGACCGCTTGCCGTGGGTGAGTGGACACAGCAAGATCCGCACTGCGCCCTGCCTGACCGCCTGCCGTGGGTGAGTGGACACAGCCAGATCCACACTGCGCTCTGCCTGCCAGTCTGCCGTGGGTTAGTGTACATAGCCAGATCCACACAGCACCGTCTCTGCCCATCTCCCGTGGGTAAGTGGACACAGCCGGATCCGCACTGCGCCCTGCCTGACCGTCTGCCGTGGGTTAGTGGACACAGCCAGATCCACACAGAGCCCTGCCTGCCCCTCTGCCGCGGGCGAGTGGACACAGCCAGATCCGCACTGGGCCCTGCCTGACCGTCTGCCGTGGGTGAGTGGACACAGCCAGATCCGCACTGCGCCCTGCCTGACCAGCTGCTGTGGGTGACTGGACACAGCCAGATCCGCACTGCGCCCTGCCTGCCCGTCTCCCGTAGGTGAGTGGAAACAGCCAGATCCGCACTGCGCCCTACCTGCCCGTCTCCCGTGGGCGAGTGGACACAGCCAGATCCGCACTGCGCCCTGCCTGCCCGTCAGCCGTGGGTGAGTGGACACAGCCAGATCCGCACTGCGCCTTGCCTGCCCGTCTCCCGTCAGTGAGTGGACACAGCTAGATCCGCACTGCGCCCTGCCTGCCCGTCTCCCGTGGGCGAGTGGACACAGCCAGATCCGCACTGCGCCCTGCCCGCCGGTCTCCCGTGGGCGAGTGGACACAGCCAGATCCGCACTGCGCCCTGCCTGCCCGTCTGCCGTGGGCGAGTGGACACAGCCAGATCTGCAGTGCGCCCTGCCTTACCGTCTGCCGTGGGTGAGTGGACACAGCCAGATCCACACTGCGCCCTGCCTGCCCCTCTGCCGTGGGCGAGTGGACACAGCTAGATCCGCACTGCGCCCTGCCTGACCGTCTGCCGTGGGTGAGTGGACACAGCCAGATCCGCACTGCGCCCTGCCTGACCGCCTGCCGTGGTTGAGGGGACACAGCCAGATCCGCACTGCGCCCTGCCTGCCCGTCTCCCGTGGGTGATTGGACACAGCCAGATCCGCACTGCGCCTTGCCTGCCCGTCTCCCTTCAGTGAGTGGACACACCCAGATCCGCACTGTGCCCTGCCTGCCCGTCTCCCGTGGGTGAGTGGACACAGCCAGATCCGCACTGCGCCCTGCGTGCCCATCTCCAGTGGGCGAGTGGACACAGCCAGATCCACACTGCGCCCTGCCTGCCCGTCTGCCACAGGCGAGTGGACACAGCCAGATCCGCACTGCGCCCTACCTGCCCGTCTCCCGTGGGTGAGTGGACACAGCCATATCCGCACTGCGCCCTGCCTGCCCGTCTGCCGTGGGTGAGTGGACACCGCCAGATCCGCACTGCGCCTTGCCTGCCCATCTCCCTTCAGTGAGTGGACACACCCAGATCCGCACTGTGCCCTGCCTGCCCGTCTCCCGTGGGTGAGTGGACACAGCCAGATCCGCACTGCTCCCACCCTGCCCGTCTCCAGTGGGCGAGTGGACACAGCCAGATCCACACTGCGCCCTGCCTGACCGCCTGCCGTGGGTGAGTGGACACAGCCAGATCCGCACTGCGCCCTGCCTGCCGGTCTCCCGTGGGCGAGTGGACACAGCCAGATCCGCACTGCGCCCTGCCTGCCCGTCTGCCGTGAGCGGGTGGACAGAGCCAGATCCGCACTGCGCCCTGCCTGACCGTCTGCCGTGGGTGAGTGGACACAGCCAGATCCACACTGCGCCCTGCCTGCTCGTCTGCCGTGGGTGAGTGGACACAGCCAGATCCGGACTGCGCCCTGCCTGCCCGTCTCCCGTGGGTGAGTGGACACAGCCAGATCTGCACTGCACCCTGCCCGACCGTCTGCCGTGGGTGAGTGGACACAGCCAGATCTGCACTGCACCCTGCCCGACCGTCTGCCGTGGGTGAGTGGACACAGCCAGATCCACACTGAGCCCTGCCTGCCCCTCTGCCGCGGGCGAGTTTACACAGCCAGATCCGCACTGCGCCCTGCCTGACCGTCTGCCGTGGGTGAGTGTACAGAGCCAGATCCGCACTGCGCCCTGCCTGACCGTCTGCCGTGGGTGAGTGTACAGAGCCAGATCCGCACTGCGCCCTGCCTGCCCGTCTCCCGTGGGCGAGTGGACACAGCCAGATCCGCACTGCGCCTTGCCTGCCCGTCTCCCGTCAGTGAGTGGACACAGCCAGATCCGCACTGCGCCCTGCCTGCCCATCTCCCGTGTGCGAGTGGACACAGCCAGATCCGCACTGCGCCCTGCCTGCCGTTCTCCCGTGGGCGAGTGACACAGCCAGATCCGCACTGCGCCCTGCCTGCCCGTCTGCCGTGAGCGAGTGGACACAGTCAGATCCACACTGCGCCCTGCCTGACCGTCTGCCGTGGGTTAGTGGACACAGCCAGATCCACACAGAGCCCTGCCTGCCCCTCTGCCGCGGGCGAGTGGACACAGCCAGATCCGCACTGGGCCCTGCCTGACCGTCTGCCGTGGGTGAGTGGACACAGCCAGATCCGCACTGCGCCCTGCCTGACCAGCTGCTGTGGGTGACTGGACACAGCCAGATCCGCACTGCGCCCTGCCTGCCCGTCTCCCGTAGGTGAGTGGAAACAGCCAGATCCGCACTGCGCCCTACCTGCCCGTCTCCCGTGGGCGAGTGGACACAGCCAGATCCGCACTGCGCCCTGCCTGCCCGTCAGCCGTGGGTGAGTGGACACAGCCAGATCCGCACTGCGCCTTGCCTGCCCGTCTCCCGTCAGTGAGTGGACACAGCTAGATCCGCACTGCGCCCTGCCTGCCCGTCTCCCGTGGGCGAGTGGACACAGCCAGATCCGCACTGCGCCCTGCCCGCCGGTCTCCCGTGGGCGAGTGGACACAGCCAGATCCGCACTGCGCCCTGCCTGCCCGTCTGCCGTGGGCGAGTGGACACAGCCAGATCCGCACTGCGCCCTGCCTGACCGCCTGACGTGGGCGAGTGGACACAGCCAGATCCGCACTGCGCCCTGCCTGCCCGTCTCCCGTGGGCGAGTGGACACTGCCAGATCCGCACTGCGCCCTGCCTGCACTTCTGCCGTGGGTGAGTGGACACAGCCAGATCCGCACTGCGCCCTGCCCGACCGTCTGCCGAGGGTGAGTGGACACAGCCAGATCCGTACTGCGCCCTTCCTGACCGCTTGCCGTGGGTGAGTGGACACAGCAAGATCCGCACTGCCCCCTGCCTGACCGCCTTCCGTGGGTGAGTGGACACAGCCAGATCCGCACTGCGCCCTGCTTGCCCGTCTCCCGTGGGTGAGTGGACACTGCCAGATCCGCACTGCGCCCTGCCTGCCCGTCTGACGTGGGCGAGTGGACACAGCCAGATCCGCACTGCGCCCTGCCTTACCGTCTGCCGTGGGTGAGTGGACACAGCCAGATCCGCACTGCGCCCTGCTTGCCCGTCTCCCGTGGGTGAGTGGACACAGCCAGATCCGCACTGCGCCCTGCCTGCCCGTCTGCCGTGGGCGAGTGGACACACCCAGATCCGCACTGCGCCCTGCCTTACCATCTGCCGTGGGTGAGTGGACACAGCCAGATCCACACTGCGCCCTGCCTGCCCCTCTGCCGTGGGCGAGTGGACAAGCTAGATCCGCACTGCGCCCTGCCTGACCATCTGCCGTGGGTGAGTGGACACAGCCAGATCCGCACTGCGCCCTGCCTGACCGCCTGCCGTGGGTGAGTGGACACAGCCAGATCCGCACTGCGCCCTGCCTGCCCGTCTCCCGTGGGTGAGTGGACACAGCCAGATCCGCACTGCGCCTTGCCTGCCCGTCTCCCGTCAGTGAGTGGACACACCCAGATCCGCACTGTGCCCTGCCTGCCCGTCTCCCGTGGGTGAGTGGACACAGCCATATCCGCACTGCGCCCTGCCTGCCCGTCTGCCGTGGGTGAGTGGACACCGCCAGATCCGCACTGCGCCTTGCCTGCCCATCTCCCTTCAGTGAGTGGACACACCCAGATCCGCACTGTGCCCTGCCTGCCCGTCTCCCGTGGGTGAGTGGACACAGCCAGATCCGCACTGCTCCCACCCTGCCCGTCTCCAGTAGGCGAGTGGACACAGCCAGATCCACACTGCGCCCTGCCTGACCGCCTGCCGTGGGCGAGTGGACACAGCCAGATCCGCACTGCGCCCTGCCTGCCGGTCTCCCGTGGGCGAGTGGACACAGCCAGATCCGCACTGCGCCCTGCTTGCCCGTCTCCCGTGGGTGAGTGGACACTGCCAGATCCGCACTGCGCCCTGCCTGCCCGTCTGACGTGGGCGAGTGGACACAGCCAGATCCGCACTGCGCCCTGCCTTACCGTCTGCCGTGGGTGAGTGGACACAGCCAGATCCGCACTGCGCCCTGCTTGCCCGTCTCCCGTGGGTGAGTGGACACAGCCAGATCCGCACTGCGCCCTGCCTGCCCGTCTGCCGTGGGCGAGTGGACACACCCAGATCCGCACTGCGCCCTGCCTTACCATCTGCCGTGGGTGAGTGGACACAGCCAGATCCACACTGCGCCCTGCCTGCCCCTCTGCCGTGGGCGAGTGGACAAGCTAGATCCGCACTGCGCCCTGCCTGACCATCTGCCGTGGGTGAGTGGACACAGCCAGATCCGCACTGCGCCCTGCCTGACCGCCTGCCGTGGGTGAGTGGACACAGCCAGATCCGCACTGCGCCCTGCCTGCCCGTCTCCCGTGGGTGAGTGGACACAGCCAGATCCGCACTGCGCCTTGCCTGCCCGTCTCCCGTCAGTGAGTGGACACACCCAGATCCGCACTGTGCCCTGCCTGCCCGTCTCCCGTGGGTGAGTGGACACAGCCATATCCGCACTGCGCCCTGCCTGCCCGTCTGCCGTGGGTGAGTGGACACCGCCAGATCCGCACTGCGCCTTGCCTGCCCATCTCCCTTCAGTGAGTGGACACACCCAGATCCGCACTGTGCCCTGCCTGCCCGTCTCCCGTGGGTGAGTGGACACAGCCAGATCCGCACTGCTCCCACCCTGCCCGTCTCCAGTGGGCGAGTGGACACAGCCAGATCCACACTGCGCCCTGCCTGACCGCCTGCCGTGGGTGAGTGGACACAGCCAGATCCGCACTGCGCCCTGCCTGCCGGTCTCCCGTGGGCGAGTGGACACAGCCAGATCCGCACTGCGCCCTGCCTGCCCGTCTGCCGTGAGCGGGTGGACAGAGCCAGATCCGCACTGCGCCCTGCCTGACCGTCTGCCGTGGGTGAGTGGACACAGCCAGATCCACACTGCGCCCTGCCTGCTCGTCTGCCGTGGGTGAGTGGACACAGCCAGATCCGGACTGCGCCCTGCCTGCCCGTCTCCCGTGGGTGAGTGGACACAGCCAGATCTGCACTGCACCCTGCCCGACCGTCTGCCGTGGGTGAGTGGACACAGCCAGATCTGCACTGCACCCTGCCCGACCGTCTGCCGTGGGTGAGTGGACACAGCCAGATCCACACTGAGCCCTGCCTGCCCCTCTGCCGCGGGCGAGTTTACACAGCCAGATCCGCACTGCGCCCTGCCTGACCGTCTGCCGTGGGTGAGTGTACAGAGCCAGATCCGCACTGCGCCCTGCCTGACCGTCTGCCGTGGGTGAGTGTACAGAGCCAGATCCGCACTGCGCCCTGCCTGCCCGTCTCCCGTGGGCGAGTGGACACAGCCAGATCCGCACTGCGCCTTGCCTGCCCGTCTCCCGTCAGTGAGTGGACACAGCCAGATCCGCACTGCGCCCTGCCTGCCCATCTCCCGTGTGCGAGTGGACACAGCCAGATCCGCACTGCGCCCTGCCTGCCGTTCTCCCGTGGGCGAGTGACACAGCCAGATCCGCACTGCGCCCTGCCTGCCCGTCTGCCGTGAGCGAGTGGACACAGTCAGATCCACACTGCGCCCTGCCTGACCGTCTGCCGTGGGTTAGTGGACACAGCCAGATCCACACAGAGCCCTGCCTGCCCCTCTGCCGCGGGCGAGTGGACACAGCCAGATCCGCACTGGGCCCTGCCTGACCGTCTGCCGTGGGTGAGTGGACACAGCCAGATCCGCACTGCGCCCTGCCTGACCAGCTGCTGTGGGTGACTGGACACAGCCAGATCCGCACTGCGCCCTGCCTGCCCGTCTCCCGTAGGTGAGTGGAAACAGCCAGATCCGCACTGCGCCCTACCTGCCCGTCTCCCGTGGGCGAGTGGACACAGCCAGATCCGCACTGCGCCCTGCCTGCCCGTCAGCCGTGGGTGAGTGGACACAGCCAGATCCGCACTGCGCCTTGCCTGCCCGTCTCCCGTCAGTGAGTGGACACAGCTAGATCCGCACTGCGCCCTGCCTGCCCGTCTCCCGTGGGCGAGTGGACACAGCCAGATCCGCACTGCGCCCTGCCCGCCGGTCTCCCGTGGGCGAGTGGACACAGCCAGATCCGCACTGCGCCCTGCCTGCCCGTCTGCCGTGGGCGAGTGGACACAGCCAGATCCGCACTGCGCCCTGCCTGACCGCCTGACGTGGGCGAGTGGACACAGCCAGATCCGCACTGCGCCCTGCCTGCCCGTCTCCCGTGGGCGAGTGGACACTGCCAGATCCGCACTGCGCCCTGCCTGCACTTCTGCCGTGGGTGAGTGGACACAGCCAGATCCGCACTGCGCCCTGCCCGACCGTCTGCCGAGGGTGAGTGGACACAGCCAGATCCGTACTGCGCCCTTCCTGACCGCTTGCCGTGGGTGAGTGGACACAGCAAGATCCGCACTGCCCCCTGCCTGACCGCCTTCCGTGGGTGAGTGGACACAGCCAGATCCGCACTGCGCCCTGCTTGCCCGTCTCCCGTGGGTGAGTGGACACTGCCAGATCCGCACTGCGCCCTGCCTGCCCGTCTGACGTGGGCGAGTGGACACAGCCAGATCCGCACTGCGCCCTGCCTTACCGTCTGCCGTGGGTGAGTGGACACAGCCAGATCCGCACTGCGCCCTGCTTGCCCGTCTCCCGTGGGTGAGTGGACACAGCCAGATCCGCACTGCGCCCTGCCTGCCCGTCTGCCGTGGGCGAGTGGACACACCCAGATCCGCACTGCGCCCTGCCTTACCATCTGCCGTGGGTGAGTGGACACAGCCAGATCCACACTGCGCCCTGCCTGCCCCTCTGCCGTGGGCGAGTGGACAAGCTAGATCCGCACTGCGCCCTGCCTGACCATCTGCCGTGGGTGAGTGGACACAGCCAGATCCGCACTGCGCCCTGCCTGACCGCCTGCCGTGGGTGAGTGGACACAGCCAGATCCGCACTGCGCCCTGCCTGCCCGTCTCCCGTGGGTGAGTGGACACAGCCAGATCCGCACTGCGCCTTGCCTGCCCGTCTCCCGTCAGTGAGTGGACACACCCAGATCCGCACTGTGCCCTGCCTGCCCGTCTCCCGTGGGTGAGTGGACACAGCCAGATCCGCACTGCTCCCACCCTGCCCGTCTCCAGTGGGCGAGTGGACACAGCCAGATCCACACTGCGCCCTGCCTGACCGCCTGCCGTGGGTGAGTGGACACAGCCAGATCCGCACACCGCCCTACCTGCCCGTCTCCCGTGGGCGAGTGGACACAGCCAGATCCGCACTGCGCCCTGCCTGCCCGTCTGCCGTGGGTGAGTGGACACAGCCAGATCCGCACTGTGCCTTGCCTGCCCGTCTCCCGTCAGTGAGTGGACACAGCCAGATCCGCACTGCGCCCTGCCTGCCCGTCTCCCGTGGGTGAGTGGACACAGCCAGATCCGCACTGCGCCCTGCCTGCCCGTCTCCAGTGGGCGAGTGGACACAGCCAGATCCGCACTGCGCCCTGCCTGTCCGTCTGCCGTGGGCAAGTGGACACAGCCAGATCCGCACTGCGCCCTGCCTGACCGTCTGCCGTGGGTGAGTGGACACAGCCAGATCCGCACTGCGCCCTGCCTGACCGCCAGCGGTGGGTGAGTGGACACAGCCAGATCCGCACTGCGCCCTGCCTGCCCGTCTCCCCTGGGCGAGTGGACACAGCCAGATCCACACTGCGCCTTGCCTGCCCGTCTCCCGTCAGTGAGTGGACACAGCCAGATCCGCACTGCGCGCTGCCTGCCCCTCTGCCGTGGGCGAGTGGACACAGCCAGAACCGCACTGCGCCCTGCCTGACCGTCTGCCGTGGGCGAGTGGACACAGCCAGATCCACACTGCGCCCTGCCTGCCCCTCTGCCGTGGGCGAGTGGACACTGCCAGGTCCGCACTGCGCCCTGCCTGCCCGTCTGCCGTGGGTGAGTGGACACAGCCAGATCCGCACTGCGCCCTGCCTGCCCGTCTGCCGTGGGCGAGTGGACACAGCCAGATCCGCACTGCGCCCTGCCTGACCGTCTGCCGTGGGTGAGTGGACACAGCCAGATCCACACTGCGCCCTGACTGCCCCTCTGCCGTGGGCGAGTGGACACAGCCAGATCCGCACTGCGCCCTGCCTGACCGTCTGCCGTGGGTGAGTGGACACAGCCAGATCCGCACTGCGCCCTGCCTGCCCGTCAGCCGTGGGTGAGTGGACACAGCCAGATCCGCACTGCGCCTTGCCTGCCCGTCTCCCGTCAGTGAGTGGACACAGCTAGATCCGCACTGCGCCCTGCCTGCCCGTCTCCCGTGGGCGAGTGGACACAGCCAGATCCGCACTGCGCCCTGCCCGCCGTCTCCCGTGGGCGAGTGGACACAGCCAGATCCGCACTGCGCCCTGCCTGCCCGTCTGCCGTGGGCGAGTGGACACAGCCAGATCCGCACTGCGCCCTGCCTGACCGCCTGACGTGGGCGAGTGGACACAGCCAGATCCGCACTGCGCCCTGCCTGCCCGTCTGAGGTGGGTGAGTGGACACAGCCAGATCCGCACTGTGCCTTGCCTGCCCGTCTCCCGTCAGTGAGTGGACACAGCCAGATCCGCACTGCGCCCTGCCTGCCCGTCTCCCGTGGGTGAGTGGACACAGCCAGATCCGCACTGCGCCCTGCCTGCCCGTCTCCAGTGGGCGAGTGGACACAGCCAGATCCGCACTGCGCCCTGCCTGTCCGTCTGCCGTGGGCAAGTGGACACAGCCAGATCCGCACTGCGCCCTGCCTGACCGTCTGCCGTGGGTGAGTGGACACAGCCAGATCCGCACTGCGCCCTTCCTGACCGCCAGCGGTGGGTGAGTGGACACAGCCAGATCCGCACTGCGCCCTGCCTGCCCGCCTCCCCTGGGCGAGTGGACACAGCCAGATCCACACTGCGCCTTGCCTGCCCGTCTCCCGTCAGTGAGTGGACACAGCCAGATCCGCACTGCGCGCTGCCTGCCCCTCTGCCGTGGGCGAGTGGACACAGCCAGATCCGCACTGCGCCCTGCCTGACCGTCTGCCGTGGGCGAGTGGACACAGCCAGATCCACACTGCGCCCTGCCTGCCCCTCTGCCGTGGGCGAGTGGACACTGCCAGGTCCGCACTGCGCCCTGCCTGCCCGTCTGCCGTGGGCGAGTGGACACAGCCAGATCCGCACTGCGCCCTGCCTGCCCGTCTGCCGTGGGCGAGTGGACACAGCCAGATCCGCACTGCGCCCTGCCTGACCGTCTGCCGTGGGTGAGTGGACACAGCCAGATCCACACTGCGCCCTGACTGCCCCTCTGCCGTGGGCGAGTGGACACAGCCAGATCCGCACTGCGCCCTGCCTGACCGTCTGCCGTGGGTGAGTGGACACAGCCAGATCCGCACTGCGCCCTGCCTGCCCGTCAGCCGTGGGTGAGTGGACACAGCCAGATCCGCACTGCGCCTTGCCTGCCCGTCTCCCGTCAGTGAGTGGACACAGCTAGATCCGCACTGCGCGCTGCCTGCCCGTCTCACGTGGGTGAGTGGACACAGCCAGATCCGCACTGCGCCCTGCCAGTCCGTCTCCCGTGGGTGAGTGGACACAGCCAGATCCGCACTGCGCCCTGCCTGCCCGTCTCCCGGGGGTGAGTGGACACAGCCAGATCCGCACTGCGCCCTGCCTGCCCGTCTGCCGTGGGCGAGTGGACACAGCCAGATCCGCACTGCGCACTGCCTTACCGTCTGCCGGGGGTGAGTGGACACAGCCAGATCCACACTGCGCCCTGCCTGCCCCTCTGCCGTGGGCGAGTGGACACAGCCATATCCGCACTGCGCCCTGCCTGACCGTCTGCCGTGGGTGAGTGGACACAGCCAGTACCGCACTGCGCCCTGCCTGACCGCCTGCCGTGGGTGAGTGGACACAGCAAGATCCGCACTGCGCCCTGCCTGCCCGTCTCCCGTGGGTGAGTGGACACAGCCAGATCCGCACTGCGCCCTACCTGCCCGTCTCCCGTGGGTGAGTGGACACAGCCATATCCGCACTGCGCCCTGCCTGCCCGTCTGCCGTGGGTGAGTGGACACAGCCAGATCCGCACTGCGCCTTGCCTGCCCGTCTTTCTTCAGTGAGTGGACACACCCAGATCCGCACTGTGCCCTGCCTGCCCGTCTCCCGTGGGTGAGTGGACACAGCCAGATCCGCACTGCTCCCACCCTGCCCGTCTCCAGAGGGCGAGTGGACACAGCCAGATCCGCACTGCGCCCAGCCTGCCCGTCTGCCACGGGCGAGTGGACACAGCCAGATCCGCACTGCGCCCTGCCTGACCATCTGCCGTGGGCCAGAGGACACAGCCAGATCCACACTGCACCCTGCCTGTCCGTCTGCCACGGGCGAGTGGACACAGCCAGATCCGCACTGCGCCCTGCCTGACCATCTGCCGTGGGCCAGAGGACACAGCCAGATCCACACTGCGCCCTGCCTGACCGCTTGCCGTGGGTGAGTGGACACAGCAAGATCCGCACTGCGCCCTGCCTGACCGCCTGCCGTGGGTGAGTGGACACAGCCAGATCCACACTGCGCTCTGCCTGCCAGTCTGCCGTGGGTTAGTGGACATAGCCAGATCCACACAGCACCGTCTCTGCCCATCTCCCGTGGGTAAGTGGACACAGCCGGATCCGCACTGCGCCCTGCCTGACCGTCTGCCGTGGGTGAGTGGACACAACCAGATTCGCACTGCGCCCTGCCTGTCCGTCTGCCGTGGGTGAGTGGACACAGCCAGATCCGCACTGCGCGCTGCCTGCACGTCTCACGTGGGTGAGTGGACACATCCAGATCCGCACTGCGCCCTGCCTGCCCGTCTCCCGTGGGTGAGTGGACACAGCCAGATCCGCACTCCGCCCTACCTGCCCGTCCCCCGTGGGCAAGTGGACACAGCCATATCCGCACTGCGCCCTGCCTGCCCGTCTGCCGTGGGTGAGTGGAGACAGCCAGATCCGCACTGCGCCTTGCCTGCCCGTCTCCCGTCAGTGAGTGGACACAGCCAGATCCGCACTGCGCCCTGCCTGCCCGTCTCCCGTGGGTGAGTGGCCACAGCCAGATCCGCACTGCGCTCTGCCTGTCCGTCTGCCGTGGGCAAGTGGACACAGCCAGATCCGCACTGCGCCCTGCCTGACCGTCTGCCGTGGGTGTGTGGACACAGCCAGATCCGCACTGCGCCCTGCCTGACCGCCAGCTGTGAGTGAGTGGACACAGCCAGATCCGCACTGCGCCCTGCCTGCCCGTCTCCCCTGGGCGAGTGGACACAGCCAGATCCACACTGCGCCCTGCCTGCCCGTCTCCCGTGGGTGAGTGGACACAGCCAGATCCGCACTGCGCCCTGCTTGACCGCCAGCCGTGGGTGAGTGGACACAGCCAGATCCGCACTGCGCCCTGCCTGCCCGTCTCCCGTGGGCGAGTGGGCACAGCCAGATCCGCACTGCGCCCTGCCTGCCCGTCTGCCGTGGGTGAGTGGACACAGCCAGATCCACACTGCGCCCTGCCTGCCCGTCTCTCGTGGGTGAGTGGACACAGCCAGATCCGCACTGCGCCCTGCCAGCCCGTCTACAGTGGGCGAGGGGACACAGCCAGATCCACACTGCACCCTACCTGCCCGTCTCCCGTGGGCGAGTGGACACAGCCAGATCCGCACTGCGCCCTACCTGCCCGTCTCCCGTGGCCGAGTGGACACAGCCAGATCCGCACTGCGCACTTCCTGACCGCCTGCTGTGGGTGCGTGGACACAGCCAGATCCGCACTGTGCCATGCCTGACCGCCTGCCGTGGGTGAGTTGACACAGCCAGATCCGTACTGCGCCCTGCCTGCCCGTCTGCCGTGGGTCAGTGGACATAGCCAGATCCACACAGCACCGTCTCTGCCCATCTCCCGTGGGTGAGTGGACACAGCCGGATCCGCACTGCGCCCTGCCTGACCGTCTCCCGTGGGTGAGTGGACACAGCCAGATCCGCACTGCGCCTTGCCTGCCCGTCTCACGTGGGTAAGTGGACACAGCCAGATCCACACTGCGCCCTGCCTGCCCGTCTCCCGTGGGTGAGTGGACACAGCCAGATCCGCACTGCACCCAGACTGACCGTCTGCCGTGGGTGAGTGGACACAGCCAGATCCGCACTGCAACCTGCCTGACAGTCTGCCGTGGGTGAGTGGACACAGACAGATCCGCACTGCGCCCTGCCTGCCCGTCTGCCGTGGGTCAGTGGACATAGCCATATCCACACAGCACCCTCTCTGCCCGTCTCCCGTGGGTGAGTGGACACAGCCAGATCCACACTGCGCCTTGCCTGCCCGTCTCCCCTGGGTGAGTGGACACAGCCAGATCCTCACTGGGCCCTGCCTGCCAGTCTCCCGTGGGTGAGTGGACACAGCCAGATCCGCACTGCGCCCTGCCTGCCCGTCTCCCGTGGGCGAGTGGACACAGCCAGATCCACACTGCGCCCTGCCTGCCCGTCTCCCGTGGGTGAGTGGACAAAGCCAGATCCGCCCTGCGCCCTGCCTGACAGTCTGCCGTGGGTGAGTGGACACAGTCAGATCCGCACTGCGCCCTGCCTGCCCGTCTGCCGTGGGTCAGTGGACATAGCCATATCCACACAGCACCCTCTCTGCCCATCTCCCGTGGGAGAGTGGACACAGCCAGATCCGCACTGCGCCCTGCTTGACCGTCTGCCGTGGGTGAGTGGACACAGCCAGATCCGCACTGCGCCCTGCCTGACCGCCTGCCGTGGGTGAGTGGAAATAGCCAGATCCGCACTGCACCCTGCCTGCCCGTCTCCCGTGGGTGAGTAGACACAGCCAGATCCGCACTGCGCCCTACCTGCCCGTCTCCCGTGGGCGAGTGGACACAGCCAAATCCGCACTGCGCCCTGCCTGCCCGTCTGCCGTGGGTGAGTGGACACAGCCAGATCCGCACTGCGCATTGCCTGCCCGTCTCCCGTCAGTGAGTGGACACAGCCAGATCCGCACTGCGCCCTGCCTGCCGGTCTCCCGTGGGCGAGTGGACACAGCCAGATCCGCACTGCGCCCTGCTTGCCCGTCTCCCGTGGGTGAGTGGACACTGCCAGATCCGCACTGCGCCCTGCCTGCCCGTCTGTCGTGGGCGAGTGGACACAGCCAGATCCGCACTGCGCCCTGCCTTACCGTCTGCCGTGGGTGAGTGGACACAGCCAGATCCGCACTGCGCCCTGCTTGCCCGTCTCCCGTGGGTGAGTGGACACAGCCAGATCCGCACTGCGCCCTGCCTGCCCGTCTGCCGTGGGCGAGTGGACACAGCCAGATCCGCACTGCGCCCTGCCTTACCGTCTGCCGTGGGTGAGTGGACACAGCCAGATCCACACTGTGCCCTGCTTGCCCCTCTGCCGTGGGCGAGTGGACACAGCTAGATCCGCACTGCGCCCTGCCTGCCCCTCTGCCGTGGGCGAGTGGACACATCCAGATCCGCACTGCGCCCTGCCTGACCGCCTGCCGTGGGTGAGTGGACACAGCCAGATCCGCACTGCGCCCTGCCTGCCCGTCTCCCGTGGGTGAGTGGACACAGCCAGATCCGCACTGCGCCTTGCCTGCCCGTCTCCCTTCAGTGAGTGGACACACGCAGATCCGCACTGTGCCCTGCCTGCCCGTCTCCCGTGGGTGAGTGGACACAGCCAGATCCGCACTGCGCCCTGCCTGCCCGTCTCCAGTGGGCGAGTGGACACAGCCAGATCCACACTGCGCCCTGCCTGCCCGTCTGCCACAGGCGAGTGGACACAGCCAGATCCGCACTGCGCCCTGCCTGACCGTCTGCCGTGGGCGAGAGGACACAGCCAGATCCACTCTGCACCCTGCCTGTCCGTCTGCCATGGGCGAGTGGACACAGCTAGATCCGCACTGCGCCCTGCCTGACCGTCTGCCGTGGGTTAGTGGACATAGCCAGATCAACACAGCACCGTCTCTGCCCATCTCCCGTGGGTAAGTGGACACAGCCGGATCCGCACTGCGCCCTGCCTGACCGTCTGCCGTGGGTGAGTGGACACAGCCAGGTCCGCACTGCGCCCTGCCTGACCGCCTGCTGTGGGTGAGTGGACACAGCCAGATCCGCACTGCGCCCTGCCTGCCCGTCTCCCGTGGGTGAGTGGACACAGCCAGATCTGCACTCTGCCCTACCTGCCCGTCTCCCGTGGGCGAGTGGACACAGCCAGATCCACATTGCGCCCTGCCTGCCCCTCTGCCGTGGGCGTGTGGACACAGCCAGATCCGCACTGCGCCCTGCCTGACCGTCTGCCGTGGGTGAGTGGACACAGCCAGATCCGCACTGGGCCCTGCCTGACCGTCTGCCGTGGGTGAGTGGACACAGCCAGATCCGCACTGCGCCCTGCCTGACCAGCTGCTGTGGGTGACTGGACACAGCCAGATCCGCACTGCGCCCTGCCTGCCCGTCTCCCGTAGGTGAGTGGAAACAGCCAGATCCGCACTGCGCCCTACCTGCCCGTCTCCCGTGGGCGAGTGGACACAGCCAGATCCGCACTGCGCCCTGCCTGCCCGTCAGCCGTGGGTGAGTGGACACAGCCAGATCCGCACTGCGCCTTGCCTGCCCGTCTCCCGTCAGTGAGTGGACACAGCTAGATCCGCACTGCGCCCTGCCTGCCCGTCTCCCGTGGGCGAGTGGACACAGCCAGATCCGCACTGCGCCCTGCCCGCCGGTCTCCCGTGGGCGAGTGGACACAGCCAGATCCGCACTGCGCCCTGCCTGCCCGTCTGCCGTGGGCGAGTGGACACAGCCAGATCCGCACTGCGCCCTGCCTGACCGCCTGACGTGGGCGAGTGGACACAGCCAGATCCGCACTGCGCCCTGCCTGCCCGTCTCCCGTGGGCGAGTGGACACTGCCAGATCCGCACTGCGCCCTGCCTGCACTTCTGCCGTGGGTGAGTGGACACAGCCAGATCCGCACTGCGCCCTGCCCGACCGTCTGCCGAGGGTGAGTGGACACAGCCAGATCCGTACTGCGCCCTTCCTGACCGCTTGCCGTGGGTGAGTGGACACAGCAAGATCCGCACTGCCCCCTGCCTGACCGCCTTCCGTGGGTGAGTGGACACAGCCAGATCCGCACTGCGCCCTGCTTGCCCGTCTCCCGTGGGTGAGTGGACACTGCCAGATCCGCACTGCGCCCTGCCTGCCCGTCTGACGTGGGCGAGTGGACACAGCCAGATCCGCACTGCGCCCTGCCTTACCGTCTGCCGTGGGTGAGTGGACACAGCCAGATCCGCACTGCGCCCTGCTTGCCCGTCTCCCGTGGGTGAGTGGACACAGCCAGATCCGCACTGCGCCCTGCCTGCCCGTCTGCCGTGGGCGAGTGGACACACCCAGATCCGCACTGCGCCCTGCCTTACCATCTGCCGTGGGTGAGTGGACACAGCCAGATCCACACTGCGCCCTGCCTGCCCCTCTGCCGTGGGCGAGTGGACAAGCTAGATCCGCACTGCGCCCTGCCTGACCATCTGCCGTGGGTGAGTGGACACAGCCAGATCCGCACTGCGCCCTGCCTGACCGCCTGCCGTGGGTGAGTGGACACAGCCAGATCCGCACTGCGCCCTGCCTGCCCGTCTCCCGTGGGTGAGTGGACACAGCCAGATCCGCACTGCGCCTTGCCTGCCCGTCTCCCGTCAGTGAGTGGACACACCCAGATCCGCACTGTGCCCTGCCTGCCCGTCTCCCGTGGGTGAGTGGACACAGCCAGATCCGCACTGCTCCCACCCTGCCCGTCTCCAGTGGGCGAGTGGACACAGCCAGATCCACACTGCGCCCTGCCTGACCGCCTGCCGTGGGTGAGTGGACACAGCCAGATCCGCACTGCGCCCTGCCTGCCGGTCTCCCGTGGGCGAGTGGACACAGCCAGATCCGCACTGCGCCCTGCCTGCCCGTCTGCCGTGAGTGGGTGGACACAGCAGGATCCGCACTGCGCCCTGCCTGACCGTCTGCCGTGGGTGAGTGTACAGAGACAGATCCGCACTGCGCCCTGCCTGACCGTCTGCCGTGGGTGAGTGTACAGAGCCAGATCCGCACTGCGCCCTGCCTGCCCGTCTCCCGTGGGCGAGTGGACACAGCCAGATCCGCACTGCGCCTTGCCTGCCCGTCTCCCGTCAGTGAGTGGACACAGCCAGATCCGCACTGCGCCCTGCCTGCCCATCTCCCGTGTGCGAGTGGACACAGCCAGATCCGCACTGCGCCCTGCCTGCCGGTCTCCCGTGGGCGAGTGACACAGCCAGATCCGCACTGCGCCCTGCCTGCCCGTCTGCCGTGAGCGAGTGGACACAGTCAGATCCACACTGCGCCCTGCCTGACCGTCTGCCGTGGGTTAGTGGACACAGCCAGATCCACACAGAGCCCTGCCTGCCCCTCTTCCGCGGGCGAGTGGACACAGCCAGATCCGCACTGGGCCCTGCCTGACCGTCTGCCGTGGGTGAGTGGACACAGCCAGATCCGCACTGCGCCCTGCCTGACCAGCTGCTGTGGGTGACTGGACACAGCCAGATCCGCACTGCGCCCTGCCTGCCCGTCTCCCGTAGGTGAGTGGAAACAGCCAGATCCGCACACCGCCCTACCTGCCCGTCTCCCGTGGGCGAGTGGACACAGCCAGATCCGCACTGCGCCCTGCCTGCCCGTCTGCCGTGGGTGAGTGGACACAGCCAGATCCGCACTGTGCCTTGCCTGCCCGTCTCCCGTCAGTGAGTGGACACAGCCAGATCCGCACTGCGCCCTGCCTGCCCGTCTCCCATGGGTGAGTGGACACAGCCAGATCCGCACTGCGCCCTGCCTGCCCGTCTCCAGTGGGCGAGTGGACACAGCCAGATCCGCACTGCGCCCTGCCTGTCCGTCTGCCGTGGGCAAGTGGACACAGCCAGATCCGCACTGCGCCCTGCCTGACCGTCTGCCGTGGGTGAGTGGACACAGCCAGATCCGCACTGCGCCCTGCCTGACCGCCAGCGGTGGGTGAGTGGACACAGCCAGATCCGCACTGCGCCCTGCCTGCCCGTCTCCCCTGGGCGAGTGGACACAGCCAGATCCACACTGCGCCTTGCCTGCCCGTCTCCCGTCAGTGAGTGGACACAGCCAGATCCGCACTGCGCGCTGCCTGCCCCTCTGCCGTGGGCGAGTGGACACAGCCAGAACCGCACTGCGCCCTGCCTGACCGTCTGCCGTGGGCGAGTGGACACAGCCAGATCCACACTGCGCCCTGCCTGCCCGTCTGCCGTGGGTCAGTGGACATAGCCATATCCACACAGCACCCTCTCTGCCCATCTCCCGTGGGTGAGTGGACACAGCCAGATCCGCACTGCGCCCTGCTTGACCGTCTGCCGTGGGTGAGTGGACACAGCCAGATCCGCACTGCGCCCTGCCTGACCGCCTGCCGTGGGTGAGTGGAAATAGCCAGATCCGCACTGCACCCTGCCTGCCCGTCTCCCGTGGGTGAGTAGACACAGCCAGATCCGCACTGCGCCCTACCTGCCCGTCTCCCGTGGGCGAGTGGACACAGCCAAATCCGCACTGCGCCCTGCCTGCCCGTCTGCCGTGGGTGAGTGGACACAGCCAGATCCGCACTGCGCATTGCCTGCCCGTCTCCCGTCAGTGAGTGGACACAGCCAGATCCGCACTGCGCCCTGCCTGCCGGTCTCCCGTGGGCGAGTGGACACAGCCAGATCCGCACTGCGCCCTGCTTGCCCGTCTCCCGTGGGTGAGTGGACACAGCCAGATCCGCACTGCGCATTGCCTGCCCGTCTCCCGTCAGTGAGTGGACACAGCCAGATCCGCACTGCGCCCTGCCTGCCGGTCTCCCGTGGGCGAGTGGACACAGCCAGATCCGCACTGCGCCCTGCTTGCCCGTCTCCCGTGGGCGAGTGGACACAGCCAGATCCGCACTGCGCCCTGCCTTACCGTCTGCCGTGGGTGAGTGGACACAGCCAGATCCGCACTGCGCCCTGCTTGCCCGTCTCCCGTGGGTGAGTGGACACAGCCAGATCCGCACTGCGCCCTGCCTGCCCGTCTGCCGTGGGCGAGTGGACACAGCCAGATCCGCACTGCGCCCTGCCTTACCGTCTGCCGTGGGTGAGTGGACACAGCCAGATCCACACTGTGCCCTGCTTGCCCCTCTGCCGTGGGCGAGTGGACACAGCTAGATCCGCACTGCGCCCTGCCTGCCCCTCTGCCGTGGGCGAGTGGACACATCCAGATCCGCACTGCGCCCTGCCTGACCGCCTGCCGTGGGTGAGTGGACACAGCCAGATCCGCACTGCGCCCTGCCTGCCCGTCTCCCGTGGGTGAGTGGACACAGCCAGATCCGCACTGCGCCTTGCCTGCCCGTCTCCCTTCAGTGAGTGGACACACGCAGATCCGCACTGTGCCCTGCCTGCCCGTCTCCCGTGGGTGAGTGGACACAGCCAGATCCGCACTGCGCCCTGCCTGCCCGTCTCCAGTGGGCGAGTGGACACAGCCAGATCCACACTGCGCCCTGCCTGCCCGTCTGCCACAGGCGAGTGGACACAGCCAGATCCGCACTGCGCCCTGCCTGACCGTCTGCCGTGGGCGAGAGGACACAGCCAGATCCACTCTGCACCCTGCCTGTCCGTCTGCCATGGGCGAGTGGACACAGCTAGATCCGCACTGCGCCCTGCCTGACCGTCTGCCGTGGGTTAGTGGACATAGCCAGATCAACACAGCACCGTCTCTGCCCATCTCCCGTGGGTAAGTGGACACAGCCGGATCCGCACTGCGCCCTGCCTGACCGTCTGCCGTGGGTGAGTGGACACAGCCAGGTCCGCACTGCGCCCTGCCTGACCGCCTGCTGTGGGTGAGTGGACACAGCCAGATCCGCACTGCGCCCTGCCTGCCCGTCTCCCGTGGGTGAGTGGACACAGCCAGATCTGCACTCTGCCCTACCTGCCCGTCTCCCGTGGGCGAGTGGACACAGCCAGATCCACATTGCGCCCTGCCTGCCCCTCTGCCGTGGGCGTGTGGACACAGCCGGATCCGCACTGCGCCCTGCCTGACCGTCTGCCGTGGGTGAGTGGACACAGCCAGTACCGCACTGCGCCCTGCCTGACCGCCTGCCGTGGGTGAGTGGACACAGCCAGATCCGCACTGCGCCTTGCCTGCCTGTCTCCCTTCAGTGAGTGGACACACCCAGATCCGCACTGTGCCCTGCCTGCCCGTCTCCCGTGGGTGAGTGGACACAGCCAGATCCGCACTGCTCCCACCCTGCCCGTCTCCAGTGGGCGAGTGGACACAGCCAGATCCGCACTGCGCCCTGCCTGACCGTCTGCCGTGGGCCAGAGGACACAGCCAGATCCACACTGCACCCTGCCTGTCCGTCTGCCGTGGGCGAGTGGACACAGCTAGATCCGCACTGTGCCCTGCCTGACCGTCTGCCGTGGGTGAGTGGACACAGCCAGATCCGCAGTGCGCCCTGCCTGACCGCCTACCGTGGGTGAGTGGACACAGCCAGATCCGCACTGCGCCCTGCCTGCCCGACTCCGGTGGGCGAGTGGACACTGCCAGTTCCGCACTGCGCCCTGCCTGACCTTCTGCCGTGGGTGAGTGGACACAGCCAGATCCACACTGCGCCCTGCCTGACCGCTTGCCGTGGGTGAGTGGACACAGCAAGATCCGCACTGCGCCCTGCCTGACCGCCTGCCGTGGGTGAGTGGACACAGCCAGATCCACACTGCGCTCTGCCTGCCAGTCTGCCGTGGGTTAGTGTACATAGCCAGATCCACACAGCACCGTCTCTGCCCATCTCCCGTGGGTAAGTGGACACAGCCGGATCCGCACTGCGCCCTGCCTGACCGTCTGCCGTGGGTTAGTGGACACAGCCAGATCCACACAGAGCCCTGCCTGCCCCTCTGCCGCGGGCGAGTGGACACAGCCAGATCCGCACTGGGCCCTGCCTGACCGTCTGCCGTGGGTGAGTGGACACAGCCAGATCCGCACTGCGCCCTGCCTGACCAGCTGCTGTGGGTGACTGGACACAGCCAGATCCGCACTGCGCCCTGCCTGCCCGTCTCCCGTAGGTGAGTGGAAACAGCCAGATCCGCACTGCGCCCTACCTGCCCGTCTCCCGTGGGCGAGTGGACACAGCCAGATCCGCACTGCGCCCTGCCTGCCCGTCAGCCGTGGGTGAGTGGACACAGCCAGATCCGCACTGCGCCTTGCCTGCCCGTCTCCCGTCAGTGAGTGGACACAGCTAGATCCGCACTGCGCCCTGCCTGCCCGTCTCCCGTGGGCGAGTGGACACAGCCAGATCCGCACTGCGCCCTGCCCGCCGGTCTCCCGTGGGCGAGTGGACACAGCCAGATCCGCACTGCGCCCTGCCTGCCCGTCTGCCGTGGGCGAGTGGACACAGCCAGATCTGCAGTGCGCCCTGCCTTACCGTCTGCCGTGGGTGAGTGGACACAGCCAGATCCACACTGCGCCCTGCCTGCCCCTCTGCCGTGGGCGAGTGGACACAGCTAGATCCGCACTGCGCCCTGCCTGACCGTCTGCCGTGGGTGAGTGGACACAGCCAGATCCGCACTGCGCCCTGCCTGACCGCCTGCCGTGGTTGAGGGGACACAGCCAGATCCGCACTGCGCCCTGCCTGCCCGTCTCCCGTGGGTGATTGGACACAGCCAGATCCGCACTGCGCCTTGCCTGCCCGTCTCCCTTCAGTGAGTGGACACACCCAGATCCGCACTGTGCCCTGCCTGCCCGTCTCCCGTGGGTGAGTGGACACAGCCAGATCCGCACTGCGCCCTGCGTGCCCATCTCCAGTGGGCGAGTGGACACAGCCAGATCCACACTGCGCCCTGCCTGCCCGTCTGCCACAGGCGAGTGGACACAGCCAGATCCGCACTGCGCCCTACCTGCCCGTCTCCCGTGGGTGAGTGGACACAGCCATATCCGCACTGCGCCCTGCCTGCCCGTCTGCCGTGGGTGAGTGGACACCGCCAGATCCGCACTGCGCCTTGCCTGCCCATCTCCCTTCAGTGAGTGGACACACCCAGATCCGCACTGTGCCCTGCCTGCCCGTCTCCCGTGGGTGAGTGGACACAGCCAGATCCGCACTGCTCCCACCCTGCCCGTCTCCAGTGGGCGAGTGGACACAGCCAGATCCACACTGCGCCCTGCCTGACCGCCTGCCGTGGGTGAGTGGACACAGCCAGATCCGCACTGCGCCCTGCCTGCCGGTCTCCCGTGGGCGAGTGGACACAGCCAGATCCGCACTGCGCCCTGCCTGCCCGTCTGCCGTGAGCGGGTGGACAGAGCCAGATCCGCACTGCGCCCTGCCTGACCGTCTGCCGTGGGTGAGTGGACACAGCCAGATCCACACTGCGCCCTGCCTGCTCGTCTGCCGTGGGTGAGTGGACACAGCCAGATCCGGACTGCGCCCTGCCTGCCCGTCTCCCGTGGGTGAGTGGACACAGCCAGATCTGCACTGCACCCTGCCCGACCGTCTGCCGTGGGTGAGTGGACACAGCCAGATCTGCACTGCACCCTGCCCGACCGTCTGCCGTGGGTGAGTGGACACAGCCAGATCCACACTGAGCCCTGCCTGCCCCTCTGCCGCGGGCGAGTTTACACAGCCAGATCCGCACTGCGCCCTGCCTGACCGTCTGCCGTGGGTGAGTGTACAGAGCCAGATCCGCACTGCGCCCTGCCTGACCGTCTGCCGTGGGTGAGTGTACAGAGCCAGATCCGCACTGCGCCCTGCCTGCCCGTCTCCCGTGGGCGAGTGGACACAGCCAGATCCGCACTGCGCCTTGCCTGCCCGTCTCCCGTCAGTGAGTGGACACAGCCAGATCCGCACTGCGCCCTGCCTGCCCATCTCCCGTGTGCGAGTGGACACAGCCAGATCCGCACTGCGCCCTGCCTGCCGTTCTCCCGTGGGCGAGTGACACAGCCAGATCCGCACTGCGCCCTGCCTGCCCGTCTGCCGTGAGCGAGTGGACACAGTCAGATCCACACTGCGCCCTGCCTGACCGTCTGCCGTGGGTTACTGGACACAGCCAGATCCACACAGAGCCCTGCCTGCCCCTCTGCCGCGGGCGAGTGGACACAGCCAGATCCGCACTGGGCCCTGCCTGACCGTCTGCCGTGGGTGAGTGGACACAGCCAGATCCGCACTGCGCCCTGCCTGACCAGCTGCTGTGGGTGACTGGACACAGCCAGATCCGCACTGCGCCCTGCCTGCCCGTCTCCCGTAGGTGAGTGGAAACAGCCAGATCCGCACTGCGCCCTACCTGCCCGTCTCCCGTGGGCGAGTGGACACAGCCAGATCCGCACTGCGCCCTGCCTGCCCGTCAGCCGTGGGTGAGTGGACACAGCCAGATCCGCACTGCGCCTTGCCTGCCCGTCTCCCGTCAGTGAGTGGACACAGCTAGATCCGCACTGCGCCCTGCCTGCCCGTCTCCCGTGGGCGAGTGGACACAGCCAGATCCGCACTGCGCCCTGCCCGCCGGTCTCCCGTGGGCGAGTGGACACAGCCAGATCCGCACTGCGCCCTGCCTGCCCGTCTGCCGTGGGCGAGTGGACACAGCCAGATCCGCACTGCGCCCTGCCTGACCGCCTGACGTGGGCGAGTGGACACAGCCAGATCCGCACTGCGCCCTGCCTGCCCGTCTCCCGTGGGCGAGTGGACACTGCCAGATCCGCACTGCGCCCTGCCTGCACTTCTGCCGTGGGTGAGTGGACACAGCCAGATCCGCACTGCGCCCTGCCCGACCGTCTGCCGAGGGTGAGTGGACACAGCCAGATCCGTACTGCGCCCTTCCTGACCGCTTGCCGTGGGTGAGTGGACACAGCAAGATCCGCACTGCCCCCTGCCTGACCGCCTTCCGTGGGTGAGTGGACACAGCCAGATCCGCACTGCGCCCTGCTTGCCCGTCTCCCGTGGGTGAGTGGACACTGCCAGATCCGCACTGCGCCCTGCCTGCCCGTCTGACGTGGGCGAGTGGACACAGCCAGATCCGCACTGCGCCCTGCCTTACCGTCTGCCGTGGGTGAGTGGACACAGCCAGATCCGCACTGCGCCCTGCTTGCCCGTCTCCCGTGGGTGAGTGGACACAGCCAGATCCGCACTGCGCCCTGCCTGCCCGTCTGCCGTGGGCGAGTGGACACACCCAGATCCGCACTGCGCCCTGCCTTACCATCTGCCGTGGGTGAGTGGACACAGCCAGATCCACACTGCGCCCTGCCTGCCCCTCTGCCGTGGGCGAGTGGACAAGCTAGATCCGCACTGCGCCCTGCCTTACCATCTGCCGTGTGTGAGTGGACACAGCCAGATCCGCACTGCGCCCTGCCTGACCGCCTGCCGTGGGTGAGTGGACACAGCCAGATCCGCACTGCGCCCTGCCTGCCCGTCTCCCGTGGGTGAGTGGACACAGCCAGATCCGCACTGCGCCTTGCCTGCCCGTCTCCCGTCAGTGAGTGGACACACCCAGATCCGCACTGTGCCCTGCCTGCCCGTCTCCCGTGGGTGAGTGGACACAGCCAGATCCGCACTGCTCCCACCCTGCCCGTCTCCAGTGGGCGAGTGGACACAGCCAGATCCACACTGCGCCCTGCCTGACCGCCTGCCGTGGGTGAGTGGACACAGCCAGATCCGCACTGCGCCCTGCCTGCCGGTCTCCCGTGGGCGAGTGGACACAGCCAGATCCGCACTGCGCCCTGCCTGCCCGTCTGCCGTGAGTGGGTGGACACAGCCAGATCCG
The DNA here is from genome assembly GCF_040939455.1 of Microcebus murinus. Lineage (NCBI taxonomy): Eukaryota > Metazoa > Chordata > Mammalia > Primates > Cheirogaleidae > Microcebus > Microcebus murinus. The sequence goes on along the minus strand of NC_134106.1, from coordinate 115,278,110 downwards.
CACTGCGCCCTGCCTGACCGTCTGCCGTGGGTGAGTGGACACAGCCAGATCCACACTGCGCCCTGCCTGCTCGTCTGCCGTGGGTGAGTGGACACAGCAAGATCCGGACTGCGCCCTGCCTGCCCGTCTCCCGTGGGTGAGTGGACACAGCCAGATCTGCACTGCACCCTGCCCGACCGTCTGCCGTGGGTGAGTGGACACAGCCAGATCCACACTGAGCCCTGCCTGCCCCTCTGCCGCGGGCGAGTTTACACAGCCAGATCCGCACTGCGCCCTGCCTGACCGTCTGCCGTGGGTGAGTGTACAGAGACAGATCCGCACTGCGCCCTGCCTGACCGTCTGCCGTGGGTGAGTGTACAGAGCCAGATCCGCACTGCGCCCTGCCTGCCCGTCTCCCGTGGGCGAGTGGACACAGCCAGATCCGCACTGCGCCTTGAATGCCCGTCTCCCGTCAGTGAGTGGACACAGCCAGATCCGCACTGCGCCCTGCCTGCCCATCTCCCGTGTGCGAGTGGACACAGCCAGATCCGCACTGCGCCCTGCCTGCCGGTCTCCCGTGGGCGAGTGACACAGCCAGATCCGCACTGCGCCCTGCCTGCCCGTCTGCCGTGAGCGAGTGGACACAGTCAGATCCACACTGCGCCCTGCCTGACCGTCTGCCGTGGGTTAGTGGACACAGCCAGATCCACACAGAGCCCTGCCTGCCCCTCTTCCGCGGGCGAGTGGACACAGCCAGATCCGCACTGGGCCCTGCCTGACCGTCTGCCGTGGGTGAGTGGACACAGCCAGATCCGCACTGCGCCCTGCCTGACCAGCTGCTGTGGGTGACTGGACACAGCCAGATCCGCACTGCGCCCTGCCTGCCCGTCTCCCGTAGGTGAGTGGAAACAGCCAGATCCGCACACCGCCCTACCTGCCCGTCTCCCGTGGGCGAGTGGACACAGCCAGATCCGCACTGCGCCCTGCCTGCCCGTCTGCCGTGGGTGAGTGGACACAGCCAGATCCGCACTGTGCCTCGCCTGCCCGTCTCCCGTCAGTGAGTGGACACAGCCAGATCCGCACTGCGCCCTGCCTGCCCGTCTCCCGTGGGTGAGTGGACACAGCCAGATCCGCACTGCGCCCTGCCTGCCCGTCTCCAGTGGGCGAGTGGACACAGCCAGATCCGCACTGCGCCCTGCCTGTCCGTCTGCCGTGGGCAAGTGGACACAGCCAGATCCGCACTGCGCCCTGCCTGACCGTCTGCCGTGGGTGAGTGGACACAGCCAGATCCGCACTGCGCCCTGCCTGACCGCCAGCGGTGGGTGAGTGGACACAGCCAGATCCGCACTGCGCCCTGCCTGCCCGTCTCCCCTGGGCGAGTGGACACAGCCAGATCCACACTGCGCCTTGCCTGCCCGTCTCCCGTCAGTGAGTGGACACAGCCAGATCCGCACTGCGCGCTGCCTGCCCCTCTGCCGTGGGCGAGTGGACACAGCCAGAACCGCACTGCGCCCTGCCTGACCGTCTGCCGTGGGCGAGTGGACACAGCCAGATCCACACTGCGCCCTGCCTGCCCCTCTGCCGTGGGCGAGTGGACACTGCCAGGTCCGCACTGCGCCCTGCCTGCCCGTCTGCCGTGGGTGAGTGGACACAGCCAGATCCGCACTGCGCCCTGCCTGCCCGTCTGCCGTGGGCGAGTGGACACAGCCAGATCCGCACTGCGCCCTGCCTGACCGTCTGCCGTGGGTGAGTGGACACAGCCAGATCCACACTGCGCCCTGACTGCCCCTCTGCCGTGGGCGAGTGGACACAGCCAGATCCGCACTGCGCCCTGCCTGACCGTCTGCCGTGGGTGAGTGGACACAGCCAGATCCGCACTGCGCCCTGCCTGCCCGTCAGCCGTGGGTGAGTGGACACAGCCAGATCCGCACTGCGCCTTGCCTGCCCGTCTCCCGTCAGTGAGTGGACACAGCTAGATCCGCACTGCGCCTTGCCTGCCCGTCTCCCGTCAGTGAGTGGACACAGCCAGATCCGCACTGCGCCCTGCCTGCCCGTCTCCCGTGGGTGAGTGGACACAGCCAGATCCGCACTGCGCCCTGCCTGCCCGTCTCCCGTGGGTGAGTGGACACAGCCAGATCCGCACTGCGCCCTGCCTGCCCGTCTCCAGTGGGCGAGTGGACACAGCCAGATCCGCACTGCGCCCTGCCTGTCCGTCTGCCGTGGGCAAGTGCACACAGCCAGATCCGCACTGCGCCCTGCCTGACCGTCTGCCGTGGGTGAGTGGACACAGCCAGATCCGCACTGCGCCCTTCCTGACCGCCAGCGGTGGGTGAGTGGACACAGCCAGATCCGCACTGCGCCCTGCCTGCCCGCCTCCCCTGGGCGAGTGGACACAGCCAGATCCACACTGCGCCTTGCCTGCCCGTCTCCCGTCAGTGAGTGGACACAGCCAGATCCGCACTGCGCGCTGCCTGCCCCTCTGCCGTGGGCGAGTGGACACAGCCAGATCCGCACTGCGCCCTGCCTGACCGTCTGCCGTGGGCGAGTGGACACAGCCAGATCCACACTGCGCCCTGCCTGCCCCTCTGCCGTGGGCGAGTGGACACTGCCAGGTCCGCACTGCGCCCTGCCTGCCCGTCTGCCGTGGGCGAGTGGACACAGCCAGATCCGCACTGCGCCCTGCCTGCCCGTCTGCCGTGGGCGAGTGGACACAGCCAGATCCGCACTGCGCCCTGCCTGACCGTCTGCCGTGGGTGAGTGGAAACAGCCAGATCCACACTGCGCCCTGACTGCCCCTCTGCCGTGGGCGAGTGGACACAGCCAGATCCGCACTGCGCCCTGCCTGACCGTCTGCCGTGGGTGAGTGGACACAGCCAGATCCGCACTGCGCCCTGCCTGCCCGTCAGCCGTGGGTGAGTGGACACAGCCAGATCCGCACTGCGCCTTGCCTGCCCGTCTCCCGTCAGTGAGTGGACACAGCTAGATCCGCACTGCGCCCTGCCTGCCCGTCTCCCGTGGGCGAGTGGACACAGCCAGATCCGCACTGCGCCCTGCCCGCCGTCTCCCGTGGGCGAGTGGACACAGCCAGATCCGCACTGCGCCCTGCCTGCCCGTCTGCCGTGGGCGAGTGGACACAGCCAGATCCGCACTGCGCCCTGCCTGACCGCCTGACGTGGGCGAGTGGACACAGCCAGATCCGCACTGCGCCCTGCCTGCCCGTCTCCCGTGGGCGAGTGGACACTGCCAGATCCGCACTGCGCCCTGCCTGCCCTTCTGCCGTGGGTGAGTGGACACAGCCAGATCCGCACTGCGCCCTGCCCGACCGTCTGCCGAGGGTGAGTGGACACAGCCAGATCCGTACTGCGCCCTTCCTGACCGCTTGCCGTGGGTGAGTGGACACAGCAAGATCCGCACTGCCCCCTGCCTGACCGCCTTCCGTGGGTGAGTGGACACAGCCAGATCCGCACTGCGCCCTGCTTGCCCGTCTCCCGTGGGTGAGTGGACACTGCCAGATCCGCACTGCGCCCTGCCTGCCCGTCTGTCGTGGGCGAGTGGACACAGCCAGATCCGCACTGCGCCCTGCCTTACCGTCTGCCGTGGGTGAGTGGACACAGCCAGATCCGCACTGCGCCCTGCTTGCCCGTCTCCCGTGGGTGAGTGGACACAGCCAGATCCGCACTGCGCCCTGCCTTACCATCTGCCGTGGGTGAGTGGACACAGCCAGATCCACACTGCGCCCTGCCTGCCCCTCTGCCGTGGGCGAGTGGACAAGCTAGATCCGCACTGCGCCCTGCCTGACCGTCTGCCGTGGGTGAGTGGACACAGCCAGATCCGCACTGCGCCCTGCCTGACCGCCTGCCGTGGGTGAGTGGACACTGCCAGATCCGCACTGCGCCCTGCCTGCCCGTCTCCCGTGGGTGAGTGGACACAGCCAGATCCGCACTGTGCCTTGCCTGCCCGTCTCCCTTCAGTGAGTGGACATACCCAGATCCGCACTGCGCCCTGCCTGCCCGTCTCCCGTGGGTGAGTGGACACAGCCAGATCCGCACTGCGCCCTGCCTGCCCGTCTGCCACAGGCGAGTGGACACAGCCAGATCCGCACTGCGCCCTGCCTGACCATCTGCCGTGGGCGAGAGGACACAGCCAGATCCACTCTGCACCCTGCCTGTCCGTCTGCCATGGGCGAGTGGACACAGCTAGATCCGCACTGCGCCCTGCCTGACCGTCTGCCGTGGGTTAGTGGACATAGCCAGATCAACACAGCACCGTCTCTGCCCATCTCCCGTGGGTAAGTGGACACAGCCGGATCCGCACTGCGCCCTGCCTTACCGTCTGCCGTGGGTGAGTGGACACAGCCAGGTCCGCACTGCGCCCTGCCTGACCGCCTGCTGTGGGTGAGTGGACATAGCCAGATCCGCACTGCGCCCTGCCTGCCCGTCTCCCGTGGGTGAGTGGACACAGCCAGATCCGCACTCCGCCCTACCTGCCCGTCTCCCGTGGGCGAGTGGACACAGCCAGATCCGCACTGCGCCCTGCCTGCCCGTCTGCCGTGGGTGAGTGGACACAGCCAGATCGGCACTGCGCCTTGCCTGCCCGTCTCCCGTCAGTGAGTGGACACAGCCAGATCCGCACTGCGCCCTGCCTGCCCGTCTCCCGTGGGCGAGTGGACACAGCCAGATCCGCACTGCGCCCTGCCTGCCGGTCTCCCGTGGGTGAATGGACACAGCCAGATCCGCACTGCGCCCTGCCTGACTGTCTGCCGTGGGTGAGTGGACACAGCCTGATCCGCACTGCGCCCTTCCTGACCGTCTGCCGTTGGTGAGTAGACACAGACAGATCCGCACTGCGCGCTGCCTGCCCGTCTCACGTGGGTGAGTGGACACAGCCAGATCCGCACTGCGCCCTGCCAGTCCGTCTCCCGTGGGTGAGTGGACACAGCCAGATCCGCACTGCGCCCTGCCTGCACGTCTCCCGGGGGTGAGTGGACACAGCCAGATCCGCACTGCGCCCTGCCTGCCCGTCTGCCGTGGGCGAGTGGACACAGCCAGATCCGCACTGCGCACTGCCTTACCGTCTGCCGGGGGTGAGTGGACACAGCCAGATCCACACTGCGCCCTGCCTGCCCCTCTGCCGTGGGCGAGTGGACACAGCCATATCCGCACTGCGCCCTGCCTGACCGTCTGCCGTGGGTGAGTGGACACAGCCAGTACCGCACTGCGCCCTGCCTGACCGCCTGCCGTGGGTGAGTGGACACAGCAAGATCCGCACTGCGCCCTGCCTGCCCGTCTCCCGTGGGTGAGTGGACACAGCCAGATCCGCACTGCGCCCTACCTGCCCGTCTCCCGTGGGTGAGTGGACACAGCCATATCCGCACTGCGCCCTGCCTGCCCGTCTGCCGTGGGTGAGTGGACACAGCCAGATCCGCACTGCGCCTTGCCTGCCCGTCTTTCTTCAGTGAGTGGACACACCCAGATCCGCACTGTGCCCTGCCTGCCCGTCTCCCGTGGGTGAGTGGACACAGCCAGATCCGCACTGCTCCCACCCTGCCCGTCTCCAGAGGGCGAGTGGACACAGCCAGATCCGCACTGCGCCCAGCCTGCCCGTCTGCCACGGGCGAGTGGACACAGCCAGATCCGCACTGCGCCCTGCCTGACCATCTGCCGTGGGCCAGAGGACACAGCCAGATCCACACTGCACCCTGCCTGTCCGTCTGCCACGGGCGAGTGGACACAGCCAGATCCGCACTGCGCCCTGCCTGACCATCTGCCGTGGGCCAGAGGACACAGCCAGATCCACACTGCGCCCTGCCTGACCGCTTGCCGTGGGTGAGTGGACACAGCAAGATCCGCACTGCGCCCTGCCTGACCGCCTGCCGTGGGTGAGTGGACACAGCCAGATCCACACTGCGCTCTGCCTGCCAGTCTGCCGTGGGTTAGTGGACATAGCCAGATCCACACAGCACCGTCTCTGCCCATCTCCCGTGGGTAAGTGGACACAGCCGGATCCGCACTGCGCCCTGCCTGACCGTCTGCCGTGGGTGAGTGGACACAACCAGATTCGCACTGCGCCCTGCCTGTCCGTCTGCCGTGGGTGAGTGGACACAGCCAGATCCGCACTGCGCGCTGCCTGCACGTCTCACGTGGGTGAGTGGACACATCCAGATCCGCACTGCGCCCTGCCTGCCCGTCTCCCGTGGGTGAGTGGACACAGCCAGATCCGCACTCCGCCCTACCTGCCCGTCCCCCGTGGGCAAGTGGACACAGCCATATCCGCACTGCGCCCTGCCTGCCCGTCTGCCGTGGGTGAGTGGAGACAGCCAGATCCGCACTGCGCCTTGCCTGCCCGTCTCCCGTCAGTGAGTGGACACAGCCAGATCCGCACTGCGCCCTGCCTGCCCGTCTCCCGTGGGTGAGTGGCCACAGCCAGATCCGCACTGCGCTCTGCCTGTCCGTCTGCCGTGGGCAAGTGGACACAGCCAGATCCGCACTGCGCCCTGCCTGACCGTCTGCCGTGGGTGTGTGGACACAGCCAGATCCGCACTGCGCCCTGCCTGACCGCCAGCTGTGAGTGAGTGGACACAGCCAGATCCGCACTGCGCCCTGCCTGCCCGTCTCCCCTGGGCGAGTGGACACAGCCAGATCCACACTGCGCCCTGCCTGCCCGTCTCCCGTGGGTGAGTGGACACAGCCAGATCCGCACTGCGCCCTGCTTGACCGCCAGCCGTGGGTGAGTGGACACAGCCAGATCCGCACTGCGCCCTGCCTGCCCGTCTCCCGTGGGCGAGTGGGCACAGCCAGATCCGCACTGCGCCCTGCCTGCCCGTCTGCCGTGGGTGAGTGGACACAGCCAGATCCACACTGCGCCCTGCCTGCCCGTCTCTCGTGGGTGAGTGGACACAGCCAGATCCGCACTGCGCCCTGCCAGCCCGTCTACAGTGGGCGAGGGGACACAGCCAGATCCACACTGCACCCTACCTGCCCGTCTCCCGTGGGCGAGTGGACACAGCCAGATCCGCACTGCGCCCTACCTGCCCGTCTCCCGTGGCCGAGTGGACACAGCCAGATCCGCACTGCGCACTTCCTGACCGCCTGCTGTGGGTGCGTGGACACAGCCAGATCCGCACTGTGCCATGCCTGACCGCCTGCCGTGGGTGAGTTGACACAGCCAGATCCGTACTGCGCCCTGCCTGCCCGTCTGCCGTGGGTCAGTGGACATAGCCAGATCCACACAGCACCGTCTCTGCCCATCTCCCGTGGGTGAGTGGACACAGCCGGATCCGCACTGCGCCCTGCCTGACCGTCTCCCGTGGGTGAGTGGACACAGCCAGATCCGCACTGCGCCTTGCCTGCCCGTCTCACGTGGGTAAGTGGACACAGCCAGATCCACACTGCGCCCTGCCTGCCCGTCTCCCGTGGGTGAGTGGACACAGCCAGATCCGCACTGCACCCAGACTGACCGTCTGCCGTGGGTGAGTGGACACAGCCAGATCCGCACTGCAACCTGCCTGACAGTCTGCCGTGGGTGAGTGGACACAGACAGATCCGCACTGCGCCCTGCCTGCCCGTCTGCCGTGGGTCAGTGGACATAGCCATATCCACACAGCACCCTCTCTGCCCGTCTCCCGTGGGTGAGTGGACACAGCCAGATCCACACTGCGCCTTGCCTGCCCGTCTCCCCTGGGTGAGTGGACACAGCCAGATCCTCACTGGGCCCTGCCTGCCAGTCTCCCGTGGGTGAGTGGACACAGCCAGATCCGCACTGCGCCCTGCCTGCCCGTCTCCCGTGGGCGAGTGGACACAGCCAGATCCACACTGCGCCCTGCCTGCCCGTCTCCCGTGGGTGAGTGGACAAAGCCAGATCCGCCCTGCGCCCTGCCTGACAGTCTGCCGTGGGTGAGTGGACACAGTCAGATCCGCACTGCGCCCTGCCTGCCCGTCTGCCGTGGGTCAGTGGACATAGCCATATCCACACAGCACCCTCTCTGCCCATCTCCCGTGGGTGAGTGGACACAGCCAGATCCGCACTGCGCCCTGCTTGACCGTCTGCCGTGGGTGAGTGGACACAGCCAGATCCGCACTGCGCCCTGCCTGACCGCCTGCCGTGGGTGAGTGGAAATAGCCAGATCCGCACTGCACCCTGCCTGCCCGTCTCCCGTGGGTGAGTAGACACAGCCAGATCCGCACTGCGCCCTACCTGCCCGTCTCCCGTGGGCGAGTGGACACAGCCAAATCCGCACTGCGCCCTGCCTGCCCGTCTGCCGTGGGTGAGTGGACACAGCCAGATCCGCACTGCGCATTGCCTGCCCGTCTCCCGTCAGTGAGTGGACACAGCCAGATCCGCACTGCGCCCTGCCTGCCGGTCTCCCGTGGGCGAGTGGACACAGCCAGATCCGCACTGCGCCCTGCTTGCCCGTCTCCCGTGGGTGAGTGGACACTGCCAGATCCGCACTGCGCCCTGCCTGCCCGTCTGTCGTGGGCGAGTGGACACAGCCAGATCCGCACTGCGCCCTGCCTTACCGTCTGCCGTGGGTGAGTGGACACAGCCAGATCCGCACTGCGCCCTGCTTGCCCGTCTCCCGTGGGTGAGTGGACACAGCCAGATCCGCACTGCGCCCTGCCTGCCCGTCTGCCGTGGGCGAGTGGACACAGCCAGATCCGCACTGCGCCCTGCCTTACCGTCTGCCGTGGGTGAGTGGACACAGCCAGATCCACACTGTGCCCTGCTTGCCCCTCTGCCGTGGGCGAGTGGACACAGCTAGATCCGCACTGCGCCCTGCCTGCCCCTCTGCCGTGGGCGAGTGGACACATCCAGATCCGCACTGCGCCCTGCCTGACCGCCTGCCGTGGGTGAGTGGACACAGCCAGATCCGCACTGCGCCCTGCCTGCCCGTCTCCCGTGGGTGAGTGGACACAGCCAGATCCGCACTGCGCCTTGCCTGCCCGTCTCCCTTCAGTGAGTGGACACACGCAGATCCGCACTGTGCCCTGCCTGCCCGTCTCCCGTGGGTGAGTGGACACAGCCAGATCCGCACTGCGCCCTGCCTGCCCGTCTCCAGTGGGCGAGTGGACACAGCCAGATCCACACTGCACCCTGCCTGTCCGTCTGCCATGGGCGAGTGGACACAGCTAGATCCGCACTGCGCCCTGCCTGACCGTCTGCCGTGGGTTAGTGGACATAGCCAGATCAACACAGCACCGTCTCTGCCCATCTCCCGTGGGTAAGTGGACACAGCCGGATCCGCACTGCGCCCTGCCTGACCGTCTGCCGTGGGTGAGTGGACACAGCCAGGTCCGCACTGCGCCCTGCCTGACCGCCTGCTGTGGGTGAGTGGACACAGCCAGATCCGCACTGCGCCCTGCCTGCCCGTCTCCCGTGGGTGAGTGGACACAGCCAGATCTGCACTCTGCCCTACCTGCCCGTCTCCCGTGGGCGAGTGGACACAGCCAGATCCACATTGCGCCCTGCCTGCCCCTCTGCCGTGGGCGTGTGGACACAGCCAGATCCGCACTGCGCCCTGCCTGACCGTCTGCCGTGGGTGAGTGGACACAGCCAGTACCGCACTGCGCCCTGCCTGACCGCCTGCCGTGGGTGAGTGGACACAGCCAGATCCGCACTGCGCCTTGCCTGCCTGTCTCCCTTCAGTGAGTGGACACACCCAGATCCGCACTGTGCCCTGTCTGCCCGTCTCCCGTGGGTGAGTGGACACAGCCAGATCCGCACTGCTCCCACCCTGCCCGTCTCCAGTGGGCGAGTGGACACAGCCAGATCCGCACTGCGCCCTGCCTGACCGTCTGCCGTGGGCCAGAGGACACAGCCAGATCCACACTGCACCCTGCCTGTCCGTCTGCCGTGGGCGAGTGGACACAGCTAGATCCGCACTGTGCCCTGCCTGACCGTCTGCCGTGGGTGAGTGGACACAGCCAGATCCGCAGTGCGCCCTGCCTGACCGCCTACCGTGGGTGAGTGGACACAGCCAGATCCGCACTGCGCCCTGCCTGCCCGACTCCGGTGGGCGAGTGGACACTGCCAGTTCCGCACTGCGCCCTGCCTGACCTTCTGCCGTGGGTGAGTGGACACAGCCAGATCCACACTGCGCCCTGCCTGACCGCTTGCCGTGGGTGAGTGGACACAGCAAGATCCGCACTGCGCCCTGCCTGACCGCCTGCCGTGGGTGAGTGGACACAGCCAGATCCACACTGCGCTCTGCCTGCCAGTCTGCCGTGGGTTAGTGTACATAGCCAGATCCACACAGCACCGTCTCTGCCCATCTCCCGTGGGTAAGTGGACACAGCCGGATCCGCACTGCGCCCTGCCTGACCGTCTGCCGTGGGTTAGTGGACACAGCCAGATCCACACAGAGCCCTGCCTGCCCCTCTGCCGCGGGCGAGTGGACACAGCCAGATCCGCACTGGGCCCTGCCTGACCGTCTGCCGTGGGTGAGTGGACACAGCCAGATCCGCACTGCGCCCTGCCTGACCAGCTGCTGTGGGTGACTGGACACAGCCAGATCCGCACTGCGCCCTGCCTGCCCGTCTCCCGTAGGTGAGTGGAAACAGCCAGATCCGCACTGCGCCCTACCTGCCCGTCTCCCGTGGGCGAGTGGACACAGCCAGATCCGCACTGCGCCCTGCCTGCCCGTCAGCCGTGGGTGAGTGGACACAGCCAGATCCGCACTGCGCCTTGCCTGCCCGTCTCCCGTCAGTGAGTGGACACAGCTAGATCCGCACTGCGCCCTGCCTGCCCGTCTCCCGTGGGCGAGTGGACACAGCCAGATCCGCACTGCGCCCTGCCCGCCGGTCTCCCGTGGGCGAGTGGACACAGCCAGATCCGCACTGCGCCCTGCCTGCCCGTCTGCCGTGGGCGAGTGGACACAGCCAGATCTGCAGTGCGCCCTGCCTTACCGTCTGCCGTGGGTGAGTGGACACAGCCAGATCCACACTGCGCCCTGCCTGCCCCTCTGCCGTGGGCGAGTGGACACAGCTAGATCCGCACTGCGCCCTGCCTGACCGTCTGCCGTGGGTGAGTGGACACAGCCAGATCCGCACTGCGCCCTGCCTGACCGCCTGCCGTGGTTGAGGGGACACAGCCAGATCCGCACTGCGCCCTGCCTGCCCGTCTCCCGTGGGTGATTGGACACAGCCAGATCCGCACTGCGCCTTGCCTGCCCGTCTCCCTTTAGTGAGTGGACACACCCAGATCCGCACTGTGCCCTGCCTGCCCGTCTCCCGTGGGTGAGTGGACACAGCCAGATCCGCACTGCGCCCTGCGTGCCCATCTCCAGTGGGCGAGTGGACACAGCCAGATCCACACTGCGCCCTGCCTGCCCGTCTGCCACAGGCGAGTGGACACAGCCAGATCCGCACTGCGCCCTACCTGCCCGTCTCCCGTGGGTGAGTGGACACAGCCATATCCGCACTGCGCCCTGCCTGCCCGTCTGCCGTGGGTGAGTGGACACCGCCAGATCCGCACTGCGCCTTGCCTGCCCATCTCCCTTCAGTGAGTGGACACACCCAGATCCGCACTGTGCCCTGCCTGCCCGTCTCCCGTGGGTGAGTGGACACAGCCAGATCCGCACTGCTCCCACCCTGCCCGTCTCCAGTGGGCGAGTGGACACAGCCAGATCCGCACTGCGCCCTGCCTGACCGCCTGCCGTGGGTGAGTGGACACAGCCAGATCCGCACTGCGCCCTGCCTGCCGGTCTCCCGTGGGCGAGTGGACACAGCCAGATCCGCACTGCGCCCTGCCTGCCCGTCTGCCGTGAGCGGGTGGACAGAGCCAGATCCGCACTGCGCCCTGCCTGACCGTCTGCCGTGGGTGAGTGGACACAGCCAGATCCACACTGCGCCCTGCCTGCTCGTCTGCCGTGGGTGAGTGGACACAGCCAGATCCGGACTGCGCCCTGCCTGCCCGTCTCCCGTGGGTGAGTGGACACAGCCAGATCTGCACTGCACCCTGCCCGACCGTCTGCCGTGGGTGAGTGGACACAGCCAGATCTGCACTGCACCCTGCCCGACCGTCTGCCGTGGGTGAGTGGACACAGCCAGATCCACACTGAGCCCTGCCTGCCCCTCTGCCGCGGGCGAGTTTACACAGCCAGATCCGCACTGCGCCCTGCCTGACCGTCTGCCGTGGGTGAGTGTACAGAGCCAGATCCGCACTGCGCCCTGCCTGACCGTCTGCCGTGGGTGAGTGTACAGAGCCAGATCCGCACTGCGCCTTGCCTGCCTGTCTCCCTTCAGTGAGTGGACACACCCAGATCCGCACTGTGCCCTGTCTGCCCGTCTCCCGTGGGTGAGTGGACACAGCCAGATCCGCACTGCTCCCACCCTGCCCGTCTCCAGTGGGCGAGTGGACACAGCCAGATCCGCACTGCGCCCTGCCTGACCGTCTGCCGTGGGCCAGAGGACACAGCCAGATCCACACTGCACCCTGCCTGTCCGTCTGCCGTGGGCGAGTGGACACAGCTAGATCCGCACTGTGCCCTGCCTGACCGTCTGCCGTGGGTGAGTGGACACAGCCAGATCCGCAGTGCGCCCTGCCTGACCGCCTACCGTGGGTGAGTGGACACAGCCAGATCCGCACTGCGCCCTGCCTGCCCGACTCCGGTGGGCGAGTGGACACTGCCAGTTCCGCACTGCGCCCTGCCTGACCTTCTGCCGTGGGTGAGTGGACACAGCCAGATCCACACTGCGCCCTGCCTGACCGCTTGCCGTGGGTGAGTGGACACAGCAAGATCCGCACTGCGCCCTGCCTGACCGCCTGCCGTGGGTGAGTGGACACAGCCAGATCCACACTGCGCTCTGCCTGCCAGTCTGCCGTGGGTTAGTGTACATAGCCAGATCCACACAGCACCGTCTCTGCCCATCTCCCGTGGGTAAGTGGACACAGCCGGATCCGCACTGCGCCCTGCCTGACCGTCTGCCGTGGGTTAGTGGACACAGCCAGATCCACACAGAGCCCTGCCTGCCCCTCTGCCGCGGGCGAGTGGACACAGCCAGATCCGCACTGGGCCCTGCCTGACCGTCTGCCGTGGGTGAGTGGACACAGCCAGATCCGCACTGCGCCCTGCCTGACCAGCTGCTGTGGGTGACTGGACACAGCCAGATCCGCACTGCGCCCTGCCTGCCCGTCTCCCGTAGGTGAGTGGAAACAGCCAGATCCGCACTGCGCCCTACCTGCCCGTCTCCCGTGGGCGAGTGGACACAGCCAGATCCGCACTGCGCCCTGCCTGCCCGTCAGCCGTGGGTGAGTGGACACAGCCAGATCCGCACTGCGCCTTGCCTGCCCGTCTCCCGTCAGTGAGTGGACACAGCTAGATCCGCACTGCGCCCTGCCTGCCCGTCTCCCGTGGGCGAGTGGACACAGCCAGATCCGCACTGCGCCCTGCCCGCCGGTCTCCCGTGGGCGAGTGGACACAGCCAGATCCGCACTGCGCCCTGCCTGCCCGTCTGCCGTGGGCGAGTGGACACAGCCAGATCTGCAGTGCGCCCTGCCTTACCGTCTGCCGTGGGTGAGTGGACACAGCCAGATCCACACTGCGCCCTGCCTGCCCCTCTGCCGTGGGCGAGTGGACACAGCTAGATCCGCACTGCGCCCTGCCTGACCGTCTGCCGTGGGTGAGTGGACACAGCCAGATCCGCACTGCGCCCTGCCTGACCGCCTGCCGTGGTTGAGGGGACACAGCCAGATCCGCACTGCGCCCTGCCTGCCCGTCTCCCGTGGGTGATTGGACACAGCCAGATCCGCACTGCGCCTTGCCTGCCCGTCTCCCTTCAGTGAGTGGACACACCCAGATCCGCACTGTGCCCTGCCTGCCCGTCTCCCGTGGGTGAGTGGACACAGCCAGATCCGCACTGCGCCCTGCGTGCCCATCTCCAGTGGGCGAGTGGACACAGCCAGATCCACACTGCGCCCTGCCTGCCCGTCTGCCACAGGCGAGTGGACACAGCCAGATCCGCACTGCGCCCTACCTGCCCGTCTCCCGTGGGTGAGTGGACACAGCCATATCCGCACTGCGCCCTGCCTGCCCGTCTGCCGTGGGTGAGTGGACACCGCCAGATCCGCACTGCGCCTTGCCTGCCCATCTCCCTTCAGTGAGTGGACACACCCAGATCCGCACTGTGCCCTGCCTGCCCGTCTCCCGTGGGTGAGTGGACACAGCCAGATCCGCACTGCTCCCACCCTGCCCGTCTCCAGTGGGCGAGTGGACACAGCCAGATCCGCACTGCGCCCTGCCTGACCGCCTGCCGTGGGTGAGTGGACACAGCCAGATCCGCACTGCGCCCTGCCTGCCGGTCTCCCGTGGGCGAGTGGACACAGCCAGATCCGCACTGCGCCCTGCCTGCCCGTCTGCCGTGAGCGGGTGGACAGAGCCAGATCCGCACTGCGCCCTGCCTGACCGTCTGCCGTGGGTGAGTGGACACAGCCAGATCCACACTGCGCCCTGCCTGCTCGTCTGCCGTGGGTGAGTGGACACAGCCAGATCCGGACTGCGCCCTGCCTGCCCGTCTCCCGTGGGTGAGTGGACACAGCCAGATCTGCACTGCACCCTGCCCGACCGTCTGCCGTGGGTGAGTGGACACAGCCAGATCTGCACTGCACCCTGCCCGACCGTCTGCCGTGGGTGAGTGGACACAGCCAGATCCACACTGAGCCCTGCCTGCCCCTCTGCCGCGGGCGAGTTTACACAGCCAGATCCGCACTGCGCCCTGCCTGACCGTCTGCCGTGGGTGAGTGTACAGAGCCAGATCCGCACTGCGCCCTGCCTGACCGTCTGCCGTGGGTGAGTGTACAGAGCCAGATCCGCACTGCGCCCTGCCTGCCCGTCTCCCGTGGGCGAGTGGACACAGCCAGATCCGCACTGCGCCTTGCCTGCCCGTCTCCCGTCAGTGAGTGGACACAGCCAGATCCGCACTGCGCCCTGCCTGCCCATCTCCCGTGTGCGAGTGGACACAGCCAGATCCGCACTGCGCCCTGCCTGCCGTTCTCCCGTGGGCGAGTGACACAGCCAGATCCGCACTGCGCCCTGCCTGCCCGTCTGCCGTGAGCGAGTGGACACAGTCAGATCCACACTGCGCCCTGCCTGACCGTCTGCCGTGGGTTAGTGGACACAGCCAGATCCACACAGAGCCCTGCCTGCCCCTCTGCCGCGGGCGAGTGGACACAGCCAGATCCGCACTGGGTCCTGCCTGACCGTCTGCCGTGGGTGAGTGGACACAGCCAGATCCGCACTGCGCCCTGCCTGACCAGCTGCTGTGGGTGACTGGACACAGCCAGATCCGCACTGCGCCCTGCCTGCCCGTCTCCCGTAGGTGAGTGGAAACAGCCAGATCCGCACTGCGCCCTACCTGCCCGTCTCCCGTGGGCGAGTGGACACAGCCAGATCCGCACTGCGCCCTGCCTGCCCGTCAGCCGTGGGTGAGTGGACACAGCCAGATCCGCACTGCGCCTTGCCTGCCCGTCTCCCGTCAGTGAGTGGACACAGCTAGATCCGCACTGCGCCCTGCCTGCCCGTCTCCCGTGGGCGAGTGGACACAGCCAGATCCGCACTGCGCCCTGCCCGCCGGTCTCCCGTGGGCGAGTGGACACAGCCAGATCCGCACTGCGCCCTGCCTGCCCGTCTGCCGTGGGCAAGTGGACACAGCCAGATCCGCACTGCGCCCTGCCTGACCGCCTGACGTGGGCGAGTGGACACAGCCAGATCCGCACTGCGCCCTGCCTGCCCGTCTCCCGTGGGCGAGTGGACACTGCCAGATCCGCACTGCGCCCTGCCTGCACTTCTGCCGTGGGTGAGTGGACACAGCCAGATCCGCACTGCGCCCTGCCCGACCGTCTGCCGAGGGTGAGTGGACACAGCCAGATCCGTACTGCGCCCTTCCTGACCGCTTGCCGTGGGTGAGTGGACACAGCAAGATCCGCACTGCCCCCTGCCTGACCGCCTTCCGTGGGTGAGTGGACACAGCCAGATCCGCACTGCGCCCTGCTTGCCCGTCTCCCGTGGGTGAGTGGACACTGCCAGATCCGCACTGCGCCCTGCCTGCCCGTCTGACGTGGGCGAGTGGACACAGCCAGATCCGCACTGCGCCCTGCCTTACCGTCTGCCGTGGGTGAGTGGACACAGCCAGATCCGCACTGCGCCCTGCTTGCCCGTCTCCCGTGGGTGAGTGGACACAGCCAGATCCACACTGCGCCCTGCCTGCCCGTCTGCCGTGGGCGAGTGGACACACCCAGATCCGCACTGCGCCCTGCCTTACCATCTGCCGTGGGTGAGTGGACACAGCCAGATCCACACTGCGCCCTGCCTGCCCCTCTGCCGTGGGCGAGTGGACAAGCTAGATCCGCACTGCGCCCTGCCTGACCATCTGCCGTGGGTGAGTGGACACAGCCAGATCCGCACTGCGCCCTGCCTGACCGCCTGCCGTGGGTGAGTGGACACAGCCAGATCCGCACTGCGCCCTGCCTGCCCGTCTCCCGTGGGTGAGTGGACACAGCCAGATCCGCACTGCGCCTTGCCTGCCCGTCTCCCGTCAGTGAGTGGACACACCCAGATCCGCACTGTGCCCTGCCTGCCCGTCTCCCGTGGGTGAGTGGACACAGCCAGATCCGCACTGCTCCCACCCTGCCCGTCTCCAGTGGGCGAGTGGACACAGCCAGATCCACACTGCGCCCTGCCTGACCGCCTGCCGTGGGTGAGTGGACACAGCCAGATCCGCACTGCGCCCTGCCTGCCGGTCTCCCGTGGGCGAGTGGACACAGCCAGATCCGCACTGCGCCCTGCCTGCCCGTCTGCCGTGAGTGGGTGGACACAGCCAGATCCGCACTGCGCCCTGCCTGACCGTCTGCCGTGGGTGAGTGTACAGAGACAGATCCGCACTGCGCCCTGCCTGACCGTCTGCCGTGGGTGAGTGTACAGAGCCAGATCCGCACTGCGCCCTGCCTGCCCGTCTCCCGTGGGCGAGTGGACACAGCCAGATCCGCACTGCGCCTTGCCTGCCCGTCTCCCGTCAGTGAGTGGACACAGCCAGATCCGCACTGCGCCCTGCCTGCCCATCTCCCGTGTGCGAGTGGACACAGCCAGATCCGCACTGCGCCCTGCCTGCCGGTCTCCCGTGGGCGAGTGACACAGCCAGATCCGCACTGCGCCCTGCCTGCCCGTCTGCCGTGAGCGAGTGGACACAGTCAGATCCACACTGCGCCCTGCCTGACCGTCTGCCGTGGGTTAGTGGACACAGCCAGATCCACACAGAGCCCTGCCTGCCCCTCTTCCGCGGGCGAGTGGACACAGCCAGATCCGCACTGGGCCCTGCCTGACCGTCTGCCGTGGGTGAGTGGACACAGCCAGATCCGCACTGCGCCCTGCCTGACCAGCTGCTGTGGGTGACTGGACACAGCCAGATCCGCACTGCGCCCTGCCTGCCCGTCTCCCGTAGGTGAGTGGAAACAGCCAGATCCGCACACCGCCCTACCTGTCCGTCTCCCGTGGGCGAGTGGACACAGCCAGATCCGCACTGCGCCCTGCCTGCCCGTCTGCCGTGGGTGAGTGGACACAGCCAGATCCGCACTGTGCCTTGCCTGCCCGTCTCCCGTCAGTGAGTGGACACAGCCAGATCCGCACTGCGCCCTGCCTGCCCGTCTCCCATGGGTGAGTGGACACAGCCAGATCCGCACTGCGCCCTGCCTGCCCGTCTCCAGTGGGCGAGTGGACACAGCCAGATCCGCACTGCGCCCTGCCTGTCCGTCTGCCGTGGGCAAGTGGACACAGCCAGATCCGCACTGCGCCCTGCCTGACCGTCTGCCGTGGGTGAGTGGACACAGCCAGATCCGCACTGCGCCCTGCCTGACCGCCAGCGGTGGGTGAGTGGACACAGCCAGATCCGCACTGCGCCCTGCCTGCCCGTCTCCCCTGGGCGAGTGGACACAGCCAGATCCACACTGCGCCTTGCCTGCCCGTCTCCCGTCAGTGAGTGGACACAGCCAGATCCGCACTGCCCGCTGCCTGCCCCTCTGCCGTGGGCGAGTGGACACAGCCAGAACCGCACTGCGCCCTGCCTGACCGTCTGCCGTGGGCGAGTGGACACAGCCAGATCCACACTGCGCCCTGCCTGCCCCTCTGCCGTGGGCGAGTGGACACTGCCAGGTCCGCACTGCGCCCTGCCTGCCCGTCTGCCGTGGGTGAGTGGACACAGCCAGATCCGCACTGCGCCCTGCCTGCCCGTCTGCCGTGGGCGAGTGGACACAGCCAGATCCGCACTGCGCCCTGCCTGACCGTCTGCCGTGGGTGAGTGGACACAGCCAGATCCACACTGCGCCCTGACTGCCCCTCTGCCGTGGGCGAGTGGACACAGCCAGATCCGCACTGCGCCCTGCCTGACCGTCTGCCGTGGGTGAGTGGACACAGCCAGATCCGCACTGCGCCCTGCCTGCCCGTCAGCCGTGGGTGAGTGGACACAGCCAGATCCGCACTGCGCCTTGCCTGCCCGTCTCCCGTCAGTGAGTGGACACAGCTAGATCCGCACTGCGCCCTGCCTGCCCGTCTCCCGTGGGCGAGTGGACACAGCCAGATCCGCACTGCGCCCTGCCCGCCGTCTCCCGTGGGCGAGTGGACACAGCCAGATCCGCACTGCGCCCTGCCTGCCCGTCTGCCGTGGGCGAGTGGACACAGCCAGATCCGCACTGCGCCCTGCCTGACCGCCTGACGTGGGCGAGTGGACACAGCCAGATCCGCACTGCGCCCTGCCTGCCCGTCTGCCGTGGGTGAGTGGACACAGCCAGATCCGCACTGTGCCTTGCCTGCCCGTCTCCCGTCAGTGAGTGGACACAGCCAGATCCGCACTGCGCCCTGCCTGCCCGTCTCCCGTGGGTGAGTGGACACAGCCAGATCCGCACTGCGCCCTGCCTGCCCGTCTCCAGTGGGCGAGTGGACACAGCCAGATCCGCACTGCGCCCTGCCTGTCCGTCTGCCGTGGGCAAGTGGACACAGCCAGATCCGCACTGCGCCCTGCCTGACCGTCTGCCGTGGGTGAGTGGACACAGCCAGATCCGCACTGCGCCCTTCCTGACCGCCAGCGGTGGGTGAGTGGACACAGCCAGATCCGCACTGCGCCCTGCCTGCCCGCCTCCCCTGGGCGAGTGGACACAGCCAGATCCACACTGCGCCTTGCCTGCCCGTCTCCCGTCAGTGAGTGGACACAGCCAGATCCGCACTGCGCGCTGCCTGCCCCTCTGCCGTGGGCGAGTGGACACAGCCAGATCCGCACTGCGCCCTGCCTGACCGTCTGCCGTGGGCGAGTGGACACAGCCAGATCCACACTGCGCCCTGCCTGCCCCTCTGCCGTGGGCGAGTGGACACTGCCAGGTCCGCACTGCGCCCTGCCTGCCCGTCTGCCGTGGGCGAGTGGACACAGCCAGATCCGCACTGCGCCCTGCCTGCCCGTCTGCCGTGGGCGAGGGACACAGCCAGATCCGCACTGCGCCCTGCCTGACCGTCTGCCGTGGGTGAGTGGACACAGCCAGATCCACACTGCGCCCTGACTGCCCCTCTGCCGTGGGCGAGTGGACACAGCCAGATCCGCACTGCGCCCTGCCTGACCGTCTGCCGTGGGTGAGTGGACACAGCCAGATCCGCACTGCGCCCTGCCTGCCCGTCAGCCGTGGGTGAGTGGACACAGCCAGATCCGCACTGCGCCTTGCCTGCTCGTCTCCCGTCAGTGAGTGGACACAGCTAGATCCGCACTGCGCCCTGCCTGCCCGTCTCCCGTGGGCGAGTGGACACAGCCAGATCCGCACTGCGCCCTGCCCGCCGTCTCCCGTGGGCGAGTGGACACAGCCAGATCCGCACTGCGCCCTGCCTGCCCGTCTGCCGTGGGCGAGTGGACACAGCCAGATCCGCACTGCGCCCTGCCTGACCGCCTGACGTGGGCGAGTGGACACAGCCAGATCCGCACTGCGCCCTGCCTGCCCGTCTCCCGTGGGCGAGTGGACACTGCCAGATCCGCACTGCGCCCTGCCTGCCCTTCTGCCGTGGGTGAGTGGACACAGCCAGATCCGCACTGCGCCCTGCCCGACCGTCTGCCGAGGGTGAGTGGACACAGCCAGATCCGTACTGCGCCCTTCCTGACCGCTTGCCGTGGGTGAGTGGACACAGCAAGATCCGCACTGCCCCCTGCCTGACCGCCTTCCGTGGGTGAGTGGACACAGCCAGATCCGCACTGCGCCCTGCTTGCCCGTCTCCCGTGGGTGAGTGGACACTGCCAGATCCGCACTGCGCCCTGCCTGCCCGTCTGTCGTGGGCGAGTGGACACAGCCAGATCCGCACTGCGCCCTGCCTTACCGTCTGCCGTGGGTGAGTGGACACAGCCAGATCCGCACTGCGCCCTGCTTGCCCGTCTCCCGTGGGTGAGTGGACACAGCCAGATCCGCACTGCGCCCTGCCTTACCATCTGCCGTGGGTGAGTGGACACAGCCAGATCCACACTGCGCCCTGCCTGCCCCTCTGCCGTGGGCGAGTGGACAAGCTAGATCCGCACTGCGCCCTGCCTGACCGTCTGCCGTGGGTGAGTGGACACAGCCAGATCCGCACTGCGCCCTGCCTGACCGCCTGCCGTGGGTGAGTGGACACTGCCAGATCCGCACTGCGCCCTGCCTGCCCGTCTCCCGTGGGTGAGTGGACACAGCCAGATCCGCACTGTGCCTTGCCTGCCCGTCTCCCTTCAGTGAGTGGACATACCCAGATCCGCACTGCGCCCTGCCTGCCCGTCTCCCGTGGGTGAGTGGACACAGCCAGATCCGCACTGCGCCCTGCCTGCCCGTCTCCAGTGGGCGAGTGGACACAGCCAGATCCACAGTGCGCCCTGCCTGCCCGTCTGCCACAGGCGAGTGGACACAGCCAGATCCGCACTGCGCCCTGCCTGACCATCTGCCGTGGGCGAGAGGACACAGCCAGATCCACTCTGCACCCTGCCTGTCCGTCTGCCATGGGCGAGTGGACACAGCTAGATCCGCACTGCGCCCTGCCTGACCGTCTGCCGTGGGTTAGTGGACATAGCCAGATCAACACAGCACCGTCTCTGCCCATCTCCCGTGGGTAAGTGGACACAGCCGGATCCGCACTGCGCCCTGCCTGACCGTCTGCCGTGGGTGAGTGGACACAGCCAGGTCCGCACTGCGCCCTGCCTGACCGCCTGCTGTGGGTGAGTGGACATAGCCAGATCCGCACTGCGCCCTGCCTGCCCGTCTCCCGTGGGTGAGTGGACACAGCCAGATCCGCACTCCGCCCTACCTGCCCGTCTCCCGTGGGCGAGTGGACACAGCCAGATCCGCACTGCGCCCTGCCTGCCCGTCTGCCGTGGGTGAGTGGACACAGCCAGATCGGCACTGCGCCTTGCCTGCCCGTCTCCCGTCAGTGAGTGGACACAGCCAGATCCGCACTGCGCCCTGCCTGCCCGTCTCCCGTGGGCGAGTGGACACAGCCAGATCCGCACTGCGCCCTGCCTGCCGGTCTCCCGTGGGTGAATGGACACAGCCAGATCCGCACTGCGCCCTGCCTGACTGTCTGCCGTGGGTGAGTGGACACAGCCTGATCCGCACTGCGCCCTTCCTGACCGTCTGCCGTTGGTGAGTAGACACAGCCAGATCCGCACTGCGCGCTGCCTGCCCGTCTCACGTGGGTGAGTGGACACAGCCAGATCCGCACTGCGCCCTGCCAGTCCGTCTCCCGTGGGTGAGTGGACACAGCGAGATCCGCACTGCGCCCTGCCTGCCCGTCTCCCGGGGGTGAGTGGACACAGCCAGATCCGCACTGCGCCCTGCCTGCCCGTCTGCCGTGGGCGAGTGGACACAGCCAGATCCGCACTGCGCACTGCCTTACCGTCTGCCGGGGGTGAGTGGACACAGCCAGATCCACACTGCGCCCTGCCTGCCCCTCTGCCGTGGGCGAGTGGACACAGCCATATCCGCACTGCGCCCTGCCTGACCGTCTGCCGTGGGTGAGTGGACACAGCCAGTACCGCACTGCGCCCTGCCTGACCGCCTGCCGTGGGTGAGTGGACACAGCAAGATCCGCACTGCGCCCTGCCTGCCCGTCTCCCGTGGGTGAGTGGACACAGCCAGATCCGCACTGCGCCCTACCTGCCCGTCTCCCGTGGGTGAGTGGACACAGCCATATCCGCACTGCGCCCTGCCTGCCCGTCTGCCGTGGGTGAGTGGACACAGCCAGATCCGCACTGCGCCTTGCCTGCCCGTCTTTCTTCAGTGAGTGGACACACCCAGATCCGCACTGTGCCCTGCCTGCCCGTCTCCCGTGGGTGAGTGGACACAGCCAGATCCGCACTGCTCCCACCCTGCCCGTCTCCAGAGGGCGAGTGGACACAGCCAGATCCGCACTGCGCCCAGCCTGCCCGTCTGCCACGGGCGAGTGGACACAGCCAGATCCGCACTGCGCCCTGCCTGACCATCTGCCGTGGGCCAGAGGACACAGCCAGATCCACACTGCACCCTGCCTGTCCGTCTGCCACGGGCGAGTGGACACAGCCAGATCCGCACTGCGCCCTGCCTGACCATCTGCCGTGGGCCAGAGGACACAGCCAGATCCACACTGCGCCCTGCCTGACCGCTTGCCGTGGGTGAGTGGACACAGCAAGATCCGCACTGCGCCCTGCCTGACCGCCTGCCGTGGGTGAGTGGACACAGCCAGATCCACACTGCGCTCTGCCTGCCAGTCTGCCGTGGGTTAGTGGACATAGCCAGATCCACACAGCACCGTCTCTGCCCATCTCCCGTGGGTAAGTGGACACAGCCGGATCCGCACTGCGCCCTGCCTGACCGTCTGCCGTGGGTGAGTGGACACAACCAGATTCGCACTGCGCCCTGCCTGTCCGTCTGCCGTGGGTGAGTGGACACAGCCAGATCCGCACTGCGCGCTGCCTGCACGTCTCACGTGGGTGAGTGGACACATCCAGATCCGCACTGCGCCCTGCCTGCCCGTCTCCCGTGGGTGAGTGGACACAGCCAGATCCGCACTCCGCCCTACCTGCCCGTCCCCCGTGGGCAAGTGGACACAGCCATATCCGCACTGCGCCCTGCCTGCCCGTCTGCCGTGGGTGAGTGGAGACAGCCAGATCCGCACTGCGCCTTGCCTGCCCGTCTCCCGTCAGTGAGTGGACACAGCCAGATCCGCACTGCGCCCTGCCTGCCCGTCTCCCGTGGGTGAGTGGCCACAGCCAGATCCGCACTGCGCTCTGCCTGTCCGTCTGCCGTGGGCAAGTGGACACAGCCAGATCCGCACTGCGCCCTGCCTGACCGTCTGCCGTGGGTGTGTGGACACAGCCAGATCCGCACTGCGCCCTGCCTGACCGCCAGCTGTGAGTGAGTGGACACAGCCAGATCCGCACTGCGCCCTGCCTGCCCGTCTCCCCTGGGCGAGTGGACACAGCCAGATCCACACTGCGCCCTGCCTGCCCGTCTCCCGTGGGTGAGTGGACACAGCCAGATCCGCACTGCGCCCTGCTTGACCGCCAGCCGTGGGTGAGTGGACACAGCCAGATCCGCACTGCGCCCTGCCTGCCCGTCTCCCGTGGGCGAGTGGGCACAGCCAGATCCGCACTGCGCCCTGCCTGCCCGTCTGCCGTGGGTGAGTGGACACAGCCAGATCCACACTGCGCCCTGCCTGCCCGTCTCTCGTGGGTAAGTGGACACAGCCAGATCCGCACTGCGCCCTGCCAGCCCGTCTACAGTGGGCGAGGGGACACAGCCAGATCCACACTGCACCCTACCTGCCCGTCTCCCGTGGGCGAGTGGACACAGCCAGATCCGCACTGCGCCCTACCTGCCCGTCTCCCGTGGCCGAGTGGACACAGCCAGATCCGCACTGCGCCCTGCCTGCCCGTCTCACGTCGGTGAGTGGACACAGCCAGATCGGCACTGCGCCTTGCCTGCCCGTCTCCCGTCAA
This sequence comes from Microcebus murinus, assembly GCF_040939455.1. Classification (NCBI taxonomy): domain Eukaryota; kingdom Metazoa; phylum Chordata; class Mammalia; order Primates; family Cheirogaleidae; genus Microcebus; species Microcebus murinus. The sequence goes on along the minus strand of NC_134106.1, from coordinate 115,254,186 downwards.
TGAGTGGACACAGCCAGATCCGCACTGCGCCCTGCCTGCCCGTCTCCCGTGGGCGAGTGGACACAGCCAGATCCGCACTGCGCCCTGCCTGCCGGTCTCCCGTGGGTGAGTGGACACAGCCAGATCCGTACTGCGCCCTGCCTGCCCGTCTGCCGTGGGCGAGTGGACACAGCCAGATCCGCACTGCACCCTGCCTGACCGCCTGCCGTGGGCGAGTGGACACAGCCAGATCCGCACTGCGCCCTGCCTGCCCGTCTCCCGTGGGCGAGTGGACACTGCCAGATCCGCACTGCGTCCTGCCTGCCCTTCTGCCGTGGGTGAGTGGACACAGCCAGATCCGCACTGCGCCCTGCCTGACCGTCTGCCTTGGGTGAGTGGACAGCCAGATCCGCACTGCGCCCTTCCTGACCGCTTGCCGTGGGTTAGTGGACACAGCAAGATCCGCACTGCGCCCTGCCTGACCGCCTGCCGTGGGTGAGTGGACACAGCCAGATCCACACTGCGCTCTGCCTGCCAGTCTGCCGTGGGTTAGTGGACATAGCCAGATCCACACAGCACCGTCTCTGCCCATCTCCCGTGGGTAAGTGGACACAGCCGGATCCGCACTGCGCCCTGCCTGACCATCTGCCGTGGGTTAGAGGACACAGCCAGATCCGCACTGCGCCCTTCCTGACCGTCTGCTGTTGGTGAGTAGACACAGCCAGGTCCGCACTGCGCGCTGCCTGCCCGTCTCACGTGGGTGAGTGGACACAGCCAGATCCGCACTGCGCCCTCCCTGCCCGTCTCCCGTGGGTGAGTGGACACAGCCAGATCCGCACTGCGCCCTGCCTGACCGTCTCCCGGGGGTGAGTGGACACAGCCAGATCAGCACTGCGCCCTGCCTGACCGCTTGCCGTGGGTGAGTGGACACAGCAAGATCCGCACTGCACCCTGCCTGACCGCCTGCCGTGGGTGAGTGGACACAGCCAGATCCACACTTCGCTCTGCCTGCCAGTCTGCCGTGGGTTAGTGGACATAGCCAGATCCACACAGCACCGTCTCTGCCCATCTCCCGTGGGTAAGTGGACACAACCAGATCCGCACTGCGCCCTGCCTGACCGTCTGCCGTGGGTGAGTGGACACAGCCAGATCCGCACTGCGCCCTTCCTGACCGTCTGCTGTTGGTGAGTAGACACAGCCAGATCCGCACTGCGCGCTGCCTGCCCGTCTCACGTGGGTGAGTGGACACAGCCAGATCCGCACTGCGCCCTGCCAGTCCGTCTCCCGTGGGTGAGTGGACACAGCCAGATCCGCACTGCGCCCTGCCTGCCCGTCTCCCGGGGGTGAGTGGACACAGCCAGATCCGCACTGCGCCCTGCCTGCCCGTCTGCCGTGGGCGAGTGGACACAGCCAGATCCGCACTGCGCCCTGCCTTACCGTCTGCCGGGGGTGAGTGGACACAGCCAGATCCACACTGCGCCCTGCCTGCCCCTCTGCCTTGGGCGAGTGGACACAGCCAGATCCGCACTGCGCCCTGCCTGACCGTCTGCCGTGGGTGAGTGGACACAGCCAGTACCGCACTGCGCCCTGCCTGACCGCCTGCCGTGGGTCAGTGGACACAGCCAGATCCGCACTGCGCCCTGCCTGCCCGTCTCCCGTGGGTGAGTGGACACAGCCAGATCCGCACTGCGCCCTACCTGCCCGTCTCCCGTGGGTGAGTGGACACAGCCATATCCTCACTGCGCCCTGCCTGCCCGTCTGCCGTGGGTGAGTGGACACAGCCAGATCCGCACTGCGCCTTGCCTGCCCGTCTTTCTTCAGTGAGTGGACACACCCAGATCCGCACTGTGCCCTGCCTGCCCGTCTCCCGTGGGTGAGTGGACACAGCCAGATCCGCACTGCTCCCACCCTGCCCGTCTCCAGTGGGCGAGTGGACACAGCCAGATCCGCACTGCTCCCAGCCTGCCCATCTGCCATGGGCGAGTGGACACAGCCAGATCCGCACTGCGCCCTGCCTGACCATCTGCCGTGGGCCAGAGGACACAGCCAGATCCACACTGCACCCTGCCTGTCCGTCTGCCGTGGGCGAGTGGACAAGCTAGATCCGCACTGCGCCCTGCCTGACCGTCTGCCGTGGGTGAGTGGACACAGCCAGATCCGCACTGCGCCCTGCCTGACCGCCTGCCGTGGGTGAGTGGACACTGCCAGATCCGCACTGCGCCCTGCCTGCCCGTCTCCCGTGGGTGAGTGGACACAGCCAGATCCGCACTGTGCCTTGCCTGCCCGTCTCCCTTCAGTGAGTGGACATACCCAGATCCGCACTGCGCCCTGCCTGCCCGTCTCCCGTGGGTGAGTGGACACAGCCAGATCCGCACTGCGCCCTGCCTGCCCGTCTCCAGTGGGCGAGTGGACACAGCCAGATCCACAGTGCGCCCTGCCTGCCCGTCTGCCACAGGCGAGTGGACACAGCCAGATCCGCACTGCGCCCTGCCTGACCATCTGCCGTGGGCGAGAGGACACAGCCAGATCCACTCTGCACCCTGCCTGTCCGTCTGCCATGGGCGAGTGGACACAGCTAGATCCGCACTGCGCCCTGCCTGACCGTCTGCCGTGGGTTAGTGGACATAGCCAGATCAACACAGCACCGTCTCTGCCCATCTCCCGTGGGTAAGTGGACACAGCCGGATCCGCACTGCGCCCTGCCTGACCGTCTGCCGTGGGTGAGTGGACACAGCCAGGTCCGCACTGCGCCCTGCCTGACCGCCTGCTGTGGGTGAGTGGACATAGCCAGATCCGCACTGCGCCCTGCCTGCCCGTCTCCCGTGGGTGAGTGGACACAGCCAGATCCGCACTCCGCCCTACCTGCCCGTCTCCCGTGGGCGAGTGGACACAGCCAGATCCGCACTGCGCCCTGCCTGCCCGTCTGCCGTGGGTGAGTGGACACAGCCAGATCGGCACTGCGCCTTGCCTGCCCGTCTCCCGTCAGTGAGTGGACACAGCCAGATCCGCACTGCGCCCTGCCTGCCCGTCTCCCGTGGGCGAGTGGACACAGCCAGATCCGCACTGCGCCCTGCCTGCCGGTCTCCCGTGGGTGAATGGACACAGCCAGATCCGCACTGCGCCCTGCCTGACTGTCTGCCGTGGGTGAGTGGACACAGCCTGATCCGCACTGCGCCCTTCCTGACCGTCTGCCGTTGGTGAGTAGACACAGCCAGATCCGCACTGCGCGCTGCCTGCCCGTCTCACGTGGGTGAGTGGACACAGCCAGATCCGCACTGCGCCCTGCCAGTCCGTCTCCCGTGGGTGAGTGGACACAGCCAGATCCGCACTGCGCCCTGCCTGCCCGTCTCCCGGGGGTGAGTGGACACAGCCAGATCCGCACTGCGCCCTGCCTGCCCGTCTGCCGTGGGCGAGTGGACACAGCCAGATCCGCACTGCGCACTGCCTTACCGTCTGCCGGGGGTGAGTGGACACAGCCAGATCCACACTGCGCCCTGCCTGCCCCTCTGCCGTGGGCGAGTGGACACAGCCATATCCGCACTGCGCCCTGCCTGACCGTCTGCCGTGGGTGAGTGGACACAGCCAGTACCGCACTGCGCCCTGCCTGACCGCCTGCCGTGGGTGAGTGGACACAGCAAGATCCGCACTGCGCCCTGCCTGCCCGTCTCCCGTGGGTGAGTGGACACAGCCAGATCCGCACTGCGCCCTACCTGCCCGTCTCCCGTGGGTGAGTGGACACAGCCATATCCGCACTGCGCCCTGCCTGCCCGTCTGCCGTGGGTGAGTGGACACAGCCAGATCCGCACTGCGCCTTGCCTGCCCGTCTTTCTTCAGTGAGTGGACACACCCAGATCCGCACTGTGCCCTGCCTGCCCGTCTCCCGTGGGTGAGTGGACACAGCCAGATCCGCACTGCTCCCACCCTGCCCGTCTCCAGAGGGCGAGTGGACACAGCCAGATCCGCACTGCGCCCAGCCTGCCCGTCTGCCACGGGCGAGTGGACACAGCCAGATCCGCACTGCGCCCTGCCTGACCATCTGCCGTGGGCCAGAGGACACAGCCAGATCCACACTGCACCCTGCCTGTCCGTCTGCCACGGGCGAGTGGACACAGCCAGATCCGCACTGCGCCCTGCCTGACCATCTGCCGTGGGCCAGAGGACACAGCCAGATCCACACTGCGCCCTGCCTGACCGCTTGCCGTGGGTGAGTGGACACAGCAAGATCCGCACTGCGCCCTGCCTGACCGCCTGCCGTGGGTGAGTGGACACAGCCAGATCCACACTGCGCTCTGCCTGCCAGTCTGCCGTGGGTTAGTGGACATAGCCAGATCCACACAGCACCGTCTCTGCCCATCTCCCGTGGGTAAGTGGACACAGCCGGATCCGCACTGCGCCCTGCCTGACCGTCTGCCGTGGGTGAGTGGACACAACCAGATTCGCACTGCGCCCTGCCTGTCCGTCTGCCGTGGGTGAGTGGACACAGCCAGATCCGCACTGCGCGCTGCCTGCACGTCTCACGTGGGTGAGTGGACACATCCAGATCCGCACTGCGCCCTGCCTGCCCGTCTCCCGTGGGTGAGTGGACACAGCCAGATCCGCACTCCGCCCTACCTGCCCGTCCCCCGTGGGCAAGTGGACACAGCCATATCCGCACTGCGCCCTGCCTGCCCGTCTGCCGTGGGTGAGTGGAGACAGCCAGATCCGCACTGCGCCTTGCCTGCCCGTCTCCCGTCAGTGAGTGGACACAGCCAGATCCGCACTGCGCCCTGCCTGCCCGTCTCCCGTGGGTGAGTGGCCACAGCCAGATCCGCACTGCGCTCTGCCTGTCCGTCTGCCGTGGGCAAGTGGACACAGCCAGATCCGCACTGCGCCCTGCCTGACCGTCTGCCGTGGGTGTGTGGACACAGCCAGATCCGCACTGCGCCCTGCCTGACCGCCAGCTGTGAGTGAGTGGACACAGCCAGATCCGCACTGCGCCCTGCCTGCCCGTCTCCCCTGGGCGAGTGGACACAGCCAGATCCACACTGCGCCCTGCCTGCCCGTCTCCCGTGGGTGAGTGGACACAGCCAGATCCGCACTGCGCCCTGCTTGACCGCCAGCCGTGGGTGAGTGGACACAGCCAGATCCGCACTGCGCCCTGCCTGCCCGTCTCCCGTGGGCGAGTGGGCACAGCCAGATCCGCACTGCGCCCTGCCTGCCCGTCTGCCGTGGGTGAGTGGACACAGCCAGATCCACACTGCGCCCTGCCTGCCCGTCTCTCGTGGGTGAGTGGACACAGCCAGATCCGCACTGCGCCCTGCCAGCCCGTCTACAGTGGGCGAGGGGACACAGCCAGATCCACACTGCACCCTACCTGCCCGTCTCCCGTGGGCGAGTGGACACAGCCAGATCCGCACTGCGCCCTACCTGCCCGTCTCCCGTGGCCGAGTGGACACAGCCAGATCCGCACTGCGCCCTGCCTGCCCGTCTCACGTCGGTGAGTGGACACAGCCAGATCGGCACTGCGCCTTGCCTGCCCGTCTCCCGTCAATGAGTGGACACAGCCAGATCCGCACTGCGCCCTGCCTGCCCGTCCCCCGTGGGCGAGTGGACACAGCCAGATCCGCACTGCGCCCTGCCTGCCGGTCTCCCGTGGGTGAGTGGACACAGCCAGATCCGCACTGCGCCCTGCCTGCCCGTCTGCCGTGGGCGAGTGGACACAGCCAGATCCGCACTGCACCCTGCCTGACCGCCTGCCGTGGGCGAGTGGACACAGCCAGATCCGCACTGCGCCCTGCCTGCCCGTCTCCCGTGGGCGAGTGGACACTGCCAGATCCGCACTGCGTCCTGCCTGCCCTTCTGCCGTGGGTGAGTGGACACAGCCAGATCCGCACTGCGCCCTGCCTGACCGTCTGCCTTGGGTGAGTGGACAGCCAGATCCGCACTGCGCCCTTCCTGACCGCTTGCCGTGGGTTAGTGGACACAGCAAGATCCGCACTGCGCCCTGCCTGACCGCCTGCCGTGGGTGAGTGGACACAGCCAGATCCACACTGCGCTCTGCCTGCCAGTCTGCCGTGGGTTAGTGGACATAGCCAGATCCACACAGCACCGTCTCTGCCCATCTCCCGTGGGTAAGTGGACACAGCCGGATCCGCACTGCGCCCTGCCTGACCGTCTGCCGTGGGTTAGAGGACACAGCCAGATCCGCACTGCGCCCTTCCTGACCGTCTGCTGTTGGTGAGTAGACACAGCCAGGTCCGCACTGCGCGCTGCCTGCCCGTCTCACGTGGGTGAGTGGACACAGCCAGATCCGCACTGCGCCCTCCCTGCCCGTCTCCCGTGGGTGAGTGGACACAGCCAGATCCGCACTGCGCCCTGCCTGACCGTCTCCCGGGGGTGAGTGGACACAGCCAGATCAGCACTGCGCCCTGCCTGACCGCTTGCCGTGGGTGAGTGGACACAGCAAGATCCGCACTGCGCCCTGCCTTACCGTCTGCCGGGGGTGAGTGGACACAGCCAGATCCACACTGCGCCCTGCCTGCCCCTCTGCCTTGGGCGAGTGGACACAGCCAGATCCGCACTGCGCCCTGCCTGACCGTCTGCCGTGGGTGAGTGGACACAGCCAGTACCGCACTGCGCCCTGCCTGACCGCCTGCCGTGGGTCAGTGGACACAGCCAGATCCGCACTGCGCCCTGCCTGCCCGTCTCCCGTGGGTGAGTGGACACAGCCAGATCCGCACTGCGCCCTACCTGCCCGTCTCCCGTGGGTGAGTGGACACAGCCATATCCTCACTGCGCCCTGCCTGCCCGTCTGCCGTGGGTGAGTGGACACAGCCAGATCCGCACTGCGCCTTGCCTGCCCGTCTTTCTTCAGTGAGTGGACACACCCAGATCCGCACTGTGCCCTGCCTGCCCGTCTCCCGTGGGTGAGTGGACACAGCCAGATCCGCACTGCTCCCACCCTGCCCGTCTCCAGTGGGCGAGTGGACACAGCCAGATCCGCACTGCTCCCAGCCTGCCCGTCTGCCATGGGCGAGTGGACACAGCCAGATCCGCACTGCGCCCTGCCTGACCATCTGCCGTGGGCCAGAGGACACAGCCAGATCCACACTGCACCCTGCCTGTCCGTCTGCCGTGGGCGAGTGGACAAGCTAGATCCGCACTGCGCCCTGCCTGACCGTCTGCCGTGGGTGAGTGGACACAGCCAGATCCGCACTGCGCCCTGCCTGACCGCCTGCCGTGGGTGAGTGGACACTGCCAGATCCGCACTGCGCCCTGCCTGCCCGTCTCCCGTGGGTGAGTGGACACAGCCAGATCCGCACTGTGCCTTGCCTGCCCGTCTCCCTTCAGTGAGTGGACATACCCAGATCCGCACTGCGCCCTGCCTGCCCGTCTCCCGTGGGTGAGTGGACACAGCCAGATCCGCACTGCGCCCTGCCTGCCCGTCTCCAGTGGGCGAGTGGACACAGCCAGATCCACAGTGCGCCCTGCCTGCCCGTCTGCCACAGGCGAGTGGACACAGCCAGATCCGCACTGCGCCCTGCCTGACCATCTGCCGTGGGCGAGAGGACACAGCCAGATCCACTCTGCACCCTGCCTGTCCGTCTGCCATGGGCGAGTGGACACAGCTAGATCCGCACTGCGCCCTGCCTGACCGTCTGCCGTGGGTTAGTGGACATAGCCAGATCAACACAGCACCGTCTCTGCCCATCTCCCGTGGGTAAGTGGACACAGCCGGATCCGCACTGCGCCCTGCCTGACCGTCTGCCGTGGGTGAGTGGACACAGCCAGGTCCGCACTGCGCCCTGCCTGACCGCCTGCTGTGGGTGAGTGGACATAGCCAGATCCGCACTGCGCCCTGCCTGCCCGTCTCCCGTGGGTGAGTGGACACAGCCAGATCCGCACTCCGCCCTACCTGCCCGTCTCCCGTGGGCGAGTGGACACAGCCAGATCCGCACTGCGCCCTGCCTGCCCGTCTGCCGTGGGTGAGTGGACACAGCCAGATCGGCACTGCGCCTTGCCTGCCCGTCTCCCGTCAGTGAGTGGACACAGCCAGATCCGCACTGCGCCCTGCCTGCCCGTCTCCCGTGGGCGAGTGGACACAGCCAGATCCGCACTGCGCCCTGCCTGCCGGTCTCCCGTGGGTGAATGGACACAGCCAGATCCGCACTGCGCCCTGCCTGACTGTCTGCCGTGGGTGAGTGGACACAGCCTGATCCGCACTGCGCCCTTCCTGACCGTCTGCCGTTGGTGAGTAGACACAGCCAGATCCGCACTGCGCGCTGCCTGCCCGTCTCACGTGGGTGAGTGGACACAGCCAGATCCGCACTGCGCCCTGCCAGTCCGTCTCCCGTGGGTGAGTGGACACAGCCAGATCCGCACTGCGCCCTGCCTGCCCGTCTCCCGGGGGTGAGTGGACACAGCCAGATCCGCACTGCGCCCTGCCTGCCCGTCTGCCGTGGGCGAGTGGACACAGCCAGATCCGCACTGCGCACTGCCTTACCGTCTGCCGGGGGTGAGTGGACACAGCCAGATCCACACTGCGCCCTGCCTGCCCCTCTGCCGTGGGCGAGTGGACACAGCCATATCCGCACTGCGCCCTGCCTGACCGTCTGCCGTGGGTGAGTGGACACAGCCAGTACCGCACTGCGCCCTGCCTGACCGCCTGCCGTGGGTGAGTGGACACAGCAAGATCCGCACTGCGCCCTGCCTGCCCGTCTCCCGTGGGTGAGTGGACACAGCCAGATCCGCACTGCGCCCTACCTGCCCGTCTCCCGTGGGTGAGTGGACACAGCCATATCCGCACTGCGCCCTGCCTGCCCGTCTGCCGTGGGTGAGTGGACACAGCCAGATCCGCACTGCGCCTTGCCTGCCCGTCTTTCTTCAGTGAGTGGACACACCCAGATCCGCACTGTGCCCTGCCTGCCCGTCTCCCGTGGGTGAGTGGACACAGCCAGATCCGCACTGCTCCCACCCTGCCCGTCTCCAGAGGGCGAGTGGACACAGCCAGATCCGCACTGCGCCCAGCCTGCCCGTCTGCCACGGGCGAGTGGACACAGCCAGATCCGCACTGCGCCCTGCCTGACCATCTGCCGTGGGCCAGAGGACACAGCCAGATCCACACTGCACCCTGCCTGTCCGTCTGCCACGGGCGAGTGGACACAGCCAGATCCGCACTGCGCCCTGCCTGACCATCTGCCGTGGGCCAGAGGACACAGCCAGATCCACACTGCGCCCTGCCTGACCGCTTGCCGTGGGTGAGTGGACACAGCAAGATCCGCACTGCGCCCTGCCTGACCGCCTGCCGTGGGTGAGTGGACACAGCCAGATCCACACTGCGCTCTGCCTGCCAGTCTGCCGTGGGTTAGTGGACATAGCCAGATCCACACAGCACCGTCTCTGCCCATCTCCCGTGGGTAAGTGGACACAGCCGGATCCGCACTGCGCCCTGCCTGACCGTCTGCCGTGGGTGAGTGGACACAACCAGATTCGCACTGCGCCCTGCCTGTCCGTCTGCCGTGGGTGAGTGGACACAGCCAGATCCGCACTGCGCGCTGCCTGCACGTCTCACGTGGGTGAGTGGACACATCCAGATCCGCACTGCGCCCTGCCTGCCCGTCTCCCGTGGGTGAGTGGACACAGCCAGATCCGCACTCCGCCCTACCTGCCCGTCCCCCGTGGGCAAGTGGACACAGCCATATCCGCACTGCGCCCTGCCTGCCCGTCTGCCGTGGGTGAGTGGAGACAGCCAGATCCGCACTGCGCCTTGCCTGCCCGTCTCCCGTCAGTGAGTGGACACAGCCAGATCCGCACTGCGCCCTGCCTGCCCGTCTCCCGTGGGTGAGTGGCCACAGCCAGATCCGCACTGCGCTCTGCCTGTCCGTCTGCCGTGGGCAAGTGGACACAGCCAGATCCGCACTGCGCCCTGCCTGACCGTCTGCCGTGGGTGTGTGGACACAGCCAGATCCGCACTGCGCCCTGCCTGACCGCCAGCTGTGAGTGAGTGGACACAGCCAGATCCGCACTGCGCCCTGCCTGCCCGTCTCCCCTGGGCGAGTGGACACAGCCAGATCCACACTGCGCCCTGCCTGCCCGTCTCCCGTGGGTGAGTGGACACAGCCAGATCCGCACTGCGCCCTGCTTGACCGCCAGCCGTGGGTGAGTGGACACAGCCAGATCCGCACTGCGCCCTGCCTGCCCGTCTCCCGTGGGCGAGTGGGCACAGCCAGATCCGCACTGCGCCCTGCCTGCCCGTCTGCCGTGGGTGAGTGGACACAGCCAGATCCACACTGCGCCCTGCCTGCCCGTCTCTCGTGGGTGAGTGGACACAGCCAGATCCGCACTGCGCCCTGCCAGCCCGTCTACAGTGGGCGAGGGGACACAGCCAGATCCACACTGCACCCTACCTGCCCGTCTCCCGTGGGCGAGTGGACACAGCCAGATCCGCACTGCGCCCTACCTGCCCGTCTCCCGTGGCCGAGTGGACACAGCCAGATCCGCACTGCGCCCTGCCTGCCCGTCTCACGTCGGTGAGTGGACACAGCCAGATCGGCACTGCGCCTTGCCTGCCCGTCTCCCGTCAATGAGTGGACACAGCCAGATCCGCACTGCGCCCTGCCTGCCCGTCTCCCGTGGGCGAGTGGACACAGCCAGATCCGCACTGCGCCCTGCCTGCCGGTCTCCCGTGGGTGAGTGGACACAGCCAGATCCGCACTGCGCCCTGCCTGCCCGTCTGCCGTGGGCGAGTGGACACAGCCAGATCCGCACTGCACCCTGCCTGACCGCCTGCCGTGGGCGAGTGGACACAGCCAGATCCGCACTGCGCCCTGCCTGCCCGTCTCCCGTGGGCGAGTGGACACTGCCAGATCCGCACTGCGTCCTGCCTGCCCTTCTGCCGTGGGTGAGTGGACACAGCCAGATCCGCACTGCGCCCTGCCTGACCGTCTGCCTTGGGTGAGTGGACAGCCAGATCCGCACTGCGCCCTTCCTGACCGCTTGCCGTGGGTTAGTGGACACAGCAAGATCCGCACTGCGCCCTGCCTGACCGCCTGCCGTGGGTGAGTGGACACAGCCAGATCCACACTGCGCTCTGCCTGCCAGTCTGCCGTGGGTTAGTGGACATAGCCAGATCCACACAGCACCGTCTCTGCCCATCTCCCGTGGGTAAGTGGACACAGCCGGATCCGCACTGCGCCCTGCCTGACCGTCTGCCGTGGGTTAGAGGACACAGCCAGATCCGCACTGCGCCCTTCCTGACCGTCTGCTGTTGGTGAGTAGACACAGCCAGGTCCGCACTGCGCGCTGCCTGCCCGTCTCACGTGGGTGAGTGGACACAGCCAGATCCGCACTGCGCCCTCCCTGCCCGTCTCCCGTGGGTGAGTGGACACAGCCAGATCCGCACTGCGCCCTGCCTGACCGTCTCCCGGGGGTGAGTGGACACAGCCAGATCAGCACTGCGCCCTGCCTGACCGCTTGCCGTGGGTGAGTGGACACAGCAAGATCCGCACTGCACCCTGCCTGACCGCCTGCCGTGGGTGAGTGGACACAGCCAGATCCACACTTCGCTCTGCCTGCCAGTCTGCCGTGGGTTAGTGGACATAGCCAGATCCACACAGCACCGTCTCTGCCCATCTCCCGTGGGTAAGTGGACACAACCAGATCCGCACTGCGCCCTGCCTGACCGTCTGCCGTGGGTGAGTGGACACAGCCAGATCCGCACTGCGCCCTTCCTGACCGTCTGCTGTTGGTGAGTAGACACAGCCAGATCCGCACTGCGCGCTGCCTGCCCGTCTCACGTGGGTGAGTGGACACAGCCAGATCCGCACTGCGCCCTGCCAGTCCGTCTCCCGTGGGTGAGTGGACACAGCCAGATCCGCACTGCGCCCTGCCTGCCCGTCTCCCGGGGGTGAGTGGACACAGCCAGATCCGCACTGCGCCCTGCCTGCCCGTCTGCCGTGGGCGAGTGGACACAGCCAGATCCGCACTGCGCCCTGCCTTACCGTCTGCCGGGGGTGAGTGGACACAGCCAGATCCACACTGCGCCCTGCCTGCCCCTCTGCCTTGGGCGAGTGGACACAGCCAGATCCGCACTGCGCCCTGCCTGACCGTCTGCCGTGGGTGAGTGGACACAGCCAGTACCGCACTGCGCCCTGCCTGACCGCCTGCCGTGGGTCAGTGGACACAGCCAGATCCGCACTGCGCCCTGCCTGCCCGTCTCCCGTGGGTGAGTGGACACAGCCAGATCCGCACTGCGCCCTACCTGCCCGTCTCCCGTGGGTGAGTGGACACAGCCATATCCTCACTGCGCCCTGCCTGCCCGTCTGCCGTGGGTGAGTGGACACAGCCAGATCCGCACTGCGCCTTGCCTGCCCGTCTTTCTTCAGTGAGTGGACACACCCAGATCCGCACTGTGCCCTGCCTGCCCGTCTCCCGTGGGTGAGTGGACACAGCCAGATCCGCACTGCTCCCACCCTGCCCGTCTCCAGTGGGCGAGTGGACACAGCCAGATCCGCACTGCTCCCAGCCTGCCCGTCTGCCATGGGCGAGTGGACACAGCCAGATCCGCACTGCGCCCTGCCTGACCATCTGCCGTGGGCCAGAGGACACAGCCAGATCCACACTGCACCCTGCCTGTCCGTCTGCCGTGGGCGAGTGGACACAGCTAGATCCGCACTGTGCCCTGCCTGACCGTCTGCCGTGGGTGAGTGGACACAGCCAGATCCGCAGTGCGCCCTGCCTGACCGCCTACCGTGTGTGAGTGGACACAGCCATATCCGCACTGCGCCCTGCCTGCCCGACTCCGGTGGGCGAGTGGACACTGCCAGTTCCGCACTGCGCCCTGCCTGCCCTTCTGCCGTGGGTGAGTGGACACAGCCAGATCCGCACTGCGCCCTGCCTGACCGCTTGCCGTGGGTGAGTGGACACAGCAAGATCCGCACTGCGCCCTGCCTGACCGCCTGCCGTGGGTGAGTGGACACAGCCAGATCCACACTGCGCTCTGCCTGCCAGTCTGCCGTGGGTTAGTGGACATAGCCAGATCCACACAGCACCGTCTCTGCCCATCTCCCGTGGGTAAGTGGACACAGCCGGATCCGCACTGCGACCTGCCTGACCGTCTGCCTTGGGTGAGTGGACACAACCAGATTCGCACTGCGCCCTGCCTGTCCGTCTGCCGTGGGTGAGTGGACACAGCCAGATCCGCACTGCGCGCTGCCTGCACGTCTCACGTGGGTGAGTGGACACAGCCAGATCCGCACTGCGCCCTGCCTGCCCGTCTCCCGTGGGTGAGTGGACACAGCCAGATCCGCACTGCGCCCTGCCTGACCGTCTGCCGTGGGTGAGTGGACACAGCCAGATCCGCACTGCGCCCTGCCTGCCCGTCTCCCGTGGGTGAGTGGACACAGCCAGATCCTCACTGCGCCCTGCCTGCCCATCTCCCGTGGGCGAGTGGACACAGCCAGATCCGCACTGCGCCCTGCCTGCCGGTCTCCCGTGGGCGAGTGGACACAGCCAGATCCGCACTGCGCCCTGCCTGCCCGTCTGCCGTGAGCGGGTGGACACAGCCAGATCCGCACTGCGCCCTGCCTGACCGTCTGCCGTGGGTGAGTGGACACAGCCAGATCCACACTGCGCCCTGCCTGCTCGTCTGCCGTGGGTGAGTGGACACAGCCTGATCTGCACTGCACCCTGCCCGACCGTCTGCCGTGGGTGAGTGGACACAGCCAGATCCACACTGAGCCCTGCCTGCCCCTCTCCCGCGGGCGAGTGGACACAGCCAGATCCGCACTGCGCCCTGCCTGACCGTCTGCCGTGGGTGAGTGGACACAGCCAGATCCGCACTGCGCCCTGCCTGACCGCCAGCTGTGAGTGAGTGGACACAGCCAGATCTGCACTGCGCCCTGCCTGCCCGTCTCCCCTGGGCGAGTGGACACAGCCAGATCCACACTGCGCCCTGCCTGCCCATATCCCGTGGGTGAGTGGACACAGCCAGATCCACTCTGCACCCTGCCTGTCCGTCTGCCATGGGCAAGTGGACACAGCTAGATCCGCACTGCGCCCTGCCTGACCGTCTGCCATGGGTTAGTGGACATAGCCAGATCAACACAGCACCGTCTCTGCCCATCTCCCGTGGGTAAGTGGACACAGCCGGATCCGCACTGCGCCCTGCCTGACCGTCTGCCGTGGGTGAGTGGACACAGCCAGGTCCGCACTGCGCCCTGCCTGACCGCCTGCTGTGGGTGAGTGGACACAGCCAGATCCGCACTGCGCCCTGCCTGCCCGTCTCCCGTGGGTGAGTGGACACAGCCAGATCCGCACTCCGCCCTACCTGCCCGTCTCCCGTGGGCGAGTGGACACAGCCAGATCCGCACTGCGCCCTGCCTGCCCGTCTGCCGTGGGTGAGTGGACACAGCCAGATCGGCACTGCGCCTTGCCTGCCCGTCTCCCGTCAGTGAGTGGACACAGCCAGATCCGCACTGCGCCCTGCCTGCCCGTCTCCCGTGGGCGAGTGGACACAGCCAGATCCGCACTGCGCCCTGCCTGCCGGTCTCCCGTGGGTGAATGGACACAGCCAGATCCGCACTGCGCCCTGCCTGACCGTCTGCCGTGGGTGAGTGGACACAGCCAGATCCGCACTGCGCCCTGCCTGCCCGTCTGCCGTGGGTCAGTGGACATAGCCATATCCACACAGCACCCTCTCTGCCCATCTCCCGTGGGTGAGTGGACACAGCCGGATCCGCACTGCGCCCTGCCTGACCGTCTGCCGTGGGTGAGTGGACACTGCCAGATCCACACTGCGCCCTGCCTGCCTGTCTGCCGTGGGTGAGTGGACACAGCCAGATCCGCAATGCGCCCTGCCTGACCCTCTGCCGTGGGTGAGTCGATACAGCCAGATCCACACTGCGCCCTGCCTGCCCGTCTGCCGTGGGTGAGTGGACACAGACAGATCCGCACTTCGCCCTGCCTGACCGCCTGCCGTGGGTGAGTGGACACAGCCAGATCTGCACTGCGCCCTGCCTGCCCGTCTCCCGTGGGTGAGTGGACACAGCCAGATCCGCACTGCGCCCTGCCTGACCGTCTGCCCTGGGTGAGTGGATACAGCCAGATCCGCACTGCGCACTTCCTGACCGCCTGCTGTGGGTGCGTGGACACAGCCTGATCCGCACTGTGCCATGCCTGACCGCCTGCCGTGGGTGAGTTGACACAGCCAGATCCGTACTGCGCCCTGCCTGCCCGTCTGCCGTGGGTCAGTGGACATAGCCAGATCCACACAGCACCGTCTCTGCCCATCTCCCGTGGGTGAGTGGACACAGCCGGATCCGCACTGCGCCCTGCCTGACCGTCTCCCGTGGGTGAGTGGACACAGCCAGATCCGCACTGCGCCTTGCCTGCCCGTCTCACGTGGGTAAGTGGACACAGCCAGATCCACACTGCGCCCTGCCTGCCCGTCTCCCGTGGGTGAGTGGACACAGCCAGATCCGCACTGCACCCAGACTGACCGTCTGCCGTGGGTGAGTGGACACAGCCAGATCCGCACTGCAACCTGCCTGACAGTCTGCCATGGGTGAGTGGACACAGACAGATCCGCACTGCGCCCTGCCTGCCCGTCTGCCGTGGGTCAGTGGACATAGCCATATCCACACAGCACCCTCTCTGCCCGTCTCCCGTGGGTGAGTGGACACAGCCAGATCCACACTGCGCCTTGCCTGCCCGTCTCCCCTGGGTGAGTGGACACAGCCAGATCCTCACTGGGCCCTGCCTGCCAGTCTCCCGTGGGTGAGTGGACACAGCCAGATCCGCACTGCGCCCTGCCTGCCCGTCTCCCGTGGGCGAGTGGACACAGCCAGATCCACACTGCGCCCTGCCTGCCCGTCTCCCGTGGGTGAGTGGACAAAGCCAGATCCGCCCTGCGCCCTGCCTGACAGTCTGCCGTGGGTGAGTGGACACAGTCAGATCCGCACTGCGCCCTGCCTGCCCGTCTGCCATGGGTCAGTGGACATAGCCATATCCACACAGCACCCTCTCTGCCCATCTCCCGTGGGTGAGTGGACACAGCCAGATCCGCACTGCGCCCTGCTTGACCGTCTGCCGTGGGTGAGTGGACACAGCCAGATCCGCACTGCGCCCTGCCTGACCGCCTGTCGTGGGTGAGTGGAAATAGCCAGATCCGCACTGCACCCTGCCTGCCCGTCTCTCGTGGGTGAGTAGACACAGCCAGATCCGCACTGCGCCCTACCTGCCCGTCTCCCGTGGGCGAGTGGACACAGCCAAATCCGCACTGCGCCCTGCCTGCCCGTCTGCCGTGGGTGAGTGGACACAGCCAGATCCGCACTGCGCATTGCCTTCCCGTCTCCCGTCAGTGAGTGGACACAGCCAGATCCGCACTGCGCCCTGCCTGCCGGTCTCCCGTGGGCGAGTGGACACAGCCAGATCCGCACTGCGCCCTGCCTGCCCGTCTGCCGTGGGCGAGTGGACACAGCCAGATCCGCACTGCCCCCTGCCTGACCGCCTGCCGTGGGCGAGTGGATACAGCCAGATCCGCACTGCGCCCTGCCTGCCCGTCTCCCGTGGGCGAGTGGACACTGCCAGATCCGCACTGCGCCCTGCCTGCCCTTCTGCCGTGGGTGAGTGGACACAGCCAGATCCGCACTGCGCCCTGCCCGACCGTCTGCCGAGGGTGAGTGTACACAGCCAGATCCGTACTGCGCCCTTCCTGACCGCTTGCCGTGGGTGAGTGGACACAGCAAGATCCGCACTGCCCCCTGCCTGACCGCATTCCGTGGGTGAGTGGACACAGCCAGATCCGCACTGCGCCCTGCTTGCCCGTCTCCCGTGGGTGAGTGGACACTGCCAGATCCGCACTGCGCCCTGCCTGCCCGTCTGTCGTGGGCGAGTGGACACAGCCAGATCCGCACTGCGCCCTGCCTTACCGTCTGCCGTGGGTGAGTAGACACAGCCAGATCCGCACTGCGCCCTGCTTGCCCGTCTCCCGTGGGTGAGTGGACACAGCCAGATCCGCACTGCGCCCTGCCTGCGCGTCTGCCGTGGGCGAGTGGACACAGCCAGATCCGCACTGCGCCCTGCCTTACCGTCTGCCGTGGGTGAGTGGACACAGCCAGATCCACACTGCGCCCTGCCTGCCCCTCTGCCGTGGGCGAGTGGACACAGCTAGATCCGCACTGCGCCCTGCCTGCCCCTCTGCCGTGGGCGAGTGGACACAGCCAGATCCGCACTGCGCCCTGCCTGACCGCCTGCCGTGGGTGAGTGGACACAGCCAGATCCGCACTGCGCCCTGCCTGCCCGTCTCCCGTGGGTGAGTGGACACAGCCAGATCCGCACTGCGCCTTGCCTGCCCGTCTCCCTTCAGTGAGTGGACACACGCAGATCCGCACTGTGCCCTGCCTGCCCGTCTCCCGTGGGTGAGTGGACACAGCCAGATCCGCACTGCGCCCTGCCTGCCCGACTCCAGTGGGCGAGTGGACACAGCCAGATCCACACTGCGCCCTGCCTGCCCGTCTGCCACAGGCGAGTGGACACAGCCAGATCCGCACTGCGCCCTGCCTGACCGTCTGCCGTGGGCGAGAGGACACAGCCAGATCCACTCTGCACCCTGCCTGTCCGTCTGCCATGGGCGAGTGGACACAGCTAGATCCGCACTGCGCCCTGCCTGACCGTCTGCCGTGGGTTAGTGGACATAGCCAGATCAACACAGCACCGTCTCTGCCCATCTCCCGTGGGTAAGTGGACACAGCCGGATCCGCACTGCGCCCTGCCTGACCGTCTGCCGTGGGTGAGTGGACACAGCCAGGTCCGCACTGCGCCCTGCCTGACCGCCTGCTGTGGGTGAGTGGACACAGCCAGATCCGCACTGCGCCCTGCCTGCCCGTCTCCCGTGGGTGAGTGGACACAGCCAGATCTGCACTCTGCCCTACCTGCCCGTCTCCCGTGGGCGAGTGGACACAGCCAGATCCACATTGCGCCCTGCCTGCCCCTCTGCCGTGGGCGTGTGGACACAGCCAGATCCGCACTGCGCCCTGCCTGACCGTCTGCCGTGGGTGAGTGGACACAGCCAGTACCGCACTGCGCCCTGCCTGACCGCCTGCCGTGGGTGAGTGGACACAGCCAGATCCGCACTGCGCCTTGCCTGCCTGTCTCCCTTCAGTGAGTGGACACACCCAGATCCGCACTGTGCCCTGCCTGCCCGTCTCCCGTGGGTGAGTGGACACAGCCAGATCCGCACTGCTCCCACCCTGCCCGTCTCCAGTGGGCGAGTGGACACAGCCAGATCCGCACTGCGCCCTGCCTGACCGTCTGCCGTGGGCCAGAGGACACAGCCAGATCCACACTGCACCCTGCCTGTCCGTCTGCCGTGGGCGAGTGGACACAGCTAGATCCGCACTGTGCCCTGCCTGACCGTCTGCCGTGGGTGAGTGGACACAGCCAGATCCGCAGTGCGCCCTGCCTGACCGCCTACCGTGGGTGAGTGGACACAGCCAGATCCGCACTGCGCCCTGCCTGCCCGACTCCGGTGGGCGAGTGGACACTGCCAGTTCCGCACTGCGCCCTGCCTGACCTTCTGCCGTGGGTGAGTGGACACAGCCAGATCCACACTGCGCCCTGCCTGACCGCTTGCCGTGGGTGAGTGGACACAGCAAGATCCGCACTGCGCCCTGCCTGACCGCCTGCCGTGGGTGAGTGGACACAGCCAGATCCACACTGCGCTCTGCCTGCCAGTCTGCCGTGGGTTAGTGGACATAGCCAGATCCACACAGCACCGTCTCTGCCCATCTCCCGTGGGTAAGTGGACACAGCCGGATCCGCACTGCGCCCTGCCTGACCGTCTGCCGTGGGTGAGTGGACACAACCAGATCCGCACTGCGCCCTGCCTGCCCGTCTCCCGTGGGTGAGTGGACACAGCCAGATCCGCACTGCGCCCTGCCTGACCGTCTGCCGTGGGTGAGTGGACACAGCCAGATCCGCACTGCGCCCTTCCTGCCCGTCTCACGTGGGTGAATGGACACAGCCAGAAACTCACTGCGCCCTGCCTGCCCATCTCCCGTGGGCGAGTGGACACAGCCAGATCCGCACTGCGCCCTGCCTGCCGGTCTCCCGTGGGCGAGTGGACACAGCCAGATCCGCACTGCGCCCTGCCTGCCCGTCTGCCGTGAGCGGGTGGACACAGCCAGATCCGCACTGCGCCCTGCCTGACCGTCTGCCGTGGGTGAGTGGACACAGCCAGATCCACACTGCGCCCTGCCTGCTCGTCTGCCGTGGGTGAGTGGACACAGCCAGATCCGGACTGCGCCCTGCCTGCCCGTCTCCCGTGTGTGAGTGGACACAGCCAGATCTGCACTGCACCCTGCCCGACCGTCTGCCGTGGGTGAGTGGACACAGCCAGATCCACACTGAGCCCTGCCTGCCCCTCTGCCGCGGGCGAGTGGACACAGCCAGATCCGCACTGCGCCCTGCCTGACCGTCTGCCGTGGATGAGTGTACACAGCCAGATCCGCACTGCGCGCTGCCTGACCGCCTGCTGTGGGTGAGTGGACACAGCCAGATCCGCACTGCGCCCTGCCTGCCCGTCTCCCGTAGGTGAGTGGACACAGCGAGATCCGCACTCCGCCCTACCTGCCCATCTCCCGTGGGCAAGTGGACACAGCCATATCCGCACTGCGCCCTGCCTGCCCGTCTGCCGTGGGTGAGTGGACACAGCCAGATCCGCACTGCGCCTTGCCTGCCCGTCTCCCGTCAGTGAGTGGACACAGCCAGATCCGCACTGCGCCCTGCCTGCCCGTCTCCCGTGGGTGAGTGGCCACAGCCAGATCCGCACTGCGCCCTGCCTTCCCGTCTCCAGTGGGCGAGTGGACACAGCCAGATCCGCACTGCGCTCTGCCTGTCCGTCTGCCGTGGGCAAGTGGACACAGCCAGATCCGCACTGCGCCCTGCCTGACCGTCTGCCGTGGGTGAGTGGACACAGCCAGATCCGCACTGCGCCCTGCCTGACCGCCAGCTGTGAGTGAGTGGACACAGCCAGATCCGCACTGCGCCCTGCCTGCCCGTCTCCCCTGGGCGAGTGGACACAGCCAGATCCACACTGCGCCCTGCCTGCCCATATCCCGTGGGTGAGTGGACACAGCCAGATCCGCACTGCGCATTGCCAGCCCGTCTGCAGTGGGCGAGTGGACACAGCCAGATCCACACTGCGCCCTGCCTGCCCGTCTGCCGTCGGCGAATGGACACAGCCAGATCTGCACTGCACCCTGCCTGCCCGTCTCCCGTGGGTGAGTGGACACAGCCAGATCCGCACTGCTCCCACCCTGCCCGTCTCCAGTGGGCGAGTGGACACAGCCAGATCCGCACTGCGCCCTGCCTGACCGTCTGCCGTGGGCCAGAGGACACAGCCAGATCCACACTGCACCCTGCCTGTCCGTCTGCCGTGGGCGAGTGGACACAGCTAGATCCGCACTGTGCCCTGCCTGACCGTCTGCCGTGGGTGAGTGGACACAGCCAGATCCGCAGTGCGCCCTGCCTGACCCCCTACCGTGGGTGAGTGGACACAGCCAGATCCGCACTGCGCCCTGCCTGCCCGACTCCGGTGGGCGAGTGGACACTGCCAGTTCCGCACTGCGCCCTGCCTGCCCTTCTGCCGTGGGTGAGTGGACACAGCCAGATCCACTCTGCGCCCTGCCTGACCGCTTGCCGTGGGTGAGTGGACACAGCAAGATCCGCACTGCGCCCTGCCTGCCCGTCTCCCGTGGGCGAGTGGACACAGCCAGATCCACACTGCGCCCTGCCTGCCCGTCTCCCGTGGGTGAGTGGACAAAGCCAGATCCGCCCTGCGCCCTGCCTGACAGTCTGCCGTGGGTGAGTGGACACAGTCAGATCCGCACTGCGCCCTGCCTGCCCGTCTGCCATGGGTCAGTGGACATAGCCATATCCACACAGCACCCTCTCTGCCCATCTCCCGTGGGTGAGTGGACACAGCCAGATCCGCACTGCGCCCTGCTTGACCGTCTGCCGTGGGTGAGTGGACACAGCCAGATCCGCACTGCGCCCTGCCTGACCGCCTGTCGTGGGTGAGTGGAAATAGCCAGATCCGCACTGCACCCTGCCTGCCCGTCTCTCGTGGGTGAGTAGACACAGCCAGATCCGCACTGCGCCCTACCTGCCCGTCTCCCGTGGGCGAGTGGACACAGCCAAATCCGCACTGCGCCCTGCCTGCCCGTCTGCCGTGGGTGAGTGGACA
Organism: Microcebus murinus; assembly: GCF_040939455.1. Taxonomy (NCBI): domain Eukaryota; kingdom Metazoa; phylum Chordata; class Mammalia; order Primates; family Cheirogaleidae; genus Microcebus; species Microcebus murinus. Next base: position 115,232,984 of record NC_134106.1, on the reverse strand, counting down.
CAGCCAGATCCGCACTGCGCATTGCCTTCCCGTCTCCCGTCAGTGAGTGGACACAGCCAGATCCGCACTGCGCCCTGCCTGCCGGTCTCCCGTGGGCGAGTGGACACAGCCGGATCCGCACTGCGCCCTGCCTGACCGTCTGCCGTGGGTGAGTGGACACAGCCAGGTCCGCACTGCGCCCTGCCTGACCGCCTGCTGTGGGTGAGTGGACACAGCCAGATCCGCACTGCGCCCTGCCTGCCCGTCTCCCGTGGGTGAGTGGACACAGCCAGATCTGCACTCTGCCCTACCTGCCCGTCTCCCGTGGGCGAGTGGACACAGCCAGATCCACATTGCGCCCTGCCTGCCCCTCTGCCGTGGGCGTGTGGACACAGCCAGATCCGCACTGCGCCCTGCCTGACCGTCTGCCGTGGGTGAGTGGACACAGCCAGTACCGCACTGCGCCCTGCCTGACCGCCTGCCGTGGGTGAGTGGACACAGCCAGATCCGCACTGCGCCTTGCCTGCCTGTCTCCCTTCAGTGAGTGGACACACCCAGATCCGCACTGTGCCCTGCCTGCCCGTCTCCCGTGGGTGAGTGGACACAGCCAGATCCGCACTGCGCCCTGCCTGACCGCCAGCTGTGAGTGAGTGGACACAGCCAGATCCGCACTGCGCCCTGCCTGCCCGTCTCCCCTGGGCGAGTGGACACAGCCAGATCCACACTGCGCCCTGCCTGCCCATATCCCGTGGGTGAGTGGACACAGCCAGATCCGCACTGCGCATTGCCAGCCCGTCTGCAGTGGGCGAGTGGACACAGCCAGATCCACACTGCGCCCTGCCTGCCCGTCTGCCGTCGGCGAATGGACACAGCCAGATCTGCACTGCACCCTGCCTGCCCGTCTCCCGTGGGTGAGTGGACACAGCCAGATCCGCACTGCTCCCACCCTGCCCGTCTCCAGTGGGCGAGTGGACACAGCCAGATCCGCACTGCGCCCTGCCTGACCGTCTGCCGTGGGCCAGAGGACACAGCCAGATCCACACTGCACCCTGCCTGTCCGTCTGCCGTGGGCGAGTGGACACAGCTAGATCCGCACTGTGCCCTGCCTGACCGTCTGCCGTGGGTGAGTGGACACAGCCAGATCCGCAGTGCGCCCTGCCTGACCCCCTACCGTGGGTGAGTGGACACAGCCAGATCCGCACTGCGCCCTGCCTGCCCGACTCCGGTGGGCGAGTGGACACTGCCAGTTCCGCACTGCGCCCTGCCTGCCCTTCTGCCGTGGGTGAGTGGACACAGCCAGATCCACTCTGCGCCCTGCCTGACCGCTTGCCGTGGGTGAGTGGACACAGCAAGATCCGCACTGCGCCCTGCCTGCCCGTCTCCCGTGGGCGAGTGGACACAGCCAGATCCACACTGCGCCCTGCCTGCCCGTCTCCCGTGGGTGAGTGGACAAAGCCAGATCCGCCCTGCGCCCTGCCTGACAGTCTGCCGTGGGTGAGTGGACACAGTCAGATCCGCACTGCGCCCTGCCTGCCCGTCTGCCATGGGTCAGTGGACATAGCCATATCCACACAGCACCCTCTCTGCCCATCTCCCGTGGGTGAGTGGACACAGCCAGATCCGCACTGCGCCCTGCTTGACCGTCTGCCGTGGGTGAGTGGACACAGCCAGATCCGCACTGCGCCCTGCCTGACCGCCTGTCGTGGGTGAGTGGAAATAGCCAGATCCGCACTGCACCCTGCCTGCCCGTCTCTCGTGGGTGAGTAGACACAGCCAGATCCGCACTGCGCCCTACCTGCCCGTCTCCCGTGGGCGAGTGGACACAGCCAAATCCGCACTGCGCCCTGCCTGCCCGTCTGCCGTGGGTGAGTGGACACAGCCAGATCCGCACTGCGCATTGCCTTCCCGTCTCCCGTCAGTGAGTGGACACAGCCAGATCCGCACTGCGCCCTGCCTGCCGGTCTCCCGTGGGCGAGTGGACACAGCCGGATCCGCACTGCGCCCTGCCTGACCGTCTGCCGTGGGTGAGTGGACACAGCCAGGTCCGCACTGCGCCCTGCCTGACCGCCTGCTGTGGGTGAGTGGACACAGCCAGATCCGCACTGCGCCCTGCCTGCCCGTCTCCCGTGGGTGAGTGGACACAGCCAGATCTGCACTCTGCCCTACCTGCCCGTCTCCCGTGGGCGAGTGGACACAGCCAGATCCACATTGCGCCCTGCCTGCCCCTCTGCCGTGGGCGTGTGGACACAGCCAGATCCGCACTGCGCCCTGCCTGACCGTCTGCCGTGGGTGAGTGGACACAGCCAGTACCGCACTGCGCCCTGCCTGACCGCCTGCCGTGGGTGAGTGGACACAGCCAGATCCGCACTGCGCCTTGCCTGCCTGTCTCCCTTCAGTGAGTGGACACACCCAGATCCGCACTGTGCCCTGCCTGCCCGTCTCCCGTGGGTGAGTGGACACAGCCAGATCCGCACTGCTCCCACCCTGCCCGTCTCCAGTGGGCGAGTGGACACAGCCAGATCCGCACTGCGCCCTGCCTGACCGTCTGCCGTGGGCCAGAGGACACAGCCAGATCCACACTGCACCCTGCCTGTCCGTCTGCCGTGGGCGAGTGGACACAGCTAGATCCGCACTGTGCCCTGCCTGACCGTCTGCCGTGGGTGAGTGGACACAGCCAGATCCGCAGTGCGCCCTGCCTGACCGCCTACCGTGGGTGAGTGGACACAGCCAGATCCGCACTGCGCCCTGCCTGCCCGACTCCGGTGGGCGAGTGGACACTGCCAGTTCCGCACTGCGCCCTGCCTGACCTTCTGCCGTGGGTGAGTGGACACAGCCAGATCCACACTGCGCCCTGCCTGACCGCTTGCCGTGGGTGAGTGGACACAGCAAGATCCGCACTGCGCCCTGCCTGACCGCCTGCCGTGGGTGAGTGGACACAGCCAGATCCACACTGCGCTCTGCCTGCCAGTCTGCCGTGGGTTAGTGGACATAGCCAGATCCACACAGCACCGTCTCTGCCCATCTCCCGTGGGTAAGTGGACACAGCCGGATCCGCACTGCGCCCTGCCTGACCGTCTGCCGTGGGTGAGTGGACACAACCAGATCCGCACTGCGCCCTGCCTGCCCGTCTCCCGTGGGTGAGTGGACACAGCCAGATCCGCACTGCGCCCTGCCTGACCGTCTGCCGTGGGTGAGTGGACACAGCCAGATCCGCACTGCGCCCTTCCTGCCCGTCTCACGTGGGTGAATGGACACAGCCAGAAACTCACTGCGCCCTGCCTGCCCATCTCCCGTGGGCGAGTGGACACAGCCAGATCCGCACTGCGCCCTGCCTGCCGGTCTCCCGTGGGCGAGTGGACACAGCCAGATCCGCACTGCGCCCTGCCTGCCCGTCTGCCGTGAGCGGGTGGACACAGCCAGATCCGCACTGCGCCCTGCCTGACCGTCTGCCGTGGGTGAGTGGACACAGCCAGATCCACACTGCGCCCTGCCTGCTCGTCTGCCGTGGGTGAGTGGACACAGCCAGATCCGGACTGCGCCCTGCCTGCCCGTCTCCCGTGTGTGAGTGGACACAGCCAGATCTGCACTGCACCCTGCCCGACCGTCTGCCGTGGGTGAGTGGACACAGCCAGATCCACACTGAGCCCTGCCTGCCCCTCTGCCGCGGGCGAGTGGACACAGCCAGATCCGCACTGCGCCCTGCCTGACCGTCTGCCGTGGATGAGTGTACACAGCCAGATCCGCACTGCGCGCTGCCTGACCGCCTGCTGTGGGTGAGTGGACACAGCCAGATCCGCACTGCGCCCTGCCTGCCCGTCTCCCGTAGGTGAGTGGACACAGCGAGATCCGCACTCCGCCCTACCTGCCCATCTCCCGTGGGCAAGTGGACACAGCCATATCCGCACTGCGCCCTGCCTGCCCGTCTGCCGTGGGTGAGTGGACACAGCCAGATCCGCACTGCGCCTTGCCTGCCCGTCTCCCGTCAGTGAGTGGACACAGCCAGATCCGCACTGCGCCCTGCCTGCCCGTCTCCCGTGGGTGAGTGGCCACAGCCAGATCCGCACTGCGCCCTGCCTTCCCGTCTCCAGTGGGCGAGTGGACACAGCCAGATCCGCACTGCGCTCTGCCTGTCCGTCTGCCGTGGGCAAGTGGACACAGCCAGATCCGCACTGCGCCCTGCCTGACCGTCTGCCGTGGGTGAGTGGACACAGCCAGATCCGCACTGCGCCCTGCCTGACCGCCAGCTGTGAGTGAGTGGACACAGCCAGATCCGCACTGCGCCCTGCCTGCCCGTCTCCCCTGGGCGAGTGGACACAGCCAGATCCACACTGCGCCCTGCCTGCCCATATCCCGTGGGTGAGTGGACACAGCCAGATCCGCACTGCGCATTGCCAGCCCGTCTGCAGTGGGCGAGTGGACACAGCCAGATCCACACTGCGCCCTGCCTGCCCGTCTGCCGTCGGCGAATGGACACAGCCAGATCTGCACTGCACCCTGCCTGCCCGTCTCCCGTGGGTGAGTGGACACAGCCAGATCCGCACTGCTCCCACCCTGCCCGTCTCCAGTGGGCGAGTGGACACAGCCAGATCCGCACTGCGCCCTGCCTGACCGTCTGCCGTGGGCCAGAGGACACAGCCAGATCCACACTGCACCCTGCCTGTCCGTCTGCCGTGGGCGAGTGGACACAGCTAGATCCGCACTGTGCCCTGCCTGACCGTCTGCCGTGGGTGAGTGGACACAGCCAGATCCGCAGTGCGCCCTGCCTGACCCCCTACCGTGGGTGAGTGGACACAGCCAGATCCGCACTGCGCCCTGCCTGCCCGACTCCGGTGGGCGAGTGGACACTGCCAGTTCCGCACTGCGCCCTGCCTGCCCTTCTGCCGTGGGTGAGTGGACACAGCCAGATCCACTCTGCGCCCTGCCTGACCGCTTGCCGTGGGTGAGTGGACACAGCAAGATCCGCACTGCGCCCTGCCTGACCGCCTGCCGTGGGTGAGTGGACACAGCCAGATCCACACTGCGCTCTGCCTGCCTATCTGCCGTGGGTTAGTGGACATAGCCAGATCCACACAGCACCGTCTCTGCCCATCTCCCGTGGGTAAGTGGACACAGCCGGATCCGCACTGCGCCCTGCCTGACCGTCTGCCGTGGGTGAGTGGACACAACCAGATCCGCACTGCGCCCTGCCTGTCCGTCTGCCGTGGGTGAGTGGACACAGCCAGATCCGCACTGCGCGCTGCCTGCACGTCTCACGTGGGTGAGTGGACACAGCCAGATCCGCACTGCGCCCTGCCTGCCCGTCTCCCGTGGGTGAGTGGACACAGCCAGATCCGCACTGCGCCCTGCCTGACCGTCTCCCGTGGGTGAGTGGACACAGCCAGATCCGCACTGCGCCCTTCCTGCCCGTCTCACGTGGGTGAATGGACACAGCCAGAAACTCACTGCGCCCTGCCTGCCCATCTCCCGTGGGCGAGTGGACACAGCCAGATCCGCACTGCGCCCTGCCTGCCAGTCTCCCGTGGGCGAGTGGACACAGCCAGATCCGCACTGCGCCCTGCCTGCCCGTCTGCCGTGAGCGGGTGGACACAGCCAGATCCGCACTGCGCCCTGCCTGACCGTCTGCCGTGGGTGAGTGGACACAGCCAGATCCACACTGCGCCCTGCCTGCTCGTCTGCCGTGGGTGAGTGGACACAGCCAGATCCGGACTGCGCCCTGCCTGCCCGTCTCCCGTGGGTGAGTGGACACAGCCAGATCTGCACTGCACCCTGCCCGACCGTCTGCCGTGGGTGAGTGGACACAGCCAGATCCGCACTGCGCCCTGCCTGACAGTCTGCCGTGGGTGAGTGGACACAGCCAGATCCGCACTGCGCCCTGCCTGACCGCCAGCTGTGAGTGAGTGGACACAGCCAGATCCGCACTGCGCCCTGCCTGCCCGTCTCCCCTGGGCGAGTGGACACAGCCAGATCCACACTGCGCCCTGCCTGCCCATATCCCGTGGGTGAGTGGACACAGCCAGATCCGCACTGCGCCCTGCCAGCCCGTCTCCAGTGGGCGAGTGGACACAGCCAGATCCACACTGCGCCCTGCCTGCCCGTCTGCCGTGGGCGAATGGACACTGCCAGATCTGCACTGCACCCTGCCTGACCGTCTGCCGTGGGCGAGTGGACACAGCCAGATCCACATTGCGCCCTGCCTGCCCGTCTGCCGTCGGCGAGTGGACACAGCCAGATCCGCACTGCGCCCTGCCTGACCGTCTGCCTTGGGCGAGTGGACACAGCCAGATCCGCACTGCGCCCTGCCTGTCCGTCTGCCGTGGGCGAGTGGACACAGCCAGATCCGCACTGCGCCCTGCCTGACCGTCTGCCGTGGGTGAGTGGACACTGCCAGATCCGCACTGCGCCCTGCCTGACCGCCAGCCGTGGGTGAGTGGACACAGCCAGATCCGCACTGCGCCCTGCCTGCCCGTCTGCCATGGGCGAGTGGACACAGCCAGATCCGCACTGCGCCCTGCCTGCCCGTCTCCCGTTGGTGAGTGGACACAGCCAGATCCGCACTGCGCCCTGCCTGCCCGTCTCCCGTGGGTGAGTGGACACAGCCAGATCCGCACTGCGGGCTGCCTGCCCGTCTCCCGTGGGCGTGTGGACACAGCCGGATCCGCACTGCGCCCTGCCTGACCGTCTCCCATGGGTGAGTGGACACAGCCAGATCCGCACTGCGCTTTGCCTGCCCGTCTTACGTGGGTGAGTGGACACAGCCAGATCCGCTCTGCGCCATGCCTGACCGTCCTTCGTGGGTGAGTGGACACAGCCAGATCCGCACTGCGCCCTGCCTGTCCGTCTCCCGTGGGTGAGTGGACACAGCCAGATCCGCACTGCGCCCTGCCTGCCCGTCTCCCGTCAGTGAGTGGACACAGCCAGATCCGCACTGCGCCCTGCCTGCCCATCTCCCGTTGGGGAGTGTACACCGCCAGATCCGCACTGCGCCCTGCCTGCCAGTCTCCCGTGGGCGAGTGACACAGCCAGATCCGCACTGCGCCCTGCCTGCCCGTCTGCCGTGAGCGAGTGGACACAGTCAGATCCGCACTGCGCCCTGCCTGACCGTCTGCCGTGGGTTAGTGGACACAGCCAGATCCACACTGCGCCCTGCCTGCCCGTCTCCCGTGGGCGAGTGGACACAGCCAGATCCGCACTGCGCCCTGCCTGCCCGTCTCCCGTGGGTGAGTGGACACAGCCAGATCCGCACTGCGCCCTGCCTGCCCGTCTCCAGTGGGCGAGTGGACACAGCCAGATCCGCACTGCGCCCTGCCTGTCCGTCTGCCGTGGGCAAGTGGACACAGCCAGATCCGCACTGCGCCCTGCCTGACCATCTGCCGTGGGTGAGTGGACACAGCCAGATCCGCACTGCGTTCTGCCTGACCGCCAGCGGTGGGTGAGTGGACACAGCCAGATCCGCACTGCGCCCTGCCTGCCCGTCTCCCCTGGGCGAGTGGACACAGCCAGATCCACACTGCGCCCTGCCTGCCCATCTCCCGTGGGTGAGTGGACACAGCCAGATCCGCACTGCGCCCTGCCTGCCCCTCTGCCGTGGGCGAGTGGACACAGCCAGATCCGCACTGCGCCCTGCCTGACCGCCAGCGGTGGGTGAGTGGACACAGCCAGATCCGCACTGCGCCCTGCCTGCCCGTCTCCTTTGGGCGAGTGGACACAGCCAGATCCACACTGCGCCCTGCCTGCCCGTCTGCCGTGGGTGAGTGGACACCGCCAGATCCGCACTGCGCCTTGCCTGCCCATCTCCCTTCAGTGAGTGGACACACCCAGATCCGCACTGTGCCCTGCCTGCCCGTCTCCCGTGGGTGAGTGGACACAGCCAGATCCGCACTGCTCCCACCCTGCCCGTCTCCAGTGGGCGAGTGGACACAGCCAGATCCGCACTGCGCCCTGCCTGACCGCCTGCCGTGGGTGAGTGGACACAGCCAGATCCGCACTGCGCCCTGCCTGCCGGTCTCCCGTGGGCGAGTGGACACAGCCAGATCCGCACTGCGCCCTGCCTGCCCGTCTGCCGTGAGCGGGTGGACACAGCCAGATCCGCACTGCGCCCTGCCTGACCGTCTGCCGTGGGTGAGTGGACACAGCCAGATCCACACCGCGCCCTGCCTGCTCGTCTGCCGTGGGTGAGTGGACACAGCCAGATCCGGACTGCGCCCTGCCTGCCCGTCTCCCGTGGGTGAGTGGACACAGCCAGATCTGCACTGCACCCTGCCCGACCGTCTGCCGTGGGTGAGTGGACACAGCCAGATCCACACTGAGCCCTGCCTGCCCCTCTGCCGCGGGCGAGTTTACACAGCCAGATCCGCACTGCGCCCTGCCTGACCGTCTGCCGTGGGTGAGTGTACAGAGCCAGATCCGCACTGCGCCCTGCCTGACCGTCTGCCGTGGGTGAGTGTACAGAGCCAGATCCGAACTGCGCCCTGCCTGCCCGTCTCCCGTGGGCGAGTGGACACAGCCAGATCCGCACTGCGCCTTGCCTGCCCGTCTCCCGTCAGTGAGTGGACACAGCCAGATCCGCACTGCGCCCTGCCTGCCCATCTCCCGTGTGCGAGTGGACACAGCCAGATCCGCACTGCGCCCTGCCTGCCGGTCTCCCGTGGGCGAGTGACACAGCCAGATCCGCACTGCGCCCTGCCTGCCCGTCTGCCGTGAGCGAGTGGACACAGTCAGATCCACACTGCGCCCTGCCTGACCGTCTGCCGTGGGTTAGTGGACACAGCCAGATCCACACAGAGCCCTGCCTGCCCCTCTGCCGCGGGCGAGTGGACACAGCCAGATCCGCACTGGGCCCTGCCTGCCCCTCTGCCGTGGGTGAGTGGACACAGCCAGATCCGCACTGCGCCCTGCCTGACCAGCTGCTGTGGGTGACTGGACACAGCCAGATCCGCACTGCGCCCTGCCTGCCCGTCTCCCGTAGGTGAGTGGAAACAGCCAGATCCGCACACCGCCCTACCTGCCCGTCTCCCGTGGGCGAGTGGACACAGCCAGATCCGCACTGCGCCCTGCCTGCCCGTCTGCCGTGGGTGAGTGGACACAGCCAGATCCGCACTGTGCCTTGCCTGCCCGTTTCCCGTCAGTGAGTGGACACAGCCAGATCCGCACTGCGCCCTGCCTGCCCGTCTCCCGTGGGTGAGTGGACACAGCCAGATCCGCACTGCGCCCTGCCTGCCCGTCTCCAGTGGGCGAGTGGACACAGCCAGATCCGCACTGCGCCCTGCCTGTCCGTCTGCCGTGGGCAAGTGGACACAGCCAGATCCGCACTGCGCCCTGCCTGACCGTCTGCCGTGGGTGAGTGGACACAGCCAGATCCGCACTGCGCCCTGCCTGACCGCCAGCGGTGGGTGAGTGGACACAGCCAGATCCGCACTGCGCCCTGCCTGCCCGTCTCCCCTGGGCGAGTGGACACAGCCAGATCCACACTGCGCCTTGCCTGCCCGTCTCCCGTCAGTGAGTGGACACAGCCAGATCCGCACTGCGCGCTGCCTGCCCCTCTGCCGTGGGCGAGTGGACACAGCCAGATCCGCACTGCGCCCTGCCTGACCGTCTGCCGTGGGCGAGTGGACACAGCCAGATCCACACTGCGCCCTGCCTGCCCCTCTGCCGTGGGCGAGTGGACACTGCCAGGTCCGCACTGCGCCCTGCCTGCCCGTCTGCCGTGGGTGAGTGGACACAGCCAGATCCGCACTGCGCCCTGCCTGCCCGTCTGCCGTGGGCGAGTGGACACAGCCAGATCCGCACTGCGCCCTGCCTGACCGTCTGCCGTGGGTGAGTGGACACAGCCAGATCCACACTGCGCCCTGACTGCCCCTCTGCCGTGGGCGAGTGGACACAGCCAGATCCGCACTGCGCCCTGCCTGACCGTCTGCCGTGGGTGAGTGGACACAGCCAGATCCGCACTGCGCCCTGCCTGACCGCCTGCCGTGGGTGAGTGGACACAGCCAGATCCGCACTGCGCCCTGCCTGCCCGTCTCCCGTGGGTGAGTAGACACAGCCAGATCCGCACTGCGCCCTACCTGCCCGTCTCCCGTGGGCGAGTGGACACAGCCAGATCCGCACTGCGCCCTGCCTGCCCGTCAGCCGTGGGTGAGTGGACACAGCCAGATCCGCACTGCGCCTTGCCTGCCCGTCTCCCGTCAGTGAGTGGACACAGCTAGATCCGCACTGCGCCCTGCCCGCCCGTCTCCCGTGGGCGAGTGGATACAGCCAGATCCGCACTGCGCCCTGCCCGCCGGTCTCCCGTGGGCGAGTGGACACAGCCAGATCCGCACTGCGCCCTGCCTGCCCGTCTGCCGTGGGCGAGTGGACACAGCCAGATCCGCACTGCGCCCTGCCTGACCGCCTGACGTGGGCGAGTGGACACAGCCAGATCCGCACTGCGCCCTGCCTGCCCGTCTCCCGTGGGCGAGTGGACACTGCCAGATCCGCACTGCGCCCTGCCTGCCCTTCTGCCGTGGGTGAGTGGACACAGCCAGATCCGCACTGCGCCCTGCCCGACCGTCTGCCGAGGGTGAGTGGACACAGCCAGATCCGTACTGCGCCCTTCCTGACCGCTTGCCGTGGGTGAGTGGACACAGCAAGATCCGCACTGCCCCCTGCCTGACCGCCTTCCGTGGGTGAGTGGACACAGCCAGATCCGCACTGCGCCCTGCTTGCCCGTCTCCCGTGGGTGAGTGGACACTGCCAGATCCGCACTGCGCCCTGCCTGCCCGTCTGTCGTGGGCGAGTGGACACAGCCAGATCCGCACTGCGCCCTGCCTTACCGTCTGCCGTGGGTGAGTGGACACAGCCAGATCCGCACTGCGCCCTGCTTGCCCGTCTCCCGTGGGTGAGTGGACACAGCCAGATCCGCACTGCGCCCTGCCTGCCCGTGTGCCGTGGGCGAGTGGACACAAACAGATCCGCACTGCGCCCTGCCTTACCATCTGCCGTGGGTGAGTGGACACAGCCAGATCCACACTGCGCCCTGCCTGCCCCTCTGCCGTGGGCGAGTGGACAAGCTAGATCCGCACTGCGCCCTGCCTGACCGTCTGCCGTGGGTGAGTGGACACAGCCAGATCCGCACTGCGCCCTGCCTGACCGCCTGCCGTGAGTGAGTGGACACAGCCAGATCCGCACTGCGCCCTGCCTGACCGTCTCCCGTGGGTGAGTGGACACAGCCAGATCCGCACTGCGCCTTGCCTGCCCGTCTCCCTTCAGTGAGTGGACATACCCAGATCCGCACTGCGCCCTGCCTGCCCGTCTCCCGTGGGTGAGTGGACACAGCCAGATCCGCACTGCGCCCTGCCTGCCCGTCTCCAGTGGGCGAGTGGACACAGCCAGATCCACAGTGCGCCCTGCCTGCCCGTCTGCCACAGGCGAGTGGACACAGCCAGATCCGCACTGCGCCCTGCCTGACCGTCTGCCGTGGGCGAGAGGACACAGCCAGATCCACTCTGCACCCTGCCTGTCCGTCTGCCATGGGCGAGTGGACACAGCTAGATCCGCACTGCGCCCTGCCTGACCGTCTGCCGTGGGTTAGTGGACATAGCCAGATCAACACAGCACCGTCTCTGCCCATCTCCCGTGGGTAAGTGGACACAGCCGGATCCGCACTGCGCCCTGCCTGACCGTCTGCCGTGGGTGAGTGGACACAGCCAGGTCCGCACTGCGCCCTGCCTGACCGCCTGCTGTGGGTGAGTGGACACAGCCAGATCCGCACTGCGCCCTGCCTGCCCGTCTCCCGTGGGTGAGTGGACACAGCCAGATCCGCACTCCGCCCTACCTGCCCGTCTCCCGTGGGCGAGTGGACACAGCCAGATCCGCACTGCGCCCTGCCTGCCCGTCTGCCGTGGGTGAGTGGACACAGCCAGATCGGCACTGCGCCTTGCCTGCCCGTCTCCCGTCAGTGAGTGGACACAGCCAGATCCGCACTGCGCCCTGCCTGCCCGTCTCCCGTGGGCGAGTGGACACAGCCAGATCCGCACTGCGCCCTGCCTGCCGGTCTCCCGTGGGTGAATGGACACAGCCAGATCCGCACTGCGCCCTGCCTGACTGTCTGCCGTGGGTGAGTGGACACAGCCTGATCCGCACTGCGCCCTTCCTGACCGTCTGCCGTTGGAGAGTAGACACAGCCAGATCCGCACAGCGCGCTGCCTGCCCGTCTCACGTGGGTGAGTGGACACAGCCAGATCCGCACTGCGCCCTGCCAGTCCGTCTCCCGTGGGTGAGTGGACACAGCCAGATCCGCACTGCGCCCTGCCTGCCCGTCTCCCGGGGGTTAGTGGACACAGCCAGATCCGCACTGCGCCCTGCCTGCCCGTCTGCCGTGGGCGAGTGGACACAGCCAGATCCGCACTGCGCCCTGCCTTACCGTCTGCCGGGGGTGAGTGGACACAGCCAGATCCACACTGCGCCCTGCCTGCCCCTCTGCCGTGGGCGAGTGGACACAGCCATATCCGCACTGCGCCCTGCCCGACCGTCTGCCGTGGGTGAGTGGACACAGCCAGTACCGCACTGCGCCCTGCCTGACCGCCTGCCGTGGGTGAGTGGACACAGCCAGATCCGCACTGCGCCCTGCCTGCCCGTCTCCCGTGGGTGAGTGGACACAGCCAGATCCGCACTGCGCCCTACCTGCCCGTCTCCCGTGGGTGAGTGGACACAGCCATATCCGCACTGCGCCCTGCCTGCCCGTCTGCCGTGGGTGAGTGGACACAGCCAGATCCGCACTGCGCCTTGCCTGCCCGTCTTTCTTCAGTGAGTGGACACACCCAGATCCGGACTGTGCCCTGCCTGCCCGTCTCCCGTGGGTGAGTGGACACAGCCAGATCCGCACTGCTCCCACCCTGCCCGTCTCCAGAGGGCGAGTGGACACAGCCAGATCCGCACTGCGCCCAGCCTGCCCGTCTGCCACGGGCGAGTGGACACAGCCAGATCCGCACTGCTCCCTGCCTGACCATCTGCCGTGGGCCAGAGGACACAGCCAGATCCACACTGCACCCTGCCTGTCCGTCTGCCACGGGCGAGTGGACACAGCCAGATCCGCACTGCGCCCTGCCTGACCATCTGCCGTGGGCCAGAGGACACAGCCAGATCCACACTGCGCCCTGCCTGACCGCTTGCCGTGGGTGAGTGGACACAGCAAGATCCGCACTGCGCCCTGCCTGACCGCCTGCCGTGGGTGAGTGGACACAGCCAGATCCACACTGCGCTCTGCCTGCCAGTCTGCCGTGGGTTAGTGGACATAGCCAGATCCACACAGCACCGTCTCTGCCCATCTCCCGTGGGTAAGTGGACACAGCCGGATCCGCACTGCGCCCTGCCTGACCGTCTGCCGTGGGTGAGTGGACACAACCAGATTCGCACTGCGCCCTGCCTGTCCGTCTGCCGTGGGTGAGTGGACACAGCCAGATCCGCACTGCGCGCTGCCTGCCCGTCTCACGTGGGTGAGTGGACACATCCAGATCCGCACTGCGCCCTGCCTGCCCGTCTCCCGTGGGTGAGTGGACACAGCCAGATCCGCACTCCGCCCTACCTGCCCGTCCCCCGTGGGCAAGTGGACACAGCCATATCCGCACTGCGCCCTGCCTGCCCGTCTGCCGTGGGTGAGTGGACACAGCCAGATCCGCACTGCGCCTTGCCTGCCCGTCTCCCGTCAGTGAGTGGACACAGCCAGATCCGCACTGCGCCCTGCTTGCCCGTCTCCCGTGGGTGAGTGGCCACAGCCAGATCCGCACTGCGCTCTGCCTGTCCGTCTGCCGTGGGCAAGTCGACACAGCCAGATCCGCACTGCGCCCTGCCTGACCGTCTGCCGTGGGTGAGTGGACACAGCCAGATCCGCACTGCGCCCTGCCTGACCGCCAGCTGTGAGTGAGTGGACACAGCCAGATCCGCACTGCGCCCTGCCTGCCCGTCTCCCCTGGGCGAGTGGACACAGCCAGATCCACACTGCGCCCTGCCTGCCCGTCTCCCGTGGGTGAGTGGACACAGCCAGATCCGCACTCCGCCCTACCTGCCCGTCTCCCGTGGGCAAGTGGACACAGCCATATCCGCACTGCGCCCTGCCTGCCCGTCTGCCGTGGGTGAGTGGACACAGCCAGATCCACACTGCGCCTTGCCTGCTCGTATCCCGTCAGTGAGTGGACACAGCCAGATCCGCACTGCGCCCTGCCTGCCCGTCTCCCGTGGGTGAGTGGCCACAGCCAGATCCGCACTGCGCTCTGCCTGTCCGTCTGCCGTGGGCAAGTGGACACAGCCAGATCCGCACTGCGCCCTGCCTGACCGTCTGCCGTGGGTGAGTGGACACAGCCAGATCCGCACTGCGCCCTGCCTGACCGCCAGCTGTGAGTGAGTGGACACAGCCAGATCCGCACTGCGCCCTGCCTGCCCGTCTCCCCTGGGCGAGTGGACACAGCCAAATCCACACTGCGCCCTGCCTGCCCATATCCCGTGGGTGAGTGGACACAGCCAGATCCGCACTGCGCCCTGCCAGACCGTCTCCAGTGGGCGAGTGGACACAGCCAGATCCACACAGCGCCCTGCCTGCCCGTCTGCCGTCGGCGAATGGACACAGCTAGATCTGCACTGCACCCTGCCTGACCGTCTGCCGTGGGCGAGTGGACACAGCCAGATCCACATTGCGCCCTGCCTGCCCGTCTGCCGTCGGCGAGTGGACACAGCCAAATCCGCACTGCGCCCTGCCTGACCGTCGGCCGTGGGCGAGTGGACACAGCCAGATCCACACTGCGCCCTGCCTGTCCGTCTGCCGTGGGCGAGTGGACACAGCCAGATCTGCACTGCGCCCTGCCTGACCGTCTGCCGTGGGTGAGTGGACACAGCCAGATCCGCACTGCGCCCTGCCTGACCGCCAGCCGTGGGTGAGTGGACACAGCCAGATCCGCACTGCGCCCTGCCTGCCCGTCTCCCGTGGGCGAGTGGGCACAGCCAGATCCGCACTGCGCCCTGCCTGCCCGTCTGCCGTGGGTGAGTGGACACAGCCAGATCCACACTGCGCCCTGCCTGCCCGTCTCTCGTGGGTGAGTGGACACAGCCAGATCCGCACTGCGCCCTGCCAGCCCGTCTACAGTGGGCGAGTGGACACAGCCAGATCCACACTGCACCCTACCTGCCCGTCTCCCGTGGGCGAGTGGACACAGCCAGCTCCGCACTGCGCCCTACCTGCCCGTCTCCCGTGGGCGAGTGGACACAGCCAGATCCGCACTGCGCCCTGCCTGCCCGTCTCACGTCGGTGAGTGGACACAGCCAGATCGGCACTGCGCCTTGCCTGCCCGTCTCCCGTCAATGAGTGGACACAGCCAGATCCGCACTGCGCCCTGCCTGCCCGTCTCCCGTGGGCGAGTGGACACAGCCAGATCCGCACTGCGCCCTGCCTGCCGGTCTCCCGTGGGTGAGTGGACACAGCCAGATCCGCACTGCGCCCTGCCTGCCCGTCTGCCATGGGCGAGTGGACACAGCCAGATCCGCACTGCACCCTGCCTGACCGCCTGCCGTGGGCGAGTGGACACAGCCAGATCCGCACTGCGCCCTGCCTGCCCGTCTCCCGTGGGCGAGTGGACACTGCCAGATCCGCACTGCGCCCTGCCTGCCCTTCTGCCGTGGGTGAGTGGACACAGCCAGATCCGCACTGCGCCCTGCCTGACCGTCTGCCTTGGGTGAGTGGACAGCCAGATCCGCACTGCGCCCTTCCTGACCGCTTGCCGTGGGTTAGTGGACACAGCAAGATCCGCACTGCGCCCTGCCTGACCGCCTGCCGTGGGTGAGTGGACACAGCCAGATCCACACTGCGCTCTGCCTGCCAGTCTGCCGTGGGTTAGTGGACATAGCCAGATCCACACAGCACCGTCTCTGCCCATCTCCCGTGGGTAAGTGGACACAGCCGGATCCGCACTGCGCCCTGCCTGACCGTCTGCCGTGGGTTAGTGGACACAGCCAGATCCGCACTGCGCCCTTCCTGACCGTCTGCTGTTGGTGAGTAGACACAGCCAGGTCCGCACTGCGCGCTGCCTGCCCGTCTCACGTGGGTGAGTGGACACAGCCAGATCCGCACTGCGCCCTCCCTGCCCGTCTCCCGTGGGTGAGTGGACACAGCCAGATCCGCACTGCGCCCTGCCTGACCGTCTCCCGGGGGTGAGTGGACACAGCCAGATCAGCACTGCGCCCTGCCTGCCCGTCTGCCGTGGGCGAGTGGACACAGCCAGATCCGCACTGCGCCCTGCCTGACCGTCTGCCGTGGGTGAGGGGACACAGCCAGATCCGCACTGCGCCCTGCCTGACCGCCTGCCGTGGGTGAGTGGACATAGCCAGATCCGCACTGCGCCCTGCCTGCCCGTCTCCCGTGGGTGAGTGGACACAGCCAGATCCGCACTGCGCCCTACCTGCCCGTCTCCCGTGGGTGAGTGGACACAGCCATATCCGCACTGCGCCCTGCCTGCCCGTCTGCCGTGGGAGAGTGGACACAGCCTGATCCGCACTGCGCCTTGCCTGCCCGTCTCCCTTCAGTGAGTGGACACACCCAGATCCGCACTGTGCCCTGCCTGCCCGTCTCCCGTGGGTGAGTGGACACAGCCAGATCCGCACTGCTCCCACCCTGCCCGTCTCCAGTGGGCGAGTGGACACAGCCAGATCCGCACTGCGCCCAGCCTGCCCGTCTGCCACGGGCGAGTGGACACAGCCAGATACGCACTGCGCCCTGCCTGACCGTCTGCCGTTGGTGAGTAGACACAGCCAGATCCGCACTGCGCGCTGCCTGCCCGTCTCACGTGGGTGAGTGGACACAGCCAGATCCGCACTGCGCCCTGCCAGTCCGTCTCCCGTGGGTGAGTGGACACAGCCAGATCCGCACTGCGCCCTGCCTGCCCGTCTCCCGGGAGTGAGTGGACACAGCCAGATCCGCACTGCGCCCTGCCTGCCCGTCTGCCGTGGGCGAGTGGACACAGCCAGATCCGCACTGCGCCCTGCCTTACCGTCTGCCGGGGGTGAGTGGACACAGCCAGATCCACACTGCGCCCTGCCTGCCCCTCTGCCGTGGGCGAGTGGACACAGCCAGATCCGCACTGCGCCCTGCCTGACCGTCTGCCGTGGGTGAGTGGACACAGCCAGTACCGCACTGCGCCCTGCCTGACCGCCTGCCGTGGGTGAGTGGACACAGCCAGATCCGCACTGCGCCCTGCCTGCCCGTCTCCCGTGGGTGAGTGGACACAGCCAGATCCGCACTGCGCCCTACCTGCCCGTCTCCCGTGGGTGAGTGGACACAGCCATATCCTCACTGCGCCCTGCCTGCCCGTCTGCCGTGGGTGAGTGGACACAGCCAGATCCGCACTGCGCCTTGCCTGCCCGTCTTTCTTCAGTGAGTGGACACACCCAGATCCGCACTGTGCCCTGCCTGCCCGTCTCCCGTGGGTGAGTGGACACAGCCAGATCCGCACTGCTCCCACCCTGCCCGTCTCCAGTGGGCGAGTGGACACAACCAGATCCGCACTGCGCCCAGCCTGCCCGTCTGCCACGGGCGAGTGGACACAGCCAGATCCGCACTGCGCCCTGCCTGACCATCTGCCGTGGGCCAGAGGACACAGCCAGATCCACACTGCACCCTGCCTGTCCGTCTGCCGTGGGCGAGTGGACACAGCTAGATCCGCACTGTGCCCTGCCTGACCGTCTGCCGTGGGTGAGTGGACACAGCCAGATCCGCAGTGCGCCCTGCCTGACCGCCTACCGTGGGTGAGTGGACACAGCCAGATCCGCACTGCGCCCTGCCTGCCCGACTCCGGTGGGCGAGTGGACACTGCCAGTTCCGCACTGCGCCCTGCCGGCCCTTCTGCCGTGGGTGAGTGGACACAGCCAGATCCGCACTGCGCCCTGCCTGACCGCTTGCCGTGGGTGAGTGGACACAGCAAGATCCGCACTGCGCCCTGCCTGACCGCCTGCCGTGGGTGAGTGGACACAGCCAGATCCACACTGCGCTCTGCCTGCCAGTCTGCCGTGGGTTAGTGGACATACCCAGATCCACACAGCACCGTCTCTGCCCATCTCCCGTGGGTAAGTGGACACAGCCGGATCCGCACTGCGCCCTGCCTGACCGTCTGCCTTGGGTGAGTGGACACAACCAGATTCGCACTGCGCCCTGCCTGTCCGTCTGCCGTGGGTGAGTGGACACAGCCAGATCCGCACTGCGCGCTGCCTGCACGTCTCACGTGGGTGAGTGGACACAGCCAGATCCGCACTGCGCCCTGCCTGCCCGTCTCCCGTGGGTGAGTGGACACAGCCAGATCCGCACTGCGCCCTGCCTGACCGTCTGCCGTGGGTGAGTGGACACAGCCAGATCCGCACTGCGCCCTGCCTGCCCGTCTCCCGTGGGTGAGTGGACACAGCCAGATCCTCACTGCGCCCTGCCTGCCCATCTCCCGTGGGCGAGTGGACACAGCCAGATCCGCACTGCGCCCTGCCTGCCGGTCTCCCGTGGGCGAGTGGACACAGCCAGATCCGCACTGCGCCCTGCCTGCCCGTCTTCCGTGAGCTGGTGGACACAGCCAGATCCGCACTGCGCCCTGCCTGACCGTCTGCCGTGGGTGAGTGGACACAGCCAGATCCACACTGCGTCCTGCCTGCTCGTCTGCCGTGGGTGAGTGGACACAGCCTGATCTGCACTGCACCCTGCCCGACCGTCTGCCGTGGGTGAGTGGACACAGCCAGATCCACACTGAGCCCTGCCTGCCCCTCTCCCGCGGGCGAGTGGACACAGCCAGATCCGCACTGCGCCCTGCCTGACCGTCTGCCGTGGGTGAGTGGACACCGCCAGATCCGCACTGCGCCCTGCCTGACCGCCAGCTGTGAGTGAGTGGACACAGCCAGATCCGCACTGGGCCCTGCCTGCCCGTCTCCCCTGGGCGAGTGGACACAGCCAGATCCACACTGCGCCCTGCCTGCCCATATCCCGTGGGTGAGTGGACACAGCCAGATCCGCAGTGCGCCCTGCCTGACCGCCTGCCGTGGGTGAGTGGACACAGCCAGATCCGCACTGCGCCCTGCCTGCCCAACTCCCGTGGGCGAATGGACACTGCCAGTTCCGCACTGCGCCCTGCCTGCCCTTCTGCCGTGGGTGAGTGGACACAGCCAGATCCGCACTGCGCTCTGCCTGACCGTCTGCCGTGGGTGAGTGGACACAGCCAGATCCGCACTGCGCCCTGCCTGACCGCTTGCCGTGGGTGATTGGACACAGCAAGATCCGCACTGCGCCCTGCCTGACCGCCTGCCGTGGGTGAGTGGACACAGCCAGATCCACACTGCGCTCTGCCTGCCAGTCTGCCGTGGGTTAGTGGACATAGCCAGATCCACACAGCACCGTCTCTGCCCATCTCCCGTGGGTAAGTGGACACAGCCGGATCCGCACTGCGCCCTGCCTGACCGTCTGCCGTGTGTGAGTGGACACAACCAGATCCGCACTGCGCCCTGCCTGTCCGTCTGCCGTGGGTGAGTGGACACAGCCAGATCCGCACTGCGCGCTGCCTGCCCGTCTCCCGTGGGCGAGTGGACACAGCCAGATCCGCACTGCGCCCTGCCTGCCCGTCTGCCGTTGGTGAGTGGACACAGCCAGATCCACTCTGCACCCTGCCTGTCCGTCTGCCATGGGCAAGTGGACACAGCTAGATCCGCACTGCGCCCTGCCTGACCGTCTGCCATGGGTTAGTGGACATAGCCAGATCAACACAGCACCGTCTCTGCCCATCTCCCGTGGGTAAGTGGACACAGCCGGATCCGCACTGCGCCCTGCCTGACCGTCTGCCGTGGGTGAGTGGACACAGCCAGATCCGCACTGCGCCATGCCTGCCCGTCTCCCGTGGGTGAGTGGACACAGCCAGATCCGCACTGCGCCCTGCCTGACCGTCTGCCCTGGGTGAGTGGATACAGCCAGATCCGCACTGCGCACTTCCTGACCGCCTGCTGTGGGTGCGTGGACACAGCCAGATCCGCACTGTGCCATGCCTGACCGCCTGCCGTGGGTGAGTTGACACAGCCAGATCCGTACTGCGCCCTGCCTGCCCGTCTGCCGTGGGTCAGTGGACATAGCCAGATCCACACAGCACCGTCTCTGCCCATCTCCCGTGGGTGAGTGGACACAGCCGGATCCGCACTGCGCCCTGCCTGACCGTCTCCCGTGGGTGAGTGGACACAGCCAGATCCGCACTGCGCCTTGCCTGCCCGTCTCACGTGGGTAAGTGGACACAGCCAGATCCACACTGCGCCCTGCCTGCCCGTCTCCCGTGGGTGAGTGGACACAGCCAGATCCGCACTGCACCCAGACTGACCGTCTGCCGTGGGTGAGTGGACACAGCCAGATCCGCACTGCAACCTGCCTGACAGTCTGCCGTGGGTGAGTGGACACAGACAGATCCGCACTGCGCCCTGCCTGCCCGTCTGCCGTGGGTCAGTGGACATAGCCATATCCACACAGCACCCTCTCTGCCCGTCTCCCGTGGGTGAGTGGACACAGCCAGATCCACACTGCGCCTTGCCTGCCCGTCTCCCCTGGGTGAGTGGACACAGCCAGATCCTCACTGGGCCTTGCCTGCCAGTCTCCCGTGGGTGAGTGGACACAGCCAGATCCGCACTGCGCCCTGCCTGCCCGTCTCCCATGGGCGAGTGGACACAGCCAGATCCAAACTGCGCCCTGCCTGCCCGTCTCCCGTGGGTGAGTGGACAAAGCCAGATCCGCCCTGCGCCCTGCCTGACAGTCTGCCGTGGGTGAGTGGACACAGTCAGATCCGCACTGCGCCCTGCCTGCCCGTCTGCCGTGGGTCAGTGGACATAGCCATATCCACACAGCACCCTCTCTGCCCATCTCCCGTGGGTGAGTGGACACAGCCAGATCCGCACTGCGCCCTGCTTGACCGTCTGCCGTGGGTGAGTGGACACAGCCAGATCCGCACTGCGCCCTGCCTGACCGCCTGCCGTGGGTGAGTGGAAATAGCCAGATCCGCACTGCGCCCTGCCTGCCCGTCTCCCGTGGGTGAGTAGACACAGCCAGATCCGCACTGCGCCCTACCTGCCCGTCTCCCGTGGGCGAGTGGACACAGCCAGATCCGCACTGCGCCCTGCCTGCCCGTCTGCCGTGGGTGAGTGGACACAGCCAGATCCGCACTGCGCATTGCCTGCCCGTCTCCCGTCAGCGAGTGGACACAGCCAGATCCGCACTGCGCCCTGCCTGCCCGTCTCCCGTGGGCGAGTGGACACAGCCAGATCCGCACTGCGCCCTGCCTGCTGGTCTCCCGTGGGCGAGTGGACACAGCCAGATCCGCACTGCGCCCTGCCTGCCCGTCTGCCGTGGGCGAGTGGACACAGCCAGATCCGCACTGCCCCCTGCCTGACCGCCTGCCGTGGGCGAGTGGATACAGCCAGATCCGCACTGCGCCCTGCCTGCCCGTCTCCCGTGGGCGAGTGGACACTGCCAGATCCGCACTGCGCCCTGCCTGCCCTTCTGCCGTGGGTGAGTGGACACAGCCAGATCCGCACTGCGCCCTGCCCGACCGTCTGCCGAGGGTGAGTGTACACAGCCAGATCCGTACTGCGCCCTTCCTGACCGCTTGCCGTGGGTGAGTGGACACAGCAAGATCCGCACTGCCCCCTGCCTGACCGCCTTCCGTGGGTGAGTGGACACAGCCAGATCCGCACTGCGCCCTGCTTGCCCGTCTCCCGTGGGTGAGTGGACACTGCCAGATCCGCACTGCGCCCTGCCTGCCCGTCTGTCGTGGGCGAGTGGACACAGCCAGATCCGCACTGCGCCCTGCCTTACCGTCTGCCGTGGGTGAGTGGACACAGCCAGATCCGCACTGCGCCCTGCTTGCCCGTCTCCCGTGGGTGAGTGGACACAGCCAGATCCGCACTGCGCCCTGCCTGCCCGTCTGCCGTGGGCGAGTGGACACAGCCAGATCCGCACTGCGCCCTGCCTTACCGTCTGCCGTGGGTGAGTGGACACAGCCAGATCCACACTGCGCCCTGCCTGCCCCTCTGCCGTGGGCGAGTGGACACAGCTAGATCCGCACTGCGCCCTGCCTGCCCCTCTGCCGTGGGCGAGTGGACACAGCCAGATCCGCACTGCGCCCTGCCTGACCGCCTGCCGTGGGTGAGTGGACACAGCCAGATCCGCACTGCGCCCTGCCTGCCCGTCTCCCGTGGGTGAGTGGACACAGCCAGATCCGCACTGCGCCTTGCCTGCCCGTCTCCCTTCAGTGAGTGGACACACGCAGATCCGCACTGTGCCCTGCCTGCCCGTCTCCCGTGGGTGAGTGGACCCAGCCAGATCCGCACTGCGCCCTGCCTGCCCGTCTCCAGTGGGCGAGTGGACACAGCCAGATCCACACTGCGCCCTGCCTGCCCGTCTGCCACAGGCGAGTGGACACAGCCAGATCCGCACTGCGCCCTGCCTGACCGTCTGCCGTGGGCGAGAGGACACAGCCAGATCCACTCTGCACCCTGCCTGTCCGTCTGCCATGGGCGAGTGGACACAGCTAGATCCGCACTGCGCCCTGCCTGACCGTCTGCCGTGGGTTAGTGGACATAGCCAGATCAACACAGCACCGTCTCTGCCCATCTCCCGTGGGTAAGTGGACACAGCCGGATACGCACTGAGCCCTGCCTGCCCCTCTGCCGCGGGCGAGTGGACACAGCCAGATCCGCACTGCGCCCTGCCTGACCGTCTGCCGTGGATGAGTGTACACAGCCAGATCCGCACTGCGCGCTGCCTGACCGCCTGCTGTGGGTGAGTGGACACAGCCAGATCCGCACTGCGCCCTGCCTGCCCGTCTCCCGTAGGTGAGTGGACACAGCGAGATCCGCACTCCGCCCTACCTGCCCATCTCCCGTGGGCAAGTGGACACAGCCATATCCGCACTGCGCCCTGCCTGCCCGTCTGCCGTGGGTGAGTGGACACAGCCAGATCCGCACTGCGCCTTGCCTGCCCGTCTCCCGTCAGTGAGTGGACACAGCCAGATCCGCACTGCGCCCTGCCTGCCCGTCTCCCGTGGGTGAGTGGCCACAGCCAGATCCACACTGCGCCCTGCCTTCCCGTCTCCAGTGGGCGAGTGGACACAGCCAGATCCGCACTGCGCTCTGCCTGTCCGTCTGCCGTGGGCAAGTGGACACAGCCAGATCCGCACTGCGCCCTGCCTGACCGTCTGCCGTGGGTGAGTGGACACAGCCAGATCCGCACTGCGCCCTGCCTGACCGCCAGCTGTGAGTGAGTGGACACAGCCAGATCCGCACTGCGCCCTGCCTGCCCGTCTCCCCTGGGCGAGTGGACACAGCCAGATCCACACTGCGCCCTGCCTGCCCATATCCCGTGGGTGAGTGGACACAGCCAGATCCGCACTGCGCCCTGCCAGCCCGTCTCCAGTGGGCGAGTGGACACAGCCAGATCCACACTGCGCCCTGCCTGCCCGTCTGCCGTCGGCGAATGGACACAGCCAGATCTGCACTGCACCCTGCCTGACCGTCTGCCGTGGGCGAGTGGACACAGCCAGATCCACATTGCGCCCTGCCTGCCCGTCTGCCGTCGGCGAGTGGACACAGCCAGATCCGCACTGCGCCCTGCCTGACCGTCTGCCGTGGGCGAGTGGACACAGCCAGATCCACACTGCGCCCTGCCTGTCCGTCTGCCGTGGGCGAGTGGACACAGCCAGATCCGCACTGCGCCCTGCCTGATCGTCTGCCGTGGGTGAGTGGACACAGCCAGATCCGCACTGCGCCCTGCCTGACCGCCAGCCGTGGGTGAGTGGACACAGCCAGATCCGCACTGCGCCCTGCCTGCCCGTCTCCCATGGGCGAGTGGGCACAGCCAGATCCGCACTGCGCCCTGCCTGCCCGTCTGCCGTGGGTGAGTGGACACAGCCAGATCCACACTGCGCCCTGCCTGCCCGTCTCTCGTGGGTGAGTGGACACAGCCAGATCCGCACTGCGCCCTGCCAGCCCGTCTACAGTGGGCGAGTGGACACAGCCAGATCCACACTGCACACTACCTGCCCGTCTCCCGTGGGCGAGTGGACACAGCCAGATCCGCACTGCGCCCTACCTGCCCGTCTCCCGTGGGCGAGTGGACACAGCCAGATCAGCACTGCGCCCTGCCTGCCCGTCTCACTTCGGTGAGTGGACACAGCCAGATCGGCAATGCGCCTTGCCTGCCCGTCTCCCGTCAATGAGTGGACACAGCCAGATCCGCACTGCGCCCTGCCTGCCCGTCTCCCGTGGGCGAGTGGACACAGCCAGATCCGCACTGCGCCCTGCCTGACCGTCTGCCTTGGGTGAGTGGACACAGCCAGATCCGCACTGCGCCCTTCCTGACCGCTTGCCGTGGGTGAGTGGACACAGCAAGATCCGCACTGCGCCCTGCCTGACCGCCTGCCGTGGGTGAGTGGACACAGCCAGATCCACACTGCGCTCTGCCTGCCAGTCTGCCGTGGGTTAGTGGACATAGCCAGATCCACACAGCACCGTCTCTGCCCATCTCCCGTGGGTAAGTGGACACAGCCGGATCCGCACTGCGCCCTGCCTGACCGTCTGCCGTGGGTTATTGGACACAGCCAGATCCGCACTGCGCCCTTCCTGACCGTCTGCTGTTGGTGAGGAGACACAGCCAAGTCCGCACTGCGCGCTGCCTGCCCGTCTCACGTGGGTGAGTGGACACAGCCAGATCCGCACTGCGCCCTGCCTGCCCGTCTCCCGTGGGTGAGTGGACACAGCCAGATCCGCACTGCGCCCTGCCTGACAGTCTCCCGGGGGTGAGTGGACACAGCCAGATCAGCACTGCGCCCTGCCTGCCCGTCTGCCGTGGGCGAGTGGACACAGCCAGATCCGCACTGCGCCCTGCCTTACCGTCTGCCGGGGGTGAGTGGACACAGCCAGATCTACACTGCGCCCTGCCTGCCCCTCTACCATGGGCGAGTGGACACAGCCAGATCCGCACTGCGCCCTGCCTGACCGTCTGCCGTGGGTGAGTGGACACAGCCAGATCCGCACTGCGCCCTGCCTGACCGCCTGCCGTGGGTGAGTGGACATAGGCAGATCCGCACTGCGCCCTGCCTGCCCGTCTCCCGTGGGTGAGTGGACACAGCCAGATCCGCACTGCGCCCTACCTGCCCGTCTCCCGTGGGTGAGTGGACACAGCCATATCCGCACTGCGCCCTGCCTGCCCGTCTGCCGTGGGAGAGTGGACACAGCCAGATCCGCACTGCGCCTTGCCTGCCCGTCTCCCTTCAGTGAGTGGACACACCCGGATCCGCACTGCGCCCTGCCTGACCGTCTGCCGTGGGCGAGAGGACACAGCCAGATCCACACTGCACCCTGCCTGTCCGTCTGCCGTGGGCGAGTGGACACAGCTAGATCCGCACTGCGCCCTGCCTGACCGTCTGCCGTGGGTGAGTGGACACAGCCAGATCCGCAGTGCGCCCTGCCTGACCGCCTGCCGTGGGTGAGTGTACACAGCCAGATCCGCACTGCGCCCTGCCTGCCCGACACCCGTGGGCGAGTGGACACTGCCAGTTCCGCACTGCGCCCTGCCTGCCCTTCTGCCGTGGGTGAGTGGACACAGCCAGATCCGCACTGCGCCCTGCCTGACCGTCTGCCGTGGGTGAGTGGACACAGCCAGATCCGCACTGCGCCCTGCCTGACCGCTTGCCGTGGGTGAGTGGACACAGCAAGATCCGCACTGCGCCCTGCCTGACCGCCTGCCGTGGGTGAGTGGACACAGCCAGATCCACACTGCGCTTTGCCTGCCAGTCTGCCGTGGGTTAGTGGACATAGCCAGATCCACACAGCACCGTCTCTGCCCATCTCCCGTGGGTAAGTGGACACAGCCGGATCCGCACTGCGCCCTGCCTGACCGTCTGCCGTGGGTGAGTGGACACAACCAGATCCGCACTGCGCCCTGCCTGTCCGTCTGCCGTGGGTGAGTGGACACAGCCAGATCCGCACTGCGCCCTGCCTGCCCGTCTCCCGTGGGCGAGTGGACACAGCCAGATCCGCACTGCGCCCTGCCTGCCCGTCTCCCGTGGGCGAGTGACACAGCCAGATCCGCACTGCGCCCTGCCTGCCCGTCTGCCGTGAGCGAGTGGACACAGTCAGATCCGCACTGCGCCCTGCCTGACCGTCTGCCGTGGGTTAGTGGACACAGCCAGATCCACACTGCGCCCTGCCTGCCCGTCTGCCGTGGGTGAGTGGACACAGCCAGATCCGGACTGCGCCCTGCCTGCCCGTCTCCCGTGGGTGAGTGGACACAGCCAGATCTGCACTGCACCCTGCCCGACCGTCTGCCGTGGGTGAGTGGACACAGCCAGATCCACACTGAGCCCTGCCTGACCGTCTGCCGTGGGTGAGTGGACACAGCCAGATCCACACTGAGCCCTGCCTGCCCCTCTGCCGCGGGCGAGTGGACACAGCCAGATCCGCACTGCGCCCTGCCTGACCGTCTGCCGTGGGTGAGTGGACACAGCCAGATCCGCACTGCGCCCTGCCTGACCGCCTGCTGTGGGTGAGTGGACACAGCCAGATCCGCACTGCGCCCTGCCTGCCCGTCTCCCGTAGGTGAGTGTAAACAGCCAGATCCGCACACCGCCCTACCTGCCCGTCTCCCGTGGGCGAGTGGACACAGCCAGATCCGCACTGCGCCCTGCCTGCCCGTCTGCCGTGGGTGAGTGGACACAGCCAGATCCGCACTGCGCCTTGCCTGCCCGTCTACCGTCAGTGAGTGGACACAGCCAGATCCGCACTGCGCCCTGCCTGCCCGTCTCCCGTGGGTGAGTGGACACAGCCAGATCCACACTGCGCCCTGCCTGCCCGTCTCCAGTGGGCGAGTGGACACAGCCAGATCCGCACTGCGCCCTGCCTGTCCGTCTGCCGTGGGCAAGTGGACACAGCCAGATCCGCACTGCGCCCTGCCTGACCATCTGCCGTTGGTGAGTGGACACAGCCAGATCCGCACTGCGTTCTGCCTGACCGCCAGCGGTGGGTGAGTGGACACAGCCAGATCCGCACTGCGCCCTGCCTGCCCGTCTCCCCTGGGCGAGTGGACACAGCCAGATCCACACTGCGCCCTGCCTGCCCATCTCCCGTGGGTGAGTGGACACAGCCAGATCCGCACTGCGCCCTGCCTGCCCCTCTGCCGTGGGCGAGTGGACACAGCCAGATCCGCACTGCGCCCTGCCTGACCGCCAGCGGTGGGTGAGTGGACACAGCCAGATCCGCACTGCGCCCTGCCTGCCCGTCTCCCCTGGGCGAGTGGACACAGCCAGATCCACACTGCGCCTTGCCTGCCCGTCTCCCGTCAGTGAGTGGACACAGCCAGATCCGCACTGCGCCCTGCCTGCCCGTCTCCCGTGGGAGAGTGGACACAGCCAGATCCGCACTGCGCGCTGCCTGCCCCTCTGCCGTGGGCGAGTGGACACAGCCAGATCCGCACTGCGCCCTGCCTGACCGTCTGCCGTGGGTGAGTAAACACAGCCAGATCCACACTGCGCCCTGCCTGCTCGTCTGCCGTGGGCGAGCGGACACAGCCAGATCTGCACTGCGCACTGCCTGACCGTCTGCCATGGGTGCGTGGACACAGCCAGATCGGCACTGCGCCCTGCCTGACCGCCTGTCGTGGGTGAGTGTACACAGCCAGATCCCCACAGCGCCCTGCCTGCCCGTCTCCCGTGGGTGAGTGGACACAGCCAGATCCGCACTGGACCCTGCCTGCCCGTCTGCCGTGGGCGAGTGGACACAGCCAGATCCGCACTGCGCCCTGCCTGACCGTCTGCCGTGGGTGAGTGGACACAGCCAGATCCACACTGCGCCCTGCCTGCCCCTCTGCCGTGGGCGAGTGGACACAGCCAGATCCGCACTGCGCCCTGCCTGACCGTCTGCCGTGGGTGAGTGGACACAGCCAGATCCGCACTGCGCCCTGCCTGACCGCCTGCCGTGGGTGAGTGGACACAGCCAGATCCGCACTGCGCCCTGCCTGCCCGTCTCCCGTGGGTGAGTAGACACAGCCAGATCCGCACTGCGCCCTACCTGCCCGTCTCCCGTGGGCGAGTGGACACAGCCAGATCCGCACTGCGCCCTGCCTGCCCGTCTGCCGTGGGTGAGTGGACACAGCCAGATCCGCACTGCGCCTTGCCTGCCCGTCTCCCGTCACTGAGTGGACACAGCCAGATCCGCACTGCGCCCTGCCTGCCCGTCTCCCGTGGGCGAGTGGACACAGCCAGATCCGCACTGCGCCCTGCCTGCCGGTCTCCCGTGGGCGAGTGGACACAGCCAGATCCGCACTGCGCCCTGCCTGCCCGTCTGCCGTGGGCGAGTGGACACAGCCAGATCCGCACTGCGCCCTGCCTGACCGCCTGCCGTGGGCGAGTGGACACAGCCAGATCCGCACTGCGCCCTGCCTGCCCGTCTCCCGTGGGCGAGTGGACACTGCCAGATCCGCACTGCGCCCTGCCTGCCCTTCTGCCGAGGGTGAGTGGACACAGCCAGATCCGCACTGCGCCCTGCCCGACCGTCTGCCGAGGGTGAGTGGACACAGCCAGATCCGTACTGCGCCCTTCCTGACCGCTTGCCGTGGGTGAGTGGACACAGCAAGATCCGCACTGCCCCCTGCCTGACCGCCTTCCGTGGGTGAGTGGACACAGCCAGATCCGCACTGCGCCCTGCTTGCCCGTCTCCCGTGGGTGAGTGGACACTGCCAGATCCGCACTGCGCCCTGCCTGCCCGTCTCCCGTGGGTGAGTGGACACAGCCAGATCCGCACTGCGCATTGCCTGCCCGTCTCCCTTCAGTGAGTGGACATACCCAGATCCGTACTGTGCCCTGCCTGCCCGTCTCCCGTGGGTGAGTGGACACAGCCAGATCCGCACTGCGCCCTGCCTTCCCGTCTCCAGTGGGCGAGTGGACACAGCCAGATCCACACTGCGCTCTGCCTGCCAGTCTGCCGTGGGTTAGTGGACATAGCCAGATCCACACAGCACCGTCTCTGCCCATCTCCCGTGGGTAAGTGGACACAGCCAGATCCGCACTGCGCCCTGCCTGACCGTCTGCCGTAGGTGAGTGGACACAGCCAGGTCCGCACTGCGCCCTGCCTGACCGCCTGCTGTGGGTGAGTGGACACAGCCAGATCCGCACTGCGCCCTGCCTGCCCGTCTCCCGTGGGTGAGTGGACACAGCCAGATCCGCACTCCGCCCTACCTGCCCGTCTCCCGTGGGCGAGTGGACACAGCCAGATCCGCACTGCGCCCTGCCTGCCGGTCTCCCGTGGGCCAGTGGACTCAGCCAGATCCGCACTGCGCCCTGCCTGCCCGTCTGCCGTGAGCGGGTGGACACAGCCAGATCCGCACTGCGCCCTGCCTTACCGTGTGCCGTGGGTGAGTGGACACAGCCAGATCCACACTGCGCCCTGCCTGCTCGTATGCCGTGGGTGAGTGGACACAGCCAGATCCGGACTGCGCCCTGCCTGCCCGTCTCCCGTGGGTGAGTGGACACAGCCAGATCTGCACGGCACCCTGCCCGACCGTCTGCCGTGGGTGAGTGGACACAGCCAGATCCACACTGAGCCCTGCCTGCCCCTCTGCCTCGGGCGAGTGGACACAGCCAGATCCGCACTGCGCCCTGCCTGACCGTCTGCCGTGGGTGAGTGTACACAGCCAGATCCGCACTGCGCGCTGCCTGACCGCCTGCTGTGGGTGAGTGGACACAGCCAGATCCGCACTGCGCCCTGCCTGCCCGTCTCCCGTAGGTGAGTGGACACAGCGAGATCCGCACTCCGCCCTACCTGCCCGTCTCCCGTGGGCAAGTGGACACAGCCATATCCGCACTGCGCCCTGCCTGCCCGTCTCCCGGGGGTGAGTGGACACAGCCAGATCCGCACTGTGCCCTGCCTGACCGCCAGCTGTGAGTGAGTGGACACAGCCAGATCCGCACTGCGCCCTGCCTGTCCGTCTGCCGTGGGCGAGTGGACACAGCCAGATCCGCACTGCGCCCTGCCTGACCGTCTGCCGTGGGTGAGTGGACACAGCCAGATCCGCACTGCGCCCTGCCTGACCGCCAGCCGTGGGTGAGTGGACACAGCCAGATCCGCACTGCGCCCTGCCTGCCCGTCTCCCGTGGGCGAGTGGGCACAGCCAGATCCGCACTGCGCCCTGCCTGCCCGTCTGCCGTGGGTGAGTGGACACAGCCAGATCCACACTGCGCCCTGCCTGCCCGTCTCTCGTGGGTGAGTGGACACAGCCAGATCCGCACTGCGCCCTGCCAGCCCGTCTACAGTGGGCGAGTGGACACAGCCAGATCCACACTGCACCCTACCTGCCCGTCTCCCGTGGGAGAGTGGACACAGCCAGATCCGCACTGCGGCCTACCTGCCCGTCTCCCGTGGGCGAGTGGACACAGCCAGATCCGCACTGCGCCCTGCCTGCCCGTCTCACGTCGGTGAGTGGACACAGCCAGATCGGCACTGCGCCTTGCCTGCCCGTCTCCCGTCAATGAGTGGACACAGCCAGATCCGCACTGCGCCCTGCCTGCCCGTCTCCCGTGGGCGAGTGGACACAGCCAGATCCGCACTGAGCCCTTCCTGCCGGTCTCCCGTGGGTGAGTGGACACAGCCAGATCCGCACTGCGCACTGCCTGCCCGTCTGCCGTGGGCGAGTGGACACAGCCAGATCCGCACTGCACCCTGCCTGACCGTCTGCTGTTGGTGAGTAGACACAGCCAGGTCCGCACTGCGCGCTGCCTGCCCGTCTCACGTGGGTGAGTGGACACAGCCAGATCCGCACTGCGCCCTGCCTGCCCGTCTCCCGTGGGTGAGTGGACACAGCCAGATCCGCACTGCGCCCTGCCTGCCCGTCTCCCGGGGGTGAGTGGACACAGCCAGATCAGCACTGCGCCCTGCCTGCCCGTCTGCCGTGGGCGAGTGGACACAGCCAGATCCGCACTGCGCCCTGCCTTACCGTCTGCCGGGGGTGAGTGGACACAGCCAGATCCACACTGCGCCCTGCCTGCCCCTCTGCCGTGGGCGAGTGGACACAGCCAGATCCGCACTGCGCCCTGCCTGACCGTCTGCCGTGGGTGAGTGGACACAGCCAGATCCGCACTGCGCCTTGCCTGACCGCCTGCCGTGGGTGAGTGGACACAGCCAGATCCGCACTGCGCCCTGCCTGCCCGTCTCCCGTGGGTGAGTGGACACAGCCAGATCCGCACTGCGCCCTACCTGCCCGTCTCCCGTGGGTGAGTGGACACAGCCATATCCGCACTGCGCCCTGCCTGCCCGTCTGCCGTGGGAGAGTGGACACAGCCAGATCCGCACTGCGCCCTGCCTGACCGCCTGCCGTGGGCGAGTGGACACAGCCAGATCCGCACTGCGCCCTGCCTGCCCGTCTCCCGTGGGCGAGTGGACACTGCCAGACCCGCACTGCGCCCTGCCCGACCGTCTGCCGAGGGTGAGTGGACACAGCCAGATCCGCACTGCTCCCACCCTGCCCGTCTCCAGTGGGCGAGTGGACACAGCCAGATCCGCACTGCGCCCAGCCTGCCCGTCTGCCACGGGCGAGTTGACACAGCCAGATCCACACTGCACCCTGCCTGTCCGTCTGCCGTGGGCGAGTGGACACAGCTAGATCCGCACTGTGCCCTGCCTGACCGTCTGCCGTGGGTGAGTGGACACAGCCAGATCCGCAGTGCGCCCTGCCTGACCGCCTACCGTGGGTGAGTGGACACAGCCAGATCCGCACTGCGCCCTGCCTGCCCGACTCCGGTGGGCGAGTGGACACTGCCAGTTCCGCACTGCGCCCTGCCTGCCCTTCTGCCGTGGGTGAGTGGACACAGCCAGATCCGCACTGCGCCCTGCCTGACCGCTTGCCGTGGGTGAGTGGACACAGCAAGATCCGCACTGCGCCCTGCCTGACCGCCTGCCGTGGGTGAGTGGACACAGCCAGATCCACACTGCGCTCTGCCTGCCAGTCTGCCGTGGGTTAGTGGACATAGCCAGATCCACACAGCACCGTCTCTGCCCATCTCCCGTGGGTAAGTGGACACAGCCGGATCCGCACTGCGCCCTGCCTGACCGTCTGCCGTGGGTGAGTGGACACAACCAGATTCGCACTGCGCCCTGCCTATCCGTCTGCCGTGGGTGAGTGGACACAGCCAGATCCGCACTGCGCCCTGCCTGCCCGTCTCCCGTAGGTGAGTGGACACAGCGAGATCCGCACTCCGCCCTACCTGCCCGTCTCCCGTGGGCAAGTGGACACAGCCATATCCGCACTGCGCCCTGCCTGCCCGTCTCCCGGGGGTGAGTGGACACAGCCAGATCCGCACTGCGCCTTGCCTGCCCGTCTCCCGTCAGTGAGTGGACACAGCCAGATCCGCACTGCGCCCTGCCTGCCCGTCTCCCGTGGGCGAGTGGACACAGCCAGATCCGCACTGCGCCCTGCCTTACCGTCTGCCGGGGGTGAGTGGACACAGCCAGATCCACACTGCGCCCTGCCTGCCCCTCTGCCGTGGGCGAGTGGACACAGCCAGATCCGCACTGCGCCCTGCCTGACCGTCTGCCGTGGGTGAGTGGACACAGCCAGATCCGCACTGCGCCTTGCCTGACCGCCTGCCGTGGGTGAGTGGACACAGCCAGATCCGCACTGCGCCCTGCCTGCCCGTCTCCCGTGGGTGAGTGGACACAGCCATATCCGCACTGCGCCCTGCCTGCCCGTCTGCCGTGGGAGAGTGGACACAGCCAGATCCGCACTGCGCCCTGCCTGACCGCCTGCCGTGGGCGAGTGGACACAGCCAGATCCGCACTGCGCCCTGCCTGCCCGTCTCCCGTGGGCGAGTGGACACTGCCAGACCCGCACTGCGCCCTGCCTGCCCTTCTGCCGTGGGTGAGTGGACACAGCCAGATCCGCACTGCGCCCTGCCCGACCGTCTGCCGAGGGTGAGTGGACACAGCCAGATCCGTACTGCGCCCTTCCTGACCGCTTGCCGTGGGTGAGTGGACACAGCAAGATCCGCACTGCCCCCTGCCTGACCGCCTTCCGTGGGTGAGTGGACACAGCCAGATCCGCACTGCGCCCTGCTTGCCCGTCTCCCGTGGGTGAGTGGACACTGCCAGATCCGCACTGCGCCCTGCCTGCCCGTCTGTCGTGGGCGAGTGGACACAGCCAGATCCGCACTGCGCCCTGCCTTACCGTCTGCCGTGGGTGAGTGGACACAGCCAGATCCGCACTGCGCCCTGCTTGCCCGTCTCCCGTGGGTGAGTGGACACAGGCAGATCCGCACTGCGCCCTGCCTGCCCGTCTGCCGTGGGTGAGTGGACACAGCCAGATCCACACTGCGCCCTGCCTGCCCCTCTGCCGTGGGCGAGTGGACAAGCTAGATCCGCACTGCGCCCTGCCTGACCGTCTGCCGTGGGTGAGTGGACACAGCCAGATCCGCACTGCGCCCTGCCTGACCGCCTGCCGTGGGTGAGTGGACACAGCCAGATCCGCACTGCGCCCTGCCTGCCCGTCTCCCGTGGGTGAGTGGACACAGCCAGATCCGCACTGCGCCCTACCTGCCCGTCTCCCGTGGGTGAGTGGACACAGCCATATCCGCACTGCTCCCTGCCTGCCCGTCTGCCGTGGGTGAGTGGACACAGCCAGATCCGCACTGCGCCTTGCCTGCCCGTCTTTCTTCAGTGAGTGGACACACCCAGATCCGCACTGTGCCCTGCCTGCCCGTCTCCCGTGGGTGAGTGGACACAGCCAGATCCGCACTGCTCCCACCCTGCCCGTCTCCAGTGGGCGAGTGGACACAGCCAGATTCGCACTGCGCCCAACCTGCCCGTCTGCCACGGGCGAGTTGACACAGCCAGATCCGCACTGCGCCCTGCCTGACCGTCTGCCGTGGGCCAGAGGACACAGCCAGATCCACACTGCGCCCTGCCTGACCGCTTGCCGTGGGTGAGTGGACACAGCAAGATCCGCACTGCGCCCTGCCTGACCGCTTGCCGTGGGTGAGTGGACACAGCAAGATCCGCACTGCGCCCTGCCTGACCGCCTGCCGTGGGTGAGTGGACACAGCCAGATCCACTCTGCGCTCTGCCTGCCAGTCTGCCGTGGGTTAGTGGACATAGCCAGATCCACACAGCACCGTCTCTGCCCATCTCCCGTGGGTAAGTGGACACAGCCGGATCCGCACTGCGCCCTGCCTGACCGTCTGCCGTGGGTGAGTGGACACAACCAGATTCGCACTGCGCCCTGCCTGTCCGTCTGCCGTGGGTGAGTGGACACAGCCAGATCCGCACTGCGCGCTGCCTGCACGTCTCACGTGGGTGAGTGGACACAGCCAGATCCGCACTGCGCCCTGCCTGCCCGTCTCCCGTGGGTGAGTGGACACAGCCAGATCCGCACTGCGCCCTGCCTGACCGTCTGCCGTGGGTGAGTGGACACAGCCAGATCCGCACTGCGCCCTGCCTGCCCGTCTCCCGTGGGTGAGTGGACACAGCCAGATCCTCACTGCGCCCTGCCTGCCCATCTCCCGTTAGCGAGTGGACACAGCCAGATCCGCACTGCGCCCTGCCTGCCGGTCTCCCGTGGGCGAGTGGACACAGCCAGATCCGCACAGCGCCCTGCCTGCCCGTCTGCCGTGAGCGGGTGGACACAGCCAGATCCGCACTGCGCCCTGCCTGACCGTCTGCCGTGGGTGAGTGGACACAGCCAGATCCACACTGCGCCCTGCCTGCTCGTCTGCCGTGGGTGAGTGGACACAGCCAGATCCGCACTGCGCCCTGCCTTACCGTCTGCCGGGGGTGAGTGGACACAGCCAGATCCACACTGCGCCCTGCCTGCCCCTCTGCCGTGGGCGAGTGGACACAGCCAGATCCGCACTGCGCCCTGCCTGACCGTCTGCCGTGGGTGAGTGGACACAGCCAGATCCGCACTGCGCCTTGCCTAACCGCCTGCCGTGGGTGAGTGGACACAGCCAGATCCGCACTGCGCCCTGCCTGCCCGTCTCCCGTGGGTGAGTGGACACAGCCAGATCCGCACTGCGCCCTACCTGCCCGTCTCCCGTGGGTGAGTGGACACAGCCATATCCGCACTGCGCCCTGCCTGCCCGTCTGCCGTGGGAGAGTGGACACAGCCAGATCCGCACTGCGCCCTGCCTGACCGCCTGCCGTGGGCGAGTGGACACAGCCAGATCCGCACTGCGCCCTGCCTGCCCGTCTCCCGTGGGCGAGTGGACACTGCCAGACCCGCACTGCGCCCTGCCCGACCGTCTGCCGAGGGTGAGTGGA
Source organism: Microcebus murinus (assembly GCF_040939455.1). Lineage (NCBI taxonomy): Eukaryota > Metazoa > Chordata > Mammalia > Primates > Cheirogaleidae > Microcebus > Microcebus murinus. Next base: position 115,197,695 of record NC_134106.1, on the reverse strand, counting down.
CACAGCCAGATCCGCACTGCTCCCACCCTGCCCGTCTCCAGTGGGCGAGTGGACACAGCCAGATCCGCACTGCGCCCAGCCTGCCCGTCTGCCACGGGCGAGTTGACACAGCCAGATCCGCACTGCGCCCTACCTGCCCGTCTCCCGTGGGTGAGTGGACACAGCCATATCCGCACTGCGCCCTGCCTGCCCGTCTGCCGTGGGTGAGTGGACACAGCCAGATCCGCACTGCGCCTTGCCTGCCCGTCTTTCTTCAGTGAGTGGACACACCCAGATCCGCACTGTGCCCTGCCTGCCCGTCTCCCGTGGGTGAGTGGACACAGCCAGATCCGCACTGCTCCCACCCTGCCCGTCTCCAGTGGGCGAGTGGACACAGCCAGATCCGCACTGCGCCCAGCCTGCCCGTCTGCCACGGGCGAGTGGACACAGCCAGATCCGCACTGCGCCCTGCCTGACCGTCTGCCGTGGGCCAGAGGACACAGCCAGATCCACACTGCACCCTGCCTGTCCGTCTGCCGTGGGCGAGTGGACACAGCTAGATCCGCACTGTGCCCTGCCTGACCGTCTGCCGTGGGTGAGTGGACACAGCCAGATCCGCAGTGCGCCCTGCCTGACCGCCTACCGTGGGTGAGTGGACACAGCCAGATCCGCACTGCGCCCTGCCTGCCCGACTCCGGTGGGCGAGTGGACACTGCCAGTTCCGCACTGCGCCCTGCCTGCCCTTCTGCCGTGGGTGAGTGGACACAGCCAGATCCGCACTGCGCCCTGCCTGACCGCTTGCCGTGGGTGAGTGGACACAGCAAGATCCGCACTGCGCCCTGCCTGACCGCCTGCCGTGGGTGAGTGGACACAGCCAGATCCACACTGCGCTCTGCCTGCCAGTCTGCCGTGGGTTAGTGGACATAGCCAGATCCACACAGCACCGTCTCTGCCCATCTCCCGTGGGTAAGTGGACACAGCCGGATCCGCACTGCGCCCTGCCTGACCGTCTGCCGTGGGTGAGTGGACACAACCAGATTCGCACTGCGCCCTGCCTATCCGTCTGCCGTGGGTGAGTGGACACAGCCAGATCCACACTGCGCGCTGCCTGCACGTCTCACGTGGGTGAGTGGACACAGCCAGATCCGCACTGCGCCCTGCCTGCCCGTCTCCCGTGGGTGAGTGGACACAGCCAGATCCGCACTGCGCCCTGCCTGACCGTCTGCCGTGGGTGAGTGGACACAGCCAGATCCGCACTGCGCCCTGCCAGCCCGTCTCCCGTGGGTGAGTGGACACAGCCAGATCCTCACTGCGCCCTGCCTGCCCATCTCCCGTGGGCGAGTGGACACAGCCAGATCCGCACTGCGCCCTGCCTGCCGGTCTCCCGTGGGCGAGTGGACACAGCCAGATCCGCACAGCGCCCTGCCTGCCCGTCTGCCGTGAGCGGGTGGACACAGCCAGATCCGCACTGCGCCCTGCCTGACCGTGTGCCGTGGGTGAGTGGACACAGCCAGATCCACACTGCGCCCTGCCTGCTCGTCTGCCGTGGGTGAGTGGACACAGCCAGATCCGGACTGCGCCCTGCCTGCCCCTCTGCCTCGGGCGAGTGGACACAGCCAGATCCGCACTGCGCCCTGCCTGCCCGTCTCCCGTGGGTGAGTGGAGACAGCCAGATCCACACTGAGCCCTGCCTGCCCCTCTGCCTCGGGCGAGTGGACACAGCCAGATCCGCACTGCGCCCTGCCTGACCGTCTGCCGTGGGTGAGTGTACACAGCCAGATCCGCACTGCGCGCTGCCTGACCGCCTGCTGTGGGTGAGTGGACACAGCCAGATCCGCACTGCGCCCTGCCTGCCCGTCTCCCGTAGGTGAGTGGACACAGCGAGATCCGTACTCCGCCCTACCTGCCCGTCTCCCGTGGGCAAGTGGACACAGCCATATCCGCACTGCGCCCTGCCTGCCCGTCTCCCGGGGGTGAGTGGACACAGCCAGATCCGCACTGCGCCTTGCCTGCCCGTCTCCCGTCAGTGAGTGGACACAGCCAGATCCGCACTGCGCCCTGCCTGCCCGTCTCCCGTGGGCGAGTGGACACAGCCAGATCCGCACTGCGCCCTGCCTTACCGTCTGCCGGGGGTGAGTGGACACAGCCAGATCCACACTGCGCCCTGCCTGCCCCTCTGCCGTGGGCGAGTGGACACAGCCAGATCCGCACTGCGCCCTGCCTGACCGTCTGCCGTGGGTGAGTGGACACAGCCAGATCCGCACTGCGCCTTGCCTGACCGCCTGCCGTGGGTGAGTGGACACAGCCAGATCCGCACTGCGCCCTGCCTGCCCGTCTCCCGTGGGTGAGTGGACACAGCCATATCCGCACTGCGCCCTGCCTGCCCGTCTGCCGTGGGAGAGTGGACACAGCCAGATCCGCACTGCGCCCTGCCTGACCGCCTGCCGTGGGCGAGTGGACACAGCCAGATCCGCACTGCGCCCTGCCTGCCCGTCTCCCGTGGGCGAGTGGACACTGCCAGACCCGCACTGCGCCCTGCCTGCCCTTCTGCCGTGGGTGAGTGGACACAGCCAGATCCGCACTGCGCCCTGCCCGACCGTCTGCCGAGGGTGAGTGGACACAGCCAGATCCGTACTGCGCCCTTCCTGACCGCTTGCCGTGGGTGAGTGGACACAGCAAGATCCGCACTGCCCCCTGCCTGACCGCCTTCCGTGGGTGAGTGGACACAGCCAGATCCGCACTGCGCCCTGCTTGCCCGTCTCCCGTGGGTGAGTGGACACTGCCAGATCCGCACTGCGCCCTGCCTGCCCGTCTGTCGTGGGCGAGTGGACACAGCCAGATCCGCACTGCGCCCTGCCTTACCGTCTGCCGTGGGTGAGTGGACACAGCCAGATCCGCACTGCGCCCTGCTTGCCCGTCTCCCGTGGGTGAGTGGACACAGGCAGATCCGCACTGCGCCCTGCCTGCCCGTCTGCCGTGGGTGAGTGGACACAGCCAGATCCACACTGCGCCCTGCCTGCCCCTCTGCCGTGGGCGAGTGGACAAGCTAGATCCGCACTGCGCCCTGCCTGACCGTCTGCCGTGGGTGAGTGGACACAGCCAGATCCGCACTGCGCCCTGCCTGACCGCCTGCCGTGGGTGAGTGGACACAGCCAGATCCGCACTGCGCCCTGCCTGCCCGTCTCCCGTGGGTGAGTGGACACAGCCAGATCCGCACTGCGCCCTACCTGCCCGTCTCCCGTGGGTGAGTGGACACAGCCATATCCGCACTGCTCCCTGCCTGCCCGTCTGCCGTGGGTGAGTGGACACAGCCAGATCCGCACTGCGCCTTGCCTGCCCGTCTTTCTTCAGTGAGTGGACACACCCAGATCCGCACTGTGCCCTGCCTGCCCGTCTCCCGTGGGTGAGTGGACACAGCCAGATCCGCACTGCTCCCACCCTGCCCGTCTCCAGTGGGCGAGTGGACACAGCCAGATCCGCACTGCGCCCAGCCTGCCCGTCTGCCACGGGCGAGTTGACACAGCCAGATCCGCACTGCGCCCTGCCTGACCGTCTGCCGTGGGCCAGAGGACACAGCCAGATCCACACTGCGCCCTGCCTGACCGCTTGCCGTGGGTGAGTGGACACAGCAAGATCCGCACTGCGCCCTGCCTGACCGCTTGCCGTGGGTGAGTGGACACAGCAAGATCCGCACTGCGCCCTGCCTGACCGCCTGCCGTGGGTGAGTGGACACAGCCAGATCCACTCTGCGCTCTGCCTGCCAGTCTGCCGTGGGTTAGTGGACATAGCCAGATCCACACAGCACCGTCTCTGCCCATCTCCCGTGGGTAAGTGGACACAGCCGGATCCGCACTGCGCCCTGCCTGACCGTCTGCCGTGGGTGAGTGGACACAACCAGATTCGCACTGCGCCCTGCCTGTCCGTCTGCCGTGGGTGAGTGGACACAGCCAGATCCGCACTGCGCGCTGCCTGCACGTCTCACGTGGGTGAGTGGACACAGCCAGATCCGCACTGCGCCCTGCCTGCCCGTCTCCCGTGGGTGAGTGGACACAGCCAGATCCGCACTGCGCCCTGCCTGACCGTCTGCCGTGGGTGAGTGGACACAGCCAGATCCGCACTGCGCCCTGCCTGCCCGTCTCCCGTGGGTGAGTGGACACAGCCAGATCCTCACTGCGCCCTGCCTGCCCATCTCCCGTTAGCGAGTGGACACAGCCAGATCCGCACTGCGCCCTGCCTGCCGGTCTCCCGTGGGCGAGTGGACACAGCCAGATCCGCACAGCGCCCTGCCTGCCCGTCTGCCGTGAGCGGGTGGACACAGCCAGATCCGCACTGCGCCCTGCCTGACCGTCTGCCGTGGGTGAGTGGACACAGCCAGATCCACACTGCGCCCTGCCTGCTCGTCTGCCGTGGGTGAGTGGACACAGCCAGATCCGCACTGCGCCCTGCCTTACCGTCTGCCGGGGGTGAGTGGACACAGCCAGATCCACACTGCGCCCTGCCTGCCCCTCTGCCGTGGGCGAGTGGACACAGCCAGATCCGCACTGCGCCCTGCCTGACCGTCTGCCGTGGGTGAGTGGACACAGCCAGATCCGCACTGCGCCTTGCCTGACCGCCTGCCGTGGGTGAGTGGACACAGCCAGATCCGCACTGCGCCCTGCCTGCCCGTCTCCCGTGGGTGAGTGGACACAGCCAGATCCGCACTGCGCCCTACCTGCCCGTCTCCCGTGGGTGAGTGGACACAGCCATATCCGCACTGCGCCCTGCCTGCCCGTCTGCCGTGGGAGAGTGGACACAGCCAGATCCGCACTGCGCCCTGCCTGACCGCCTGCCGTGGGCGAGTGGACACAGCCAGATCCGCACTGCGCCCTGCCTGCCCGTCTCCCGTGGGCGAGTGGACACTGCCAGACCCGCACTGCGCCCTGCCCGACCGTCTGCCGAGGGTGAGTGGACACAGCCAGATCCGCACTGCTCCCACCCTGCCCGTCTCCAGTGGGCGAGTGGACACAGCCAGATCCGCACTGCGCCCAGCCTGCCCGTCTGCCACGGGCGAGTTGACACAGCCAGATCCGCACTGCGCCCTACCTGCCCGTCTCCCGTGGGTGAGTGGACACAGCCATATCCGCACTGCGCCCTGCCTGCCCGTCTGCCGTGGGTGAGTGGACACAGCCAGATCCGCACTGCGCCTTGCCTGCCCGTCTTTCTTCAGTGAGTGGACACACCCAGATCCGCACTGTGCCCTGCCTGCCCGTCTCCCGTGGGTGAGTGGACACAGCCAGATCCGCACTGCTCCCACCCTGCCCGTCTCCAGTGGGCGAGTGGACACAGCCAGATCCGCACTGCGCCCAGCCTGCCCGTCTGCCACGGGCGAGTGGACACAGCCAGATCCGCACTGCGCCCTGCCTGACCGTCTGCCGTGGGCCAGAGGACACAGCCAGATCCACACTGCACCCTGCCTGTCCGTCTGCCGTGGGCGAGTGGACACAGCTAGATCCGCACTGTGCCCTGCCTGACCGTCTGCCGTGGGTGAGTGGACACAGCCAGATCCGCAGTGCGCCCTGCCTGACCGCCTACCGTGGGTGAGTGGACACAGCCAGATCCGCACTGCGCCCTGCCTGCCCGACTCCGGTGGGCGAGTGGACACTGCCAGTTCCGCACTGCGCCCTGCCTGCCCTTCTGCCGTGGGTGAGTGGACACAGCCAGATCCGCACTGCGCCCTGCCTGACCGCTTGCCGTGGGTGAGTGGACACAGCAAGATCCGCACTGCGCCCTGCCTGACCGCCTGCCGTGGGTGAGTGGACACAGCCAGATCCACACTGCGCTCTGCCTGCCAGTCTGCCGTGGGTTAGTGGACATAGCCAGCTCCACACAGCACCGTCTCTGCCCATCTCCCGTGGGTAAGTGGACACAGCCGGATCCGCACTGCGCCCTGCCTGACCGTCTGCCGTGGGTGAGTGGACACAACCAGATTCGCACTGCGCCCTGCCTATCCGTCTGCCGTGGGTGAGTGGACACAGCCAGATCCACACTGCGCGCTGCCTGCACGTCTCACGTGGGTGAGTGGACACAGCCAGATCCGCACTGCGCCCTGCCTGCCCGTCTCCCGTGGGTGAGTGGACACAGCCAGATCCGCACTGCGCCCTGCCTGACCGTCTGCCGTGGGTGAGTGGACACAGCCAGATCCGCACTGCGCCCTGCCAGCCCGTCTCCCGTGGGTGAGTGGACACAGCCAGATCCTCACTGCGCCCTGCCTGCCCATCTCCCGTGGGCGAGTGGACACAGCCAGATCCGCACTGCGCCCTGCCTGCCGGTCTCCCGTGGGCGAGTGGACACAGCCAGATCCGCACAGCGCCCTGCCTGCCCGTCTGCCGTGAGCGGGTGGACACAGCCAGATCCGCACTGCGCCCTGCCTGACCGTGTGCCGTGGGTGAGTGGACACAGCCAGATCCACACTGCGCCCTGCCTGCTCGTCTGCCGTGGGTGAGTGGACACAGCCAGATCCGGACTGCGCCCTGCCTGCCCCTCTGCCTCGGGCGAGTGGACACAGCCAGATCCGCACTGCGCCCTGCCTGCCCGTCTCCCGTGGGTGAGTGGAGACAGCCAGATCCACACTGAGCCCTGCCTGCCCCTCTGCCTCGGGCGAGTGGACACAGCCAGATCCGCACTGCGCCCTGCCTGACCGTCTGCCGTGGGTGAGTGTACACAGCCAGATCCGCACTGCGCGCTGCCTGACCGCCTGCTGTGGGTGAGTGGACACAGCCAGATCCGCACTGCGCCCTGCCTGCCCGTCTCCCGTAGGTGAGTGGACACAGCGAGATCCGCACTCCGCCCTACCTGCCCGTCTCCCGTGGGCAAGTGGACACAGCCATATCCGCACTGCGCCCTGCCTGCCCGTCTCCCGGGGGTGAGTGGACACAGCCAGATCCGCACTGCGCCTTGCCTGCCCGTCTCCCGTCAGTGAGTGGACACAGCCAGATCCGCACTGCGCCCTGCCTGCCCGTCTCCCGTGGGCGAGTGGACACAGCCAGATCCGCACTGCGCCCTGCCTTACCGTCTGCCGGGGGTGAGTGGACACAGCCAGATCCACACTGCGCCCTGCCTGCCCCTCTGCCGTGGGCGAGTGGACACAGCCAGATCCGCACTGCGCCCTGCCTGACCGTCTGCCGTGGGTGAGTGGACACAGCCAGATCCGCACTGCGCCTTGCCTGACCGCCTGCCGTGGGTGAGTGGACACAGCCAGATCCGCACTGCGCCCTGCCTGCCCGTCTCCCGTGGGTGAGTGGACACAGCCATATCCGCACTGCGCCCTGCCTGCCCGTCTGCCGTGGGAGAGTGGACACAGCCAGATCCGCACTGCGCCCTGCCTGACCGCCTGCCGTGGGCGAGTGGACACAGCCAGATCCGCACTGCGCCCTGCCTGCCCGTCTCCCGTGGGCGAGTGGACACTGCCAGACCCGCACTGCGCCCTGCCTGCCCTTCTGCCGTGGGTGAGTGGACACAGCCAGATCCGCACTGCGCCCTGCCCGACCGTCTGCCGAGGGTGAGTGGACACAGCCAGATCCGTACTGCGCCCTTCCTGACCGCTTGCCGTGGGTGAGTGGACACAGCAAGATCCGCACTGCCCCCTGCCTGACCGCCTTCCGTGGGTGAGTGGACACAGCCAGATCCGCACTGCGCCCTGCTTGCCCGTCTCCCGTGGGTGAGTGGACACTGCCAGATCCGCACTGCGCCCTGCCTGCCCGTCTGTCGTGGGCGAGTGGACACAGCCAGATCCGCACTGCGCCCTGCCTTACTGTCTGCCGTGGGTGAGTGGACACAGCCAGATCCGCACTGCGCCCTGCTTGCCCGTCTCCCGTGGGTGAGTGGACACAGGCAGATCCGCACTGCGCCCTGCCTGCCCGTCTGCCGTGGGTGAGTGGACACAGCCAGATCCACACTGCGCCCTGCCTGCCCCTCTGCCGTGGGCGAGTGGACAAGCTAGATCCGCACTGCGCCCTGCCTGACCGTCTGCCGTGGGTGAGTGGACACAGCCAGATCCGCACTGCGCCCTGCCTGACCGCCTGCCGTGGGTGAGTGGACACAGCCAGATCCGCACTGCGCCCTGCCTGCCCGTCTCCCGTGGGTGAGTGGACACAGCCAGATCCGCACTGCGCCCTACCTGCCCGTCTCCCGTGGGTGAGTGGACACAGCCATATCCGCACTGCTCCCTGCCTGCCCGTCTGCCGTGGGTGAGTGGACACAGCCAGATCCGCACTGCGCCTTGCCTGCCCGTCTTTCTTCAGTGAGTGGACACACCCAGATCCGCACTGTGCCCTGCCTGCCCGTCTCCCGTGGGTGAGTGGACACAGCCAGATCCGCACTGCTCCCACCCTGCCCGTCTCCAGTGGGCGAGTGGACACAGCCAGATCCGCACTGCGCCCAGCCTGCCCGTCTGCCACGGGCGAGTTGACACAGCCAGATCCGCACTGCGCCCTGCCTGACCGTCTGCCGTGGGCCAGAGGACACAGCCAGATCCACACTGCGCCCTGCCTGACCGCTTGCCGTGGGTGAGTGGACACAGCAAGATCCGCACTGCGCCCTGCCTGACCGCTTGCCGTGGGTGAGTGGACACAGCAAGATCCGCACTGCGCCCTGCCTGACCGCCTGCCGTGGGTGAGTGGACACAGCCAGATCCACTCTGCGCTCTGCCTGCCAGTCTGCCGTGGGTTAGTGGACATAGCCAGATCCACACAGCACCGTCTCTGCCCATCTCCCGTGGGTAAGTGGACACAGCCGGATCCGCACTGCGCCCTGCCTGACCGTCTGCCGTGGGTGAGTGGACACAACCAGATTCGCACTGCGCCCTGCCTGTCCGTCTGCCGTGGGTGAGTGGACACAGCCAGATCCGCACTGCGCGCTGCCTGCACGTCTCACGTGGGTGAGTGGACACAGCCAGATCCGCACTGCGCCCTGCCTGCCCGTCTCCCGTGGGTGAGTGGACACAGCCAGATCCGCACTGCGCCCTGCCTGACCGTCTGCCGTGGGTGAGTGGACACAGCCAGATCCGCACTGCGCCCTGCCTGCCCGTCTCCCGTGAGTGAGTGGACACAGCCAGATCCTCACTGCGCCCTGCCTGCCCATCTCCCGTTAGCGAGTGGACACAGCCAGATCCGCACTGCGCCCTGCCTGCCGGTCTCCCGTGGGCGAGTGGACACAGCCAGATCCGCACAGCGCCCTGCCTGCCCGTCTGCCGTGAGCGGGTGGACACAGCCAGATCCGCACTGCGCCCTGCCTGACCGTCTGCCGTGGGTGAGTGGACACAGCCAGATCCACACTGCGCCCTGCCTGCTCGTCTGCCGTGGGTGAGTGGACACAGCCAGATCCGGACTGCGCCCTGCCTTCCCGTCTCCCGTGGGTGAGTGGACACAGCCAGATCTGCACTGCACCCTGCCCGACCGTCTCCCGTGGGTGAGTGGACACAGCCAGATCCACACTGAGCCCTGCCTGCCCCTCTGCCTCGGGCGAGTGGACACAGCCAGATCCGCACTGCGCCCTGCCTGACCGTCTGCCGTGGGTGAGTGTACACAGCCAGATCCGCACTGCGCGCTGCCTGACCGCCTGCTGTGGGTGAGTGGACACAGCCAGATCCGCACTGCGCCCTGCCTGCCCGTCTCCCGTAGGTGAGTGGACACAGCGAGATCCGCACTCCGCCCTACCTGCCCGTCTCACGTGGGCAAGTGGACACAGCCATATCCGCACTGCGCCCTGCCTGCCCGTCTCCCGGGGGTGAGTGGACATAGCCAGATCCGCACTGCGCCTTGCCTGCCCGTCTCCCGTCAGTGAGTGGACACAGCCAGATCCGCACTGCGCCCTGCCTGCCCGTCTCCCGTGGGTGAGTGGCCACAGCCAGATCCGCACTGCGCCCTGCCTGCCCGTCTCCAGTGGGCGAGTGGACACAGCCAGATCCGCACTGCGCTCTGCCTGTCCGTCTGCCGTGGGCAAGTGGACACAGCCAGATCCGCACTGCGCCCTGCCTGACCGTCTGCCGTGGGTGAGTGGACACAGCCAGATCCGCACTGCGCCCTGCCTGACCGCCAGCTGTGAGTGAGTGGACACAGCCAGATCCGCACTGCGCCCTGCCTGCCCGTCTCCCCTGGGCGAGTGGACACAGCCAGATCCACACTGCGCCCTGCCTGCCCATATCCCGTGGGTGAGTGGACACAGCCAGATCCGCACAACGCCCTGCCAGCCCGTCTCCAGTGGGCGAGTGGACACAGCCAGATCCACACTGCGCCCTGCCTGCCCGTCTGCCGTCGGCGAATGGACACAGCCAGATCTGCACTGCACCCTGCCTGACCGTCTGCCGTAGGCGAGTGGACACAGCCAGATCCACATTGCGCCCTGCCTGCCCGTCTGCCGTCGGCGAGTGGACACAGCCAGATCCGCACTGCGCCCTGCCTGACCGTCTGCCGTGGGCGAGTGGACACAGCCAGATCCACACTGCGCCCTGCCTGTCCGTCTGCCGTGGGCGAGTGGACACAGCCAGATCCGCACTGCGCCCTGCCTGACCGTCTGGCGTGGGTGAGTGGACACAGCCAGATCCGCACTGCGCCCTGCCTGACCGCCAGCCGTGGGTGAGTGGACACAGCCAGATCCGCACTGCGCCCTGCCTGCCCGTCTCCCGTGGGCGAGTGGGCACAGCCAGATCCGCACTGCGCCCTGCCTGCCCGTCTGCCGTGGGTGAGTGGACACAGCCAGATCCACACTGCGCCCTGCCTGCCCGTCTCTCGTGGGTGAGTGGACACAGCCAGATCCGCACTGCGCCCTGCCAGCCCGTCTACAGTGGGCGAGTGGACACAGCCAGATCCACACTGCACCCTACCTGCCCGTCTCCCGTGGGCGAGTGGACACAGCCAGATCCGCACTGCGCCCTACCTGCCCGTCTCCCGTGGGCGAGTGGACACAGCCAGATCCGCACTGCGCCCTGCCTGCCCGTCTCACGTCGGTGAGTGGACACAGCCAGATCGGCACTGCGCCTTGCCTGCCCGTCTCCCGTCAATGAGTGGACACAGCCAGATCCGCACTGCGCCCTGCCTGCCCGTCTCCCGTGGGCGAGTGGACACAGCCAGATCCGCACTGCGCCCTGCCTGCCGGTCTCCCGTGGGTGAGTGGACACAGCCAGATCCGCACTGCGCCCTGCCTGCCCGTCTGCCGTGGGCGAGTGGACACAGCCAGATCCGCACTGCACCCTGCCTGACCGACTACCGTGGGCGAGTGGACACAGCCAGATCCGCACTGCGCCCTGCCTGCTCGTCTCCCGTGGGCGAGTGGACACTGCCAGATCCGCACTGCGCCCTGCCTGCCCTTCTGCCGTGGGTGAGTGGACACAGCCAGATCCGCACTGCGCCCTTCCTGACCGCTTGCCGTGGGTGAGTGGACACAGCAAGATCCGCACTGCGCCCTGCCTGACCGCCTGCCGTGGGTGAGTGGACACAGCCAGATCCGCACTGCGCCCTGCCTTACCGTCTGCCGTGGGAGAGTGGACACAGCCAGATCCGCACTGCGCCTTGCCTGCCCGTCTCCCTTCAGTGAGTGGACACACCCAGATCCGCACTGTGCCCTGCCTGCCCGTCTCCCGTGGGTGAGTGGACACAGCCAGATCCGCACTGCGCCCAGCCTGCCCGTCTGCCACGGGAGAGTGGACACAGCCAGATCCGCACTGCGCCCTGCCTGCCCGTCTGCCGTGAGCGGGTGGACACAGCCAGATCCGCACTGCGCCCTGCCTGCCCGTCTCCCGTGGGTGAGTGGACACAGCCAGATCTGCACTGCACCCTGCCCGACCGTCTCCCGTGGGTGAGTGGACACAGCCAGATCCACACTGAGCCCTGCCTGCCCCTCTGCCTCGGGCGAGTGGACACAGCCAGATCCGCACTGCGCCCTGCCTGACCGTCTGCCGTGGGTGAGTGTACACAGCCAGATCCGCACTGCGCGCTGCCTGATCGCCTGCTGTGGGTGAGTGGACACAGCCAGATCCGCACTGCGCCCTGCCTGCCCGTCTCCCGTAGGTGAGTGGACACAGCGAGATCCGCACTCCGCCCTACCTGCCCGTCTCCCGTGGGCAAGTGGACACAGCCATATCCGCACTGCGCCCTGCCTGCCCGTCTCCCGGGGGTGAGTGGACACAGCCAGATCCGCACTGCGCCTTGCCTGCCCGTCTCCCGTCAGTGAGTGGACACAGCCAGATCCGCACTGCGCCCTGCCTGCCCGTCTCCCGTGGGTGAGTGGCCACAGCCAGATCCGCACTGCGCCCTGCCTGCCCGTCTCCAGTGGGCGAGTGGACACAGCCAGATCCGCACTGCGCTCTGCCTGTCCGTCTGCTGTGGGCAAGTGGACACAGCCAGATCCGCACTGCGCCCTGCCTGACCGTCTGCCGTGGGTGAGTGGACACAGCCAGATCCGCACTGCGCCCTGCCTGACCGCCAGCTGTGAGTGAGTGGACACAGCCAGATCCGCACTGCGCCCTGCCTGCCCATCTCCCCTGGGCGAGTGGACACAGCCAGATCCACACTGCGCCCTGCCTGCCCATATCCCGTGGGTGAGTGGACACAGCCAGATCCGCACTGCGCCCTGCCAGCCCGTCTCCAGTGGGCGAGTGGACACAGCCAGATCCACACTGCGCCCTGCCTGCCCGTCTGCCGTCGGCGAATGGACACAGCCAGATCTGCACTGCACCCTGCCTGACCGTCTGCCGTAGGCGAGTGGACACAGCCAGATCCACATTGCGCCCTGCCTGCCCGTCTGCCGTCGGCGAGTGGACACAGCCAGATACGCACTGCGCCCTGCCTGATCGTCTGCCGTGGGCGAGTGGACACAGCCAGATCCACACTGCGCCCTGCCTGTCCGTCTGCCGTGGGCGAGTGGACACAGCCAGATCCGCACTGCGCCCTGCCTGACCGTCTGCCGTGGGTGAGTGGACACAGCCAGATCCGCACTGCGCCCTGCCTGACCGCCAGCCGTGGGTGAGTGGACACAGCCAGATCCGCACTGCGCCCTGCCTGCCCGTCTCCCGTGGGCGAGTGGGCACAGCCAGATCCGCACTGCGCCCTGCCTGCCCGTCTGCCGTGGGTGAGTGGACACAGCCAGATCCACACTGCGCCCTGCCTGCCCGTCTCTCGTGGGTGAGTGGACACAGCCAGATCCGCACTGCGCCCTGCCAGCCCGTCTACAGTGGGCGAGTGGACACAGCCAGATCCACACTGCACCCTACCTGCCCGTCTCCCGTGGGCGAGTGGACACAGCCAGATCCGCACTGCGCCCTACCTGCCTGTCTCCCGTGGGCGAGTGGACACAGCCAGATCCGCACTGCGCCCTGCCTGCCCGTCTCACGTCGGTGAGTGGACACAGCCAGATCGGCAGTGCGCCTTGCCTGCCCGTCTCCCGTCAATGAGTGGACACAGCCAGATCCGCACTGCGCCCTGCCTGCCCGTCTCCCGTGGGCGAGTGGACACAGCCAGATCCGCACTGCGCCCTGCCTGCCGGTCTCCCGTGGGTGAGTGGACACAGCCAGATCCGCACTGCGCCCGGCCTGCCCGTCTGCCGTGGGCGAGTGGACACAGCCAAATCCGCACTGCACCCTGCCTGACCGACTACCGTGGGCGAGTGGACACAGCCAGATCCGCACTGCGCCCTGCCTGCCCTTCTGCCGTGGGTGAGTGGACACAGCCAGATCCGCACTGCGCCCTGCCTGACCGTCTGCCTTGGGTGAGTGGACAGCCAGATCCGCACTGCGCCCTTCCTGACCGCTTGCCGTGTGTGAGTGGACACAGCAAGATCCGCACTGCGCCCTGCCTGACCGCCTGCAGTGGGTGAGTGGACACAGCCAGATCCACACTGCGCCCTGCCTGCCAGTCTGCCGTGGGTTAGTGGACATAGCCAGATCCACACAGCACCGTCTCTGCCCATCTCCCGTGGGTAAGTGGACACAGCCGGATCCGCACTGCGCCCTGTCTGACCGTCTGCCGTGGGTTAGTGGACACAGCCAGATCCGCACTGCGCCCTTCCTGACCGTCTGCTGTTGGTGAGTAGACACAGCCAGGTCCGCACTGCGCGCTGCCTGCCCGTCTCACGTGGGTGAGTGGACACAGCCAGATCCGCACTGCGCCCTGCCTGCCCGTCTCCCGTTGGTGAGTGGACACAGCCAGGTCCGCACTGCGCCCTGCCTGCCCGTCTCCCGTGGGTGAGTGGACACAGCCAGATCCGCACTGCGGGCTGCCTGCCCGTCTCCCGTGGGCGTGTGGACACAGCCGGATCCGCACTGCGCCCTGCCTGACCGTCTCCCATGGGTGAGTGGACACAGACAGATCCGCACTGCGCTTTGCCTGCCCGTCTTACGTGGGTGAGTGGACACAGCCAGATCCGCTCTGCGCCCTGCCTGACCGTCCTGCGTGGGTGAGTGGACACAGCCAGATCCGCACTGCGCCCTGCCTGTCCGTCTCCCGTGGGTGAGTGGACACAGCCAGATCCGCACTGCGCCCTGCCTGCCCGTCTCCCGTCAGTGAGTGGACACAGCCAGATCCGCACTGCGCCCTGCCTGCCCATCTCCCGTGGGTGAGTGGACACAGCCAGATCCGCACTGCGCCCTGCCTGACCGTCTCCCGTTGGTGAGTGGACACAGCCAGATCCGCACTGCGCCCTGCCTGCCCGTCTCCCGTGGGTGAGTGGACACAGCCAGATCCGCACTGCGGGCTGCCTACCCGTCTCCCGTGGGCGTGTGGACACAGCCGGATCCGCACTGCGCCCTGCCTGACCGTCTCCCATGGGTGAGTGGACACAGCCAGATCCGCACTGCGCTTTGCCTGCCCGTCTTACGTGGGTGAGTGGACACAGCCAGATCCGCTCTGCGCCCTGCCTGACCGTCCTTCGTGGGTGAGTGGACACAGCCAGATCCGCACTGCACCCTGCCTGTCCATCTCCCGTGGGTGAGTGGACACAGCCAGATCCGCACTGCGCCCTGCCGGCCCGTCTCCCGTCAGAGAGTGGACACAGCCAGATCCGCACTGCGCCCTGCCTGCCCGTCTCCCGTGGGTGAGTGGACACAGCCAGATCCGCACTGCGCGCTGCCTGCCCGTCTCCCGTGGGCGAGTGGACACAGCCAGATCCGCACTGCGCCCTGCCTGCCCGTCTCCCGTGGGCGAGTGGGCACAGCCAGATCCGCACTGCGCCCTGCCTGCCCGTCTCCCGTGGGCGAGTGGGCACAGCCAGATCCGCACTGCGCCCTGCCTGCCCGTCTCCCGTGGGTGAGTGGACACAGCCAGATCCGCACTGCGCCCTGCCAGCCCGTCTACAGTGGGCGAGTGGACACAGCCAGATCCACACTGCACCCTACCTGCCCGTCTCCCGTGGGCGAGTGGACACAGCCAGATCCGCACTGCGCCCTACCTGCCCGTCTCCCGTGGGCGAGTGGACACAGCCAGATCCGCACTGCGCCCTGCCTGCCCGTCTCACGTCGGTGAGTGGACACAGCCAGATCGGCACTGCGCCTTGCCTGCCCGTCTCCCGTCAATGAGTGGACACAGCCAGATCCGCACTGCGCCCTGCCTGCCCTTCTCCCGTGGGCGAGTGGACACAGCGAGATCCGCACTGCGCCCTGCCTGCCGGTCTCCCGTGGGTGAGTGGACACAGCCAGATCCGCACTGCGCCCTGCCTGCCCGTCTGCCGTGGGTGAGTGGACACAGCCAGATCCGCACTGCACCCTGCCTGACCGCCTGCCGTGGGCGAGTGGACACAGCCAGATCTGCACTGCGCCCTTCCTGACCGCTTGCCGTGGGTGAGTGGACACAGCAAGATCCGCACTGCGCCCTGCCTGACCGCCTGCCGTGGGTGAGTGGACACAGCCAGATCCACACTGCGCTCTGCCTGCCAGTCTGCCGTGGGTTAGTGGACATAGCCAGATCCACACAGCACCGTCTCTGCCCATCTCCCGTGGGTAAGTGGACACAGCCGGATCCGCACTGCGCCCTGCCTGACCGTCTGCCGTGGGTTAGTGGACACAGCCAGATCCGCACTGCGCCCTTCCTGACCGTCTGCTGTTGGTGAGTAGACACAGCCAGATCCGCACTGCGCGCTGCCTGCCCGTCTCACGTGGGTGAGTGGACACAGCCAGATCCGCACTGCGCCCTGCCTGCCCGTCTCCCATGGGTGAGTGGACACAGCCTGATCCGCACTGCGCCCTGCCTGCCCGTCTCCCGGGGGTGAGTGGACACAGCAAGATCCGCACTGCGCCCTGCCTGCCCGTCTCCCGTGGGTGAGTGGACACAGCCAGATCCGCACTGCGGGCTGCCTACCCGTCTCCCGTGGGCGTGTGGACACAGCCGGATCCGCACTGCGCCCTGCCTGACCGTCTCCCATGGGTGAGTGGACACAGCCAGATCCGCACTGCGCTTTGCCTGCCCGTCTTACGTGGGTGAGTGGACACAGCCAGATCCGCTCTGCGCCCTGCCTGACCGTCCTTCGTGGGTGAGTGGACACAGCCAGATCCGCACTGCTCCCTGCCTGTCCGTCTCCCGTGGGTGAGTGGACACAGCCAGATCCGCACTGCGCCCTGCCTGCCCGTCTCCCGTCAGAGAGTGGACACAGCCAGATCCGCACTGCGCCCTGCCTGCCCGTCTCCCGTGGGTGAGTGGACACAGCCAGATCCGCACTGCGCGCTGCCTGCCCGTCTCCCGTGGGCGAGTGGACACAGCCAGATCCGCACTGCGCCCTGCCTGCCCGTCTCCCGTGGGCGAGTGGGCACAGCCAGATCCGCACTGCGCCCTGCCTGCCCGTCTCCCGTGGGCGAGTGGGCACAGCCAGATCCGCACTGCGCCCTGCCTGCCCGTCTGCCGTGGGTGAGTGGACACAGCCAGATCCACACTGCGCCCTGCCTGCCCGTCTCCCGTGGGTGAGTGGACACAGCCAGATCCGCACTGCGCCCTGCCAGCCCGTCTACAGTGGGCGAGTGGACACAGCCAGATCCACACTGCACCCTACCTGCCCGTCTCCCGTGGGCGAGTGGACACAGCCAGATCCGCACTGCGCCCTACCTGCCCGTCTCCCGTGGGCGAGTGGACACAGCCAGATCCGCACTGCGCCCTGCCTGCCCGTCTCACGTCGGTGAGTGGACACAGCCAGATCGGCACTGCGCCTTGCCTGCCCGTCTCCCGTCAATGAGTGGACACAGCCAGATCCGCACTGCGCCCTGCCTGCCCTTCTCCCGTGGGCGAGTGGACACAGCCAGATCCGCACTGCGCCCTGCCTGCCGGTCTCCCGTGGGTGAGTGGACACAGCCAGATCCGCACTGCGCCCTGCCTGCCCGTCTGCCGTGGGCGAGTGGACACAGCCAGATCCGCACTGCACCCTGCCTGACCGCCTGCCGTGGGCGAGTGGACACAGCAAGATCCGCACTGCGCCCTTCCTGACCGCTTGCCGTGGGTGAGTGGACACAGCAAGATCCGCACTGCGCCCTGCCTGACCGCCTGCCGTGGGTGAGTGGACACAGCCAGATCCACACTGCGCTCTGCCTGCCAGTCTGCCGTGGGTTAGTGGACATAGCCAGATCCACACAGCACCGTCTCTGCCCATCTCCCGTGGGTAAGTGGACACAGCCGGATCCGCACTGCGCCCTGCCTGACCGTCTGCCGTGGGTTAGTGGACACAGCCAGATCCGCACTGCGCCCTTCCTGACCGTCTGCTGTTGGTGAGTAGACACAGCCAGATCCGCACTGCGCGCTGCCTGCCCGTCTCACGTGGGTGAGTGGACACAGCCAGATCCGCACTGCGCCCTGCCTGCCCGTCTCCCGTGGGTGAGTGGACACAGCCTGATCCGCACTGCGCCCTGCCTGCCCGTCTCCCGGGGGTGAGTGGACACAGCCAGATCCGCACTGCGCCCTGCCTGCCTGTCTGCCTTGGGCGAGTGGACACAGCCAGATCCGCACTGCGCCCTGCCTTACCGTCTGCCGGGGGTGAGTGGACACAGCCAGATCCACACTGCGCCCTGCCTGCCCCTCTGCCGTGGGCGAGTGGACACAGCCAGATCTGCACTGCGCCCTGCCTGACCGTCTTCCGTGGGTGAGTGGACACAGCCAGATCCGCACTGTGCCCTGCCTGACCGCCTGCCGTGGGTGAGTGGACATAGCCAGATCCGCACTGCGCCCTGCCTGCCCGTCTCCCGTGGGTGAGTGGACACAGCCAGATCCGCACTGCGCCCTACCTGCCCGTCTCCCGTGGGTGAGTGGACACAGCCATATCCGCACTGCGCCCTGCCTGCCCGTGTGCCGTGGGAGAGTGGACACAGCCAGATCCGCACTGCGCCTTGCCTGCCCGTCTCCCTTCAGTGAGTGGACACACCCAGATCCGCACTGTGCCCTGCCTGCCCGTCTCACGTGGGTGAGTGGACACAGCCAGATCCGCACTGCTACCACCCTGCCCGTCTCCAGTGGGCGAGTGGACACAGCCAGATCCGCACTGCGCCCAGCCTGCCCGTCTGCCACGGGCGAGTGGACACAGCCAGATCCGCACTGCGCCCTGCCTAACCGTCTGCCGTGGGCTAGAGGACAAAGCCAGATCCACACTGCACCCTGCCTGTCCGTCTGCCGTGGGCGAGTGGACACAGCCAGATCCGCACTGCGCCCTGCCTGCCCGCCTCCCGTGGGCGAGTGGACACAGCCAGATCCGCACTGCGCCCTGCCTGCCCGTCTCCCGTGGGCGAGTGGACACAGCCAGATCCGCACTGCGCCCTGCCTGCCCGTCTGCCGTTGGTGAGTGGACACAACCAGATCCGCACTGCGCCCTGCCTGACCGTCTGCCGTGGGTGAGTGGACACAGCCAGATCCACACTGCGCCCTGCCTGCCCGTCTGCGGTGGGTGAGTGGACACAGCCAGATCCGCAATGCGCCCTGCCTGACCGTCTGCCGTGGGTGAGTGGACACAGACAGATCCGCACTTCGCCCTGCCTGACCGCCTGCCGAGGGTGAGTGGACACAGCCAGATCCGCACTGCGCCCTGCCTGCCCGTCTCCCGTGGGTGAGTGGACACAGCCAGATCCGCACTGCACCCTGCCTGACAGTCTGCCGTGGGTGAGTGGACACAGCCAGATCCGCACTGCACCCTGCCTGACCGTCTCCCGTGGGTGAGTGGACACAGCCAGATCCGCACTGCGCCCTGTCTGCCCGTCTCCCGTGGGTGAGTGGACACAGCAAGATCCGCACTGCGACTTGCCTGCCCGTCTCCCGTCAGTGAGTGGACACAGCCAGATCCGCACTGCGCCCTGCCTGACCGTCTGCCGTGGGTGAGTGGACACAGCCAGATCCGCACTGCGCCCTGCCTGCCCATCTCCCGTGCGTGAGTGGACACAGCCAGATCCGCACTGCAACCTGCCTGACAGTCTGCCGTGGGTGAGTGGACACAGACAGATCCGCACTGCGCCCAGCCTGCCCGTCTGCCGTGGGTCAGTGGACATAGCCATATCCACACAGCACCCTCTCTGCCCGTCTCCCCTGGGTGAGTGGACACAGCCAGATCCGCACTGCCCCTTGCCTGCCCGTCTCACGTGGGTGAGTGGACACAGCCAGATCCGCACTGCACCCTGCCTGACCGTCTGCCGTGGGTGAGTGGACACAGCCAGATCCGCACTGCGCCCTGCCTGCCCGTCTGCCGTGGGTCAGTGGACATAGCCATATCCACACAGCACCCTCTCTGCCCGTCTCCCGTGGGTGAGTGGACACAGCCCGATCCGCACTGCGCCCTGCCTGACCGTCTGCCGTGGGTGAGTGGACACAGCCAGATCCACACTGCGCCCTGCCTGCCTGTCTGCCGTGGGTGAGTGGACACAGCCAGATCCGCAATGCACCCTGCCTGACCGTCTGCCGTGGGTGAGTGGACACAGACAGATCCGCACTTCGCCCTGCTTGACCGCCTGCCGAGGGTGAGTGGACACAGCCAGATCCGCACTGCGCCCTGCCTGCCCGTCTCCCGTGGGTGAGTGGACACAGCCAGATCCGCACTGCACCCTGCCTGACAGTCTGCCGTGGGTGAGTGGACACAGCCAGATCCGTACTGCGCACTTCCTGACCGCCTGCTGTGGGTGCGTGGACACAGCCAGATCCGCACTGCGCCCTGCCTGACCGCCTGCCGTGGGTGAGTGGACACAGCCAGATCCGCTCTGCACCCTGCCTGCCCGTCTCCCGTGGGCCAGTGGACACAGCCAGATCCGCACTGCGCCCTGCCTGCCCGTCTGCCGTGGGTGAGTGGACACAGCCAGATCCACACTGCCCCCTGTCGGCCCGTCTGCCGTGGGTGAGTGGACACAGCCAGATCCGCACTGCGCCCTGCCTGCCCGTCTGCCGTGGGTGAGTGGACACAGCCAGATCCGCACTGCGCCCTGCCTGACCGTCTGCCGTGGGTGAGTGGACACAGCCAGATCCGCACTGCGCACTTCCTGACCGCCTGCTGTGGGTGCGTGGACACAGCCAGATCCGCACTGCGCCCTGCCTGACCGCCTGCCGTGGGTGAGTGGACACAGCCAGATCCGTACTGCGCCCTGCCTGCCCGTCTGCCGTGGGTCAGTGGACATAGCCAGATCCACACAGCACCGTCTCTGCCCATCTCCCGTGGGTGAGTGGACACAGCCGGATTCGCACTGCGCCCTGCCTGACCGGCTCCCATGGGTGAGTGGACACAGCCAGATCCGCACTGCGCCTTGCCTGCCTGTCTCACGTGGGTAAGTGGACACAGCCAGATACACACTGCGCCCTGCCTGCCCGTCTCCCGTGGGTGAGTGGACACAGCCAGATCCGCACTGCACCCTGCCTGACCGTCTGCCGTGTGTGAGTGGACACAGCCAGATCCGCACTGCGCCCTGCCTGCCCGTCTCCCGTGGGTGAGTGGACACAGCCAGATCCGCACTGCGCCTTGCCTGCCCGTCTCCCGTGGGTGAGTGTACACAGCCAGATCCGCACTTCGCCCTGCCTGCCCGTCTCCCGTGGGTGAGTGGACACAGCCAGATCCGCACTGCGCACTGCCTGCCCGTCTGCCGTGGGCGAGTGGACACAGCCAGATCCGCACTGCACCCTGCCTGACCGTCTGCCGTGGGTGAGTGGACACAGCCAGATCCGCACTGCGCCCTGCCTGCCCGTCTCCCGTGGGTGAGTGTACACAGCCAGATCCGCACTGCGCCTTGCCTGCCCGTCTCCCGTCAGTGAGTGTACACAGCCAGATCCGCACTTCGCCCTGCCTGCCCGTCTCCCGTGGGTGAGTGGACACAGCCAGATCCGCACTGCGCACTGCCTGCCCGTCTGCCGTGGGCGAGTGGACACAGCCAGATCCGCACTGCGCCCTGCCTGACCGTCTGCCGTGGGTGAGTGGACACAGCCAGATCCGCACTGCGCCCTGCCTGACCGCCTGTCGTGGGTGAGTGGACACAGCCAGATCCGCACTGCACCCTGCCTGCCCGTCCTCCGTGGGCCAGTGGACACAGCCAGATCCGCACTGCGCCCTGCCTGCCCGTCTGCCGTGTGTGAGTGGACACAGCCAGATCCACACTGCGCCTTGCCTGCCCGTCTCCCCTGGGTGAGTGGATACAGCCAGATCCTCACTCGGCCCTGCCTGCCCGTATCCCGTGGGTGAGTGGACACAGCCAGATCAGCACTGCGCCCTGCCTGCCCGTCTCCCGTGGGCGAGTGGACACAGCCAGATCCACACTGCGCCCTGCCTGCCCGTCTGCCGTGGGTGAGTGGACACAGACAGATCCGCACTGCGCCCTGCCTGACCGTCTGCCGTGGGTGAGTGGACACAGCCAGATCCGCACTGCGCCCTGCCTGCCCGTCTCCCGTGGGTGAGTGGACACAGCCAGATCCGCACTGCAACCTGCCTGACAGTCTGCCGTGGGTGAGTGGACACAGAGAGATCCGCACTGCGCCCAGCCTGCCCGTCTGCCGTGGGTCAGTGGACATAGCCATATCCACACAGCACCCTCTCTGCCCGTCTCCCGTGGGTGAGTGGACACAGCCAGATCCACACTGCGCCTTGCCTGCCCGTCTCCCTTGGGTGAGTGGACACAGCCAGATCCGCACTGCGCCTTGCCTGCCCGTCTCACGTGGGTGAGTGGACACAGCCAGATCCGCACTGCACCCTTCCTGACCGTCTGCCGTGGGTGAGTGGACACAGCCAGATCCGCACTGCGCCCTGCCTGCCCGACTGCCGTGGGTCAGTGGACATAGCCATATCCACACAACACCCTCTCTGCCCGTCTCCCGAGGGTGAGTTGACACGGCCAGATCCGCACTGCGCCCTGCCTGACCGTCTGCCGTGGGTGAGTGGACACAGCCAGATCCACACTGCGCCCTGCCTGCCTGTCTGCCGTGGGTGAGTGGACACAGCCAGATCCGCAATGCGCCCTGCCTGACCGTCTGCCGTGGGTGAGTGGATACAGCCAGATCCACACTGCGCCCTACCTGCCCGTCTGCCGTGGGTGAGTGGACACAGAGAGATCCGCACTTCGCCCTGCCTGACCGCCTGCCGTGGGTGAGTGGACACAGCCAGATCCGCACTGCGCCCTGCCTGCCCGTCTCCCGTGGGTGAGTGGACTCAGCCAGATCCGCACTGCACCCTGCCTGACAGTCTGCCGTGGGTGAGTGGACACAGCCAGATCCGCACTGCACCCTGCCTGACCGACTGCTGTGGGTGAGTGGACAGAGCCAGATCCGCACTGCGCCCTGTCTGCCCGTCTCCCGTGGGTGAGTGGACACAGCCAGATCCGCACTGCGACTTGCCTGCCCGTCTCCCGTCAGTGAGTGGACACAGCCAGATCCGAACTGCGCCCTGCCTGACCGCCTGCCGTGGGTGAGTGGACACAGCCAGATCCGCACTGCGCCCTGCCTGCCCGTCTCCCGTGGGCAGTGGACACAGCCAGATCCGCACTGCGCCCTGCCTGCTCGTCTGCCGTGGGTGAGTGGACACAGCCAGATCCACACTGCCCCCTGCCTGCCCGTCTGCCGTGGGTGAGTGGACACAGCCAGATCCGCACTGCGCCCTGCCTGCCCGTCTGCCGTGGGTGAGTGGACACAGCCAGATCCGCACTGCGCCCTGCCTGACCGTCTGCCGTGGGTGAGTGGACACAGCCATATCCGCACTGCGCAATTCCTGACCGCCTGCTGTGGGTGCGTGGACACAGCCAGATCCGCACTGCGCCCTGCCTGACCGCCTGCCGTGGGTGAGTGGACACAGCCAGATCCGTACTGCGCCCTGCCTGCCCGTCTGCCGTGGGTCAGTGGACATAGCCAGATCCACACAGCACCGTCTCTGCCCATCTCCCGTGGGTAAGTGGACACAGCCGGATTCGCACTGCGCCCTGCCTGACCGTCTCCCGTGGGTGAGTGGACACAGGCAGATCCGCACTGCGCCTTGCCTGCCTGTCTCACGTGGGTAAGTGGACACAGCCAGATCCACACTACGCCCTGCCTGCCCGTCTCCCGTGGGTGAGTGGACACAGCCAGATCCACACTGCACCCTGCCTGACCGTCTGCCGTGGGTGAGTGGACACAGCCAGATCCGCTTGCGCCCTGCCTGCCCGTCTCCCGTGGGTGAGTGGACACAGCCAGATCCGCACTGCGCCTTGCCTGCCCGTCTCCCGTCAGTGAGTGGACACAGCCAGATCCGCACTGCACCCTGCCTGACCGTCTGCCGTGGGTGAGTGGACACAGCCAGTTCCGCACTGCGCACTGCCTGCCCGTCTGCTGTGGGCGAGTGGACACAGCCAGATCCGCACTGCGCCCTGCCTGACCGTCTGCCGTGGGTGAGTGGACACAGCCAGATCCACACTGCGCCCTGCCTGCCCGTCTGCCGTGGGCGAGTGGACACAGCCAGATCTGCACTGCGCACTGCCTGACCGTCTGCCGTCGGTGAGTTGACACAGCCAGATCCGCACTGCGCCCTGCCTGCCCGTCTGCCGTGGGTCAGTGGACATAGCCAGATCCACACAGCACCCTCTCTGCCCGTCTCCCTTGGGTGAGTGAACACAGCCAGATCCACACTGCGCCTTGCCTGCCCGTCTCCCCTGGGTGAGTGGACACAGCCAGATCCTCACTGGGCCCTGCCTGCCAGTCTCCCGTGGGTGAGTGGACACAGCCAGATCCGCACTGCGGCCTGCCTGCCCGTCTCCCGTGGGCGAGTGGACACAGCCAGATCCACACTGCGCCCTGCCTGCCCGTCTGCCGTGGGTGAGTGGACACAGACAGATCCGCACTGCGCCCTGCCTGACCGTCTGCCGTGGGTGAGTGGACACAGCCAGATCCGCACTGCGCACTGCCTGCCCGTCTCCCGTGGGTGAGTGGACACAGCCAGATCCGCACTGCCCCCTGCCTGACAGTCTGCCGTGGGTGAGTGGACACAGCCAGATCCGCACTGCGCCCTGCCTGCCCGTCTGCCGTGGGTCAGTGGACATAGCCATATCCACACAGCACCCTCTCTGCCCGTCTCCCGTGGGTGAGTGGACACAGCCAGATCCAAACTGTGCCTTGCCTGCCCGTCTCCCGTCAGTGAGTGGACACAGCCAGATCCGCACTGCGCCCTGCCTGACCGCCTGCCGTGGGTGAGTGGACACAGCCAGATCCGCACTGCACCCTGCCTGCCCGTCTCCCGTGGGCCAGTGGACACAGCCAGATCCGCACTGCGCCCTGCCTGCCCGTCTGCCGTGGTTGAGTGGACACAGCCAGATCCACACAGCCCCCTGCCTGCCCGTCTGCCGTGGGTGAGTGGACACAGCCAGATCCGCACTACGCCCTGCCTGCCCGTCTCGGTGGGTGAGTGGACACAGCCAGATTCGCACTGCAACCTGCCTGACAGTCTGCCGTGGGTGAGTGGACACAGCCAGATCCGCACTGTGCCCTGCCTGACCGTCTCACGTGGGTGAGTGGACACAGTCAGATCCACACTGCGCCCTGCCTGCCCGTCTGCCGTGGGTGAGTGGACACAGCCAGATCCGCACTGCGCCCTGCCTGACCGTCTGCCGTGGGTGAGTGGACACAGCCAGATCCGCACTGCGCCCTGCCTTCCCGCCTGTCGTGGGTGAGTGGACACAGCCAGATCCGCACTGCACCCTGCCTGACCGCATGCCGTGGGTGAGTGGACACAGCCAGATCCGTACTGCGCCCTGCCTGCCCGTCTGCCGTGGGTCAGTGGACATAGCCATATCCACACAGTACCCTCTCTGCCCGTCTCCCGTGGGTGAGTGGACACATCCAGATCCACACTGCGCCTTGCCTGCCCGTCTCCCCTGGGTGAGTGGACACAGCCAGATCCTCACTGGGCCCTGCCTGCCCGTCTCCCGTGGGTGAGTGGACACAGCCAGATCCGCACTGCGCCCTGCCTGCCAGTCTCCCGTGGGCGAGTGGACACAGCCAGATCCACACTGCGCCCTGCCTGCCCGTCTGCCGTGGGTGAGTGGACACAGCCAGATCCGCAATGCGCCCTGCCTGACCGTCTGCCGTGGGTGAGTGGATACAGCCAGATCCACACTGCGCCCCGCCTGCCCGTCTGCCGTGGGTGAGTCGACACAGACAGATCCGCACTGCGCCCTGCCTGCCCGTCTCCCGTGGGTGAGTGGACACAACCAGATCCGCACTGCGCCCTGCCTGCCCATCTGCCGTGGGCGAGTGGACACAGCCAGATCCGCACTGCGCCCTGCCTGACCGTCTGCCGTGGGTGAGTGGACACAGCCAGATCCGCACTGCGCGCTGCCTGCCCGTATGCCGTGGGCGAGTGGACACAGCCATATCCACACTGCGCCCTGCCTGACCGTCTGCCGTGGGTGAGTGGACACAGCCAGATCCGCACTGCGCCCTGCCTGACCACCTGCCGTGGGCGAGTGGACACAGCCAGATCCGCACTGCGCCCTGCCTGCCCGTCTGCTGTGGGTGAGTGGACACAGACAGATCCGCACTGCGCCCTTCTTGACCGTCTGCCGTGGG